>NC_059179.1:30300603-30607686 GCF_019923935.1 Bubalus bubalis | reverse complement strand
GTATATCACAGTTTCTTCCCTGAAATAACAGTATTTTATATTTACATGGCTTCTAGTATTATAAATACATATGTGTATACATGAATAAAAGGGCTTTGCATTTTGAACTTGGCCAAACCTCCCTGTGGCCCACCTCCAGTCTAGTTTCACTCCTTGAACCTCTTTGATCTTCCTTTTCTCCCCTTATTTTTTTTTCAAAGTCACTACCCCTTGCTTGAGCCAAGTGAAGGCAGCAGAGTAAATGCCACATCCAGCCTTCCAGAGCATTCATGGATTATGACTACATCTACTCCAATGTATAGACAAACAGGCCAACACATAGTCTATTTCTCTCTTGTTCTCATTCTTCATGCAATAATGTCAAGGACACAGCCATAAAGAGATGACCTAGGGTTATACAAGACTCATCCAGCTCAATACGCTTATTCTATCCCATTATTTCATTTCAACCCCATTAAAAAAAAAACAAACACAACTTTGTTTGTTAAAAACAAAAACAAAAACCCTTCCTTATATGGCCAGTCTCTGAAGCCTAAGATTTGATAGCCCTGGAATTCAGAGAAGTTCTCCTCTTGTGTCTCTTCCTGAAGGCATCTGAAACATTCTTTGTTGATTGATTTTCAAGGTGGAAGCGATGCTCTTTCCCAGGAGGCCTCAAGATTATCTATCCTGCTCCACATGCTGTCAATAACTTAAGTCTCTCCATTAAAGTCTGGGCTACTGCTAGGTACTAGACAGGGAAGGAAGGCAACCTGGAGTGAGGAGCACTGAGGTCATTCACCAAGACAAAGGAAACCAAAGATCAGTCAACACTATTTGGCCAGAGACCCCTTCATATTGAACATTCTTTTTCAGACTAAAGTACACACACACAGTTAATGGAAAACATGAGTAGAGCATAATAAAGGAGAAAGAACAATGGCTCTGGGATTAAGAGAGATTTGGGACAGAATCTTGATTTTGCCACATAGCTGCCACTAGCTAACCCAGGGCAAAGAACAAAATACATGGATCTCTTCTGGCATTTGTAATATCGATCTTGAAGAACTGATGGGAGGATTCAAGACTTTATATAAAGTACCTAGCACACTATCTGATACACGGCAGGTACCCAATATATGGTACTTATAAATCTATCTTTTTAATCATCTAGCTTCAAGAAATTTCCTAAAGGAAATCAGTCCTGAATATTCATTGGAAGGACTGAAGCTGAAGCTGAAACTCCCATCCTTTGGTCACCTAATGCGAAGAACTGACTCATTGGAAAAGACCCTGATGCTGGGAAAGATTGAAGGCAGGAGGAGAAGGGGATGACAGAGGATGAGATGATTGGATGGCATCCGACTCAATGAACATGAATTTGAGTAAACTCCAGGAGTTGGTGATGGACAGGAAGGCTTGGCGTGCTGCAGTCCATGGAGTCACAAAGAGTCGGACACAACTGAGCGACTGAACTGAACTGAGCTTCAGGAAGCTGGTCAGGAACTAGCAGTCATTTGGAGTGGTGGGCAGAGTAACTCTCTCACTGGGAGAGTTAGAGAAGAAGTGGGGAGAAGAGTGGCTGCTTGTGGGCAATGGCTCTTAGAACAGCATGTAATAGGAAGCGCCTCAGCCAAGTCAGCCGGAAGAGCTGTAGCTGAGGCGTCCTGAGGGGGCATTTCTCTGAATCTCTGCAAGCTCCCAACAGTAAGAACACAATGTAAACTCTTACAACAGCATTGTCCAATAGAAATAAAATGTGAGCCACAACTGCTTTTATATTTTCCAGCAGTCACATTAAAAAGTAAAAAGAAACAGGTGAAATTAATTTTAACAATATATTTTAATTCAATATATCAAAATATCATCATTTCAACATGTAATAAATATTAAAAATTGAGTTCCTTTACAGTCTTTTTCTTGTGCAAAGTCTCGGAAATCTAGCATGTATTTCCCACTTAACACTACATCTCAATTAAGTCTTAGTTACATTTCAAGCAGTCAGTAGCTATACACAGCTAGTGCCTGAGTTACTGGGCAGTGGGGCTCTATAATCCTGATCCCAAGCCTGGGCCCAGTCCAAAGACTCTACCCTTTTAAAACTCATTATTCACCATCCCACTGTGTGCATGCATGCTAGGTAATCTGAGTCATGACCAACTCTTTGTGATCCTATGGACTCTAACCTTCCAGGCTCCTCTGTCCATGGGATTCTTCAGGCAAGAATACTGGAGTGGGTTGCCATGCCCTCCTCCAGGGGACCTTCCTGACCCAGGGACTGAACCCCCACCTCTTATGTCTCCTTTACTGGCAGGCAGGTTCTTCACCATTAGCACCACCTGGGAAGCCCCACTATCCCACTAGGGACCTTGAAAGCCTTGTTATTAAAAACCTCACTTTTAAAATGTAAACATCTCTGGAAAAGCGGTGAACTAATCAGCTAACACTTCAACAGAGATTATCTGAGACAAGTTAGCACCTGGAAAGTTCAGAGTAAGAAAGCAAAAAAGGGGTGCTGAGAAGGGGATCTTAAGGAAACCAAGGACATATTTTGCCCAGTTCACAAATTAGCCTAGATTTAGGCCACTTAATACATCTCACAAATCTTTTCTAGGTGGCCGAGCCCTAGATTACTCTTATTACATCAAAAGCTCACACAATTAGGTATGACAAAGATCTATATATGTAACAAGTAACACCTGTAGGGAGCTGTAAGCAACGGATAGAGGAATGCCAATCAGGTCAATTAACACCATTTATTGATCGCCAATCAGCACAGTGTATTTCAATCAGGTCAGTACCTTCAAAATTCCATAAACTTGAAAGAACTTTCAATAAGACAACCTCTGTACAGGGTCACTAGAATAATGTAGAAGTCTGGACAATTTGAAAAGCTGGTAACTATAAGAATCTCAGGTATCAGGGTTAGGAATCCATGCATTTGGACAATTATGCCTTTGTTTGTTAAAGTTCATCTATAACTGTAAACAACTTTCAATCAGGTAAGAAAATATGTCATGTGGTTTGCTCTTTTACAATTCAAAAAGTACTTTAAAAGTACGTAAAATGCAACCAGATGCTATTGGCAAAGAACCGACTCTTTAGATGTGACCAATTTCCAAGAACATTACCAGCAATGTGGCCTACACATTGGGTGCATACAAAGCTTTGAAAAGTTCACATCTAATCTAATCATCTATTCAAAACACTCCATGCTTTCCCACATTTCAATGGTGTTTCAAATTTATAAATAAATTTCTCAAAACGCATAGAAAATCAGAAATACACGTATGATTGAAACCTCCCTCCTTCCAAATAGATTCAGAACATGCTACCCGGCTAATGACACAGCAAGTCTCCTTTCTATCTAAAAATACAAATTGATGGTAATGTCTGAGCAAGAACAATAGGTCACTTGCATTGTAACATAAAGCTTAGTCACCAAGTGACAGCTTTCCTTTCATTTAGAAGAGATTTCCTTAATTCCAGGTACTACACAAGTTTAAATCATCAGTATACTAGTACTGTGAAGACTAGCCTTCTGTAGATGCAAACGTATTTAAATTCCAAGTTGCAATAACCCTTGTGATAAAACTTTTAAAGAAACGGATAATGATGCATTTCTATCATATCCAGAAAAAGATAAAAAGAGGTATTTTAATAATTGAGATTTTTCTCTTAAATTGGAGAAGGCAATGGCACCCCACTCCAGTACTCTTCCCTGGAAAATCCCATGGACGGAGGAGCCTGGTGGGCTGCAGTCCATGGGGTCAATAAGGGTCGGACACAACTGAGCGACTTCACTTTCACTTTCCACTTTCATGCGCTGGAGAAGGAAATGGCAACCCACTCCTTGCCTGGAGAATCCCAGGGATGGCAGAGCCTGGTGGGCTGCCGTCTATGGGGTCGCACAGAGTCGGACATGACTGAAGCGACTTAGCAGCACCAGTAGCAGCAGCAGCAGGTGCTATTTTTACTGATTACTGAAATAAAATTGATACTATTCATTTCTATTTCAACAATGCGGAGGATGAACTATTTCACATTATTACTTTGTGAACCTTCCAGATAATGGTCCTAAATTAAAATCTCAATCACAATGCTTAGGGACTAGTTTGTTCTGGACAAACACTGAATCCTAGTCAGTTTAGTAAATAGATAGGTTTCTTGACTATATTACAACATTTATTTTAGGTATACCTCCTCTTTCTTATTCCTCTCACAAGCAGGATTTGGGAGTGGAGTGGAAGATGTAAGCAAGCAACAATTACTTAACACAAATTTATTGAGCAACTCATAGGTACACACTTCACATGTGTTACCTTGTTTAATCTTCACTGCAACTCAAGAGCTGGGTATTTTTATCCTGATTTCACATATGAATAAAGTAAAAAGGCTCAGAGAAGTGAAATAACTTGCTCAAGGACAGCAGGATTCTGTTCAATTTGTGCTACCCAGTGCTGACCCTTCCTTTTGGATCCCAGCTCTCTTCACTTGCCCACAACCAACTGAACTTGCCCTCTAAAGTTCTCATTCAGTTACACTGACAGTTCTTTAGCAATACTAGTGTTTGGTTATCACATTATAAAGGCAAAAAATGATCAAAACAAATACGATTGAGAACTTTTTGTTACAGAAGATCAAACACACAGATAGATGGCAAAACTTTAGCCCCCCCTGGAATAAATTTCTAGTGGAAGAATCTGCCACACTGATATGGGACAAAAGAGAAAGATGCTCTAGAGCTATGTTGTCCAATTTGGTAGCCAACAGCCACGTGTGACCGCGAGTACCTGAAATGTGGCTACTGTGAACTGAGAGGTACTACAGTGTAAAATATACACAGGATTTCAAAGACTTGGTATATTAAAAAAAGGCAAAATATTTCATTAATTTTTCACTGAATCAATACTTCAATGAAAATAATTCATTAATACTGATTCATGTTGAAAGATATTTTTAAACTGTGTTCAGTAAAATTCACACATGTTTCTTTGTAGTTTTTTCAACATGGATAGTAGAAAATTTTAAACTACACTTGTATTTTGAGGAAGGAAACAGCATTAGCCTAGGGCCTCCATATGAGGCTTCAAATTAAACTTTGTACAAAAGCCATTCTTGAACAGAAGGCCCAAACTCTTAAACTCTTAAAAAGTAGTAGGCTAGCAAAACACTTTGGGGAAACCTATATAATTACTTATTCTGATCATAAATGGTAAATAATTGTCAAGTCTTATAGTAAGAAGCCAAACATGTAGCCTTCTCATCCACGCTCCTCCAAAATCTAAAAAGCCATCATTCCAACTTATGGTTTCATATATATCTATGAACATATTTGTCTTTACTACTTAACACTTGTGCAAATATTAGGGTCTTCCCTCTGAATGATCATTCTAAGCACAGTAGATCACACAAGATACAGGAGTGAAAATACACCCACCTACAAGTCACTGCTTCCAATACAACCCTGACACCCTTTTGTATGCTTAATCATTTGGTTATTTCCCATTAAAGGATCCAAGGAATTTCAGGTAATTGAAGTTTCTATTTAAAAGGCATTTTATCTTCTATAGACCAAAATCTCAGGGGAAAGCACCAATAGAAGCTTTTTTTTAAAAAAAAAAAATCATAATTAAAAGAGATATGACATGGTTTTCATAATAATTGATCTATAAAGTTTTTGGGGTATTTTGGCTGTGTGGCATGCAGGATACTAGTCCCCTGACCAGGGATGGAACCTGTGCCTGCAATGGAAGTGTGGAGTCTTAACCACTGGACTACCAAGGAATTCCTAGGCCTAGAATTACCATGAAACATTGCTAGCCCCCAAGTGGTTTAAATCAACTTAATAAAACACTGAACTCAAAGTTCTCCAGTAAGTATTTTGTTGCTGTTGTTCAGTTGCTAAGTTGTGCCTGACTCTTTGAGACCCTGAGAACTGCAGGCTCCCCTGGCCTTCACTGTCTCCCAGAGTTTGCTCAGATTCATGTCCAAGTACTTTGATTTTGTATCTATTCCTTAAAATTGATTTTAAAATAGACCAAAATACATCTTTCACACTCACAGTAAAATCAAAAGCACTTCTATTTTATTTATTTCCCCCACCATAAGAATGAATTTTTTCAGTTCCTCAGAAGGATGTACTATAGAAGACCATACGAAGTATTTTGAAAAAAAAAAAAAAAAAAAAAAAAAAAAAGCCAGTTATCTTTTTAAATTTTTAATTGGAGGATAACTGCTTTACAATGTTGTGTTGGTTTCTGCCATAAAACAACACAAATCAGCCATAAGAGTGTGTGTGTGTGTGTGTGTGTGTGTATCCCTTCCCTCCCAAACCATCTAGGTGCCAGGCTGGGCTCCCTGTGTTATACAGCAGCTTCCCACTAGCTATTTTCACACATAGACTTGGTTATCTTAATGCCTCCTGAAACTGTTGTCATGAAATCAACTGTCGCAGCAAAACACTGGAAAAAAAAATCTGACAGAATCCATTCAAAGTCCTTGTATGATGCAACAAATGGTGACTAAAAACCTTATTTGATAAAGAGTTTAATCACAAAATTATACTATAACATCAACATTTCTAATATGTCCCATTTCTTCCTTCACTGTGCCTTATGTAAGGCACTATGCCTTATGTGCTACTTAGTTGAAAATAATAGAAAATTGAGGCCAGAAGTTCTATAATCTATTTTACTCAAACGAATGACCTAAAACTTTTCCTTTTCATTGGAGGATGGAACTGTTTCTCATTTAAACATGTTCTTTTCCAAAAGAAAAAAAAACTCAAGGCAGCCAAATACATCCAGTTTGAATTTTCAATATAATGTTCCTAAACATGTCAGAAACATTTACCATGTACATGACTTGTTTCAGTGGGGAGCATGCTTAAACGGGAACAATATATAGAAGGTCAGCAAAGCTTTTTGTTAAGATAACAACAAAGTTCATGACAAAGTCCAGATTTTTAGAAAAAAGCTTTACAAAATACTCCCCAATTCATTAAGAGATTAAAACAAACAAAGACAGGTACCAACTCTTTCTTGAAAAGCAGCTTCAAATCCCTAAGAGACAAAGGTCTCCCATCCTAAGGCTAAGTGGAATTCTGGTGAACTCCCTCACCCCAGAATTGCATGAATGGGTTAAGATGGCTGAGAATGTAATAAAGTAGAAAAAGCACTGGCCCGAGAGTCAGAGATAACAGTTTTGAGTCTAGATCAGCCATTTTGAAGATGTCACTTCACTTAATCAAACAAGGTCATTGATCCATAAAAATGAAGCGAAGGTTTCCAAAATTCTATGGGTCTAGATTTCACCCTCCTCCTCAGTCTACCGAGCTCTGCTTCTCCAAATGTTAAAGCGAACAGAGAATTCACACTTTGACTCATAATAGAAGGTCTGAATGATTCAACAAAGGCAGAATTTTAGCATCCAGTGAAATGTGCAAACCTGTGGAGTCTCTGTATCTATTACTGGGAAACTTCCTTTTTATTAGGTCATGGGGGCAGAGGTTGGCTAGCACCAGTTTGCTGATCTCTGCCTCTCCCATAATTAACAACCTCCATCTCCCATCCACTAACATATAATTAGCACAGCTGAGGGGTGAGATCTCTTTTAATTACAATGAAGCTATGTAATTCTTCACTTTGAAATGTGTATCAAAGGCCACAGGTTCTGTAACCTTTGTCTCAATTTTCCAGGGTCCTGAATGTCAATCATAATCTTTGCTGCATAATACAGACCTGTATAGGGATTTCAAATTACAATCTTGATTAGGAATTGGAATAACAGATCTTTGTATCACCCAAAATTTTGATCTTAAAATAATTTTTTTGATCCAGGAAGATAGGAGGGGAATAGGAAGTTATTGTTGAATGGGTATCAGATTTCAGAGTTAAATGACGAAAAGAGCTCTGGAAATGGATGTTGGTGATGGTTAACCAACATTATGAATGTATTTAATACCACTGAACTGTACACTTAAAATGGTAAATTTTATATTGTGTATTTTACCACAATAAAAAGTACTGGAAGACAGCAGATACCCAGGACTCCAAGATGGCATCACTCACATCAGTGAAGAAGAAACTCATGGATGTTAAAACAGGGGAGCTGCCAATCTGGATATTAGGTAGGATTTTGCCCCTAAAGGCACTGCTGGAGTGTTTCCAAGAGGTTACTAGTGGTATGACAAGTATGTCTACGTGAAGAAAGGAAGCACTGCTGGGGTTTCTACCGTGCTGGCAGCTTACGAACTTTTCAACTACTGCCCTTCTTAGAAGGAACTCAAACATGAGCAGCTAAGCGAGTACCACTGGAGAGGGCCCAGTGCAGGGGACACACTCTGCTTCCCTGACCATGACCTCTGCCCAACACTCCTCCCTGAGGAACATGATCACTGCTGAATATCCTAATTTGCAACAATGACCAATAAAAGATAACCAGTACAGAAATGAAAAAATACATTGGAAAACTTTTTTTAAAGGACCCCTCCACATATACACAAATATGAGACTATTACTTACAGTATCTGCATAGGAATGATGTTCTATTAAATACCACCCAAAGGAGAAAAGAAACCAAGTCTAGTATCGAAAAGTTTTGAGTCAGGTAATCCCAAGGCTTGGGAGGAAAATCTTATGACTTGGTGGGTAGCCAATGGCAGAATCAACAAAATAATGCCAAGTACTAAAAAATTAAAAGTCAAGCTTTAGAAGCAGTCCAGTCCAGCTGGCCTAACAGGACAGATGCACACGATGGGAAAGGCTGACCATTTTTTCCCCTCCCTACTTGAGGATGTTTTCCATGGGAGCACTTCTCAGCTGGAATTTGCTTTGCTTTCATAAAAGTTACCTGTCATTGCCTAGGGTAAAATATGAGTGAAAGATGATTACAATGACCACTTTCCATAGCTTTGTCTGAAGGGGAGGGTAAGCTAGGAAAGCACACTCTTTAATTAAGAGACAATGAATCTAGAAAACACACCAAGGAAAAGAATAGGACTGGCTATTTCCTCAGATTGTTTTGAGCCTAAAATTGTATTTTATGCAGCAATATTATATAGCAATTTATCTACCAGGTATAGGCAGGCAAAGTCTTGATTCAGGAATTTAAAAATAAACAGTGAAAAATATCTCTAGAATAATATACAAGGAAGAGAGAGAGTAGAGTAGTTCAGGGATGGGGTGACAACTTACTTTTCACTGTATACTCTTTTGCGCCTTTTGGATCTTGCTTCATGATCTCATATTTCATACTCAAAAGTTAATTTCAAATATTTTAAAATGAAGTTGATTTTATAAAAATGTGACTCAAACAGTAAGTTTACCTTAGAATCAAATTAACAAAATATTTCTTGCTTTAAAAAAAAAAAAAATCAGTGAGAGTGCCTTTACATTTCTGATTTTTAAACTTTCATTGTATTGGATGTCCATAAAGTGTTTTTAATTTTATTGAGTTGCTTTTGAATAAGTTATTTTAAACATTTAACACTTAGAATTTTTAAGCACGAAAGCAAGTCATACACTACATTAACTCAGTAGTCAGTTGTCAAATTTGGTATTTTCTTCTACCCATTTATAAAATCACTGTGTCCTAATATAACACGCTCTTTGCACATGTTTTATTAAAGGGAGCTACAAACAGAATGGTCAGTTGTGCCTGTAAATAAGCGATGAAAAACATCAGAGGAGCCAAATCTTAATTGTTTCACTAAGCAAAAATGTAAAAAAACTTACTGGATTGGATTTGCCACTACATTTACACAGAAAAAACAAATGATTTTGCAAGCTGATTTTGACATTTCTAATTGTTTCTTACAGGTGTTTACCATGTGTTATTTTATAGGTTACAAGATAAACCACTAAATGAAATCAGGGGGAAATTCAAGAATGGCACAATGGCACACAGAAGTATAAAATGAAACAAAAAGCACAGCACAGGAAGGCAGTTGCATTTGGAAACAAAAATACTATTCTTTTGCCAAAATGATGATTATTCCACCATTTCCAAATGCACAAATGAAAACATCGCCAAAGACTGGAAAATTGACTAATCACTGACATGCACTAAAAATTAAAGAAGATTATGAAACAGTCACATTTCTAAAGTCTTTTATGTATAGTAAGGAAAAGATACATTCAAGCCTTGCTGAATCTACCTAAATTCTAGTTTAACAGGTGTATTTTCCCTCTGTCATAAATCAGAGTATCAGAAATGGAGTAAAATACAACATTTAAATGTCTACACCTGGTGATCAAATGTTCCCTCAACATCCTCATTGTTCAGCAAGTTGTATGGATTTCTGTGTCCAAGATGTCCCATTCTTCCCTTTCTATCTCAAAGCCACTGCCTTAGTTCATCTGTTTATCTCTAAATGCCTTCTAACTTGTCTCTCTGCCAACACTCTTTATCAACCCATTCTTCACAACACCAAATCTCAGACACATCTGATTATGCCTCTCATTAGCTAAAATAAGTGCCACAGAATAAAACCTAAATTTCTTAAAATAGCACCCAAGGCCTTCATGACCTAGTGCTCTCAACCTTATCTTTCCTGTTTTCTCTTCCACCACATCCATCCACAGACCCACATGCCCGTGGCAGAGCCTATTATTCCAGTCAGTAACTTACTCTCGTCTTCAACATTTAAGAGATCTTCTAAAGCTCAACTCAAATGTCATCTCCTCTGTGAATTACTGCTCTCCAGTGGGATAAACATTTCCCTTTTCTGTGCCCATCTGTACTTCCTGTAAACGTTGCGATAGCATTGCTCTCAGGCTGGTGTTGGAGTCAGTTACATAAGGATCTATTTTCCCCACTATAGCTCTTGTCTGGTTCACATATGCTTTCTTAAAATGCTGAAAACATATCAAGCCACCAAAAATATTATTCTAATAGAGGAATATATGAATACATGTATTGTTGCTTTTGTTTAGAACTAAGTCATTCGTGTGTGACTCTTTTGAGACACGGTTGTAGTCTGCCAGGCTCCTCTGTCCATGGGTATTTCCCAGGCAAGAACACTGGAATGAGTTATCATTTCCTTCTCCAGGGAGACCCCATCCCAGGAATCGAACCTGAGTCTCCTGCACTGGCAGGCAGATTCTTTACCGCTGAGCCACCAGGAAAGGTCATGAAAATATATATGTGTATATGTATGTTGCTAATAAAATTAGGGGGTGAATTTTATGGTATGTGAATTATGTCTTAATTTAAAAAAAAATTACGGTGGGTGGTACATGAAAGTTAAAGAAGACAATCCTTTCATGTACTTCCTCAACAGGCAACTCTTTGATGGTAATATTTTTAAGAAGGTAAATATCATCTTGGGTTGGCTAAAAAAATTACTGGGAATTGAGTTCGCCATACTTTTTAATTATAGGTATGGAGAAAAAAGCCATCTTGCGGACTTAAGACCTAATAAAGTTATTTATAAATGAGTTCCTGCTTTCTGAAGCCCACAAAACTGATTATTACAGAGCCTTCTTTTGCTTATCTAGGTCATCTCCATGAAACTGGGCATTTAAAAACATTTAGATTCATCCATGACTTGCCAAAGACAGGATCACAAACTGCTTCTTTATTTCTACCTGAATGATCTAAGTATCTTCACTCTGCCTCTCTAAGCAAACCAAGCTAAACCAAGTTTAGCATGATAATTCCTGCTTCATCAACTGGGGAAACTAGTTTGATTTTGGAAGTAAGATCTATGTAAGTTTTTTTCAGTTATTCTTGTGTACGTATGAATGCGCACACACACTTTTTTCCTGGTATCTTTCTTCAAAAATTGAGATACAATTCACACACCATAATATAAATTATTACTGCAAAAGGGACAAGCTGTTGTTGTTGTGCGGTCTGTAAGTTGTGTCCAACTCTTTGCAATCTCATGGACTATAGTCTGCCAGGCTTCTCTGCCCATGGAATTCTCCAGGCAAAAATACTGGAGTAGGTTGCCATTTTCTCCTCCAGGGGATCTTCCCGACCCAGGAATAGAACCTGGGTCTCTTGAGTCTTCTGCATTGGCCAGGGAATTCTTTACTACTGAGCCACCTGGGAAGCCCCTCACACACCATAAAATTCACTGTTTTTCAAACTGCACGATTCAGTGGTTTTTAGCATATTCACAATGTCGTGCAATCATCAACACTATCTGTTCTAGAACTTCTTCATCACCCCAAAGGGAAACCCAGTACCCATTAAGCAAATATTCCCTATTTCCCTTATCCCCATCCCCTGGCAACCACTAATCAATTTGCTTTCAGTCACCATGGATATGCCTATTTTGCGCATTCCACACCAACTGGAACTATACAATATGTGGCACTTTTGTGTCTGGATTCTTTCACTTAGCATAACATTTTCAAGGTTCACCCATGTAGTAGAAAGATTTCATTCCCTTTTATGACCAAATAATATTCCTTTGTGTGGATATACCATGTTTATTTAGCCATTAATCAGCTGACAGACATTTAGGCTGTTTCCATTTCTTGGCTATTATGAGTAACGCTGCCATGAACATCAGTGTACAAGTTTTTGTGTGAACATGTGTTTTCAATTAAGTATATAATGTAGGAATAGAACCACTGGGTCATAATGGAACCTATATGTTACTATTTTTAACCATTAAACCATAGTAACTTTTGGAGGAACAAGCTATTCATTACACTCACATACATGTTTTTAAGGGCAGTAACAACGGTTTTTATTTTCACATTTTGTTTATAAGTAAATTGTTCTACCCTAGAGGAAAAGATTTCCTTTGGGATTCAGGGTCCTTAGAAGTTAGAGCAAATCCAAGGTTTTACAAGACAGATTCAGTTCAGTTCAGTCACTCAGTTGTGTCCGACTCTTTGTGACCCCATGAATTGCAGCACGCCAGGCCTCCCTGTCCATCACCAACTCCCAGAGTTTACTCAAACTCATGTCCATCGAGTCAGTGATGCCATCCAGCCATCTCATCCTCTGTCATCCCCTTCTCCTCCTGCCCCCAATCCCTCCCAGCATCAGGGTCTTTTCCAATGAGTCAACTCTTTACATGAGGTGGCCAAAGTACTGGAGTTTCAGCTTTAGCATCAGTGCTTCCAATGAACATCCAGGATTGTTCTCCTTTAGGATGGACTGGCTGGATCTCCTTGCAGTCCAAGGGACTCTCAAGGGTCTTCTCCAACACCACAGTTCAAAAGCTTCAATTCTTCGGCGCTCAGCTTTCTTCAAAGTCCAACTCTCACATCCATACATGACTACCGGAAAAACCATAGCCTTGACTAGATGGACCTTTGTTGGCAAAGTAATGTCTCTGCTTTTGAATATGCTATCTAGGTTGGTCATAACTTTTCTTCCAAGGAGGAAGCATTTTTTAATTTCATGGCTGCAATCACCATCTGCAGTGATTTTGGAGCCCCCAAAAATAAAGTCTGACACTGTTTCCACTGTTTTCCCATCTATTTTCCATGAAGTGATGGGACCAGATGCCATGATCTTCGTTTTCTGAATGTTGAGCTTTAAGCCAACTTCTTCACTCTCCTCTTTCTTCATCAAGACGCTCTTTAGTTCCTCTTCACTTTCTGCCATAAGGGTGGTGTCATCTGCATATCTGAGGTTATTGATACTTCTCCCTGAAATCTTGATTCCAGCTTGTGCTTCTTCCAGCCCAGCATATCTCATGATGTACTCTGCATTCAAGTTAAATAAGCAGGGTGACAATATACAGACTTGACATACTCCTTTTCCTATTTGGAACCAGTCCATTGTTCCATGTCCAGTTCTAACTGTTGCCTCCTGACCTGCATACAGATTTCTCAGGAGGCAGGTCAGGTGGTCTAGTATTCCCATCTCTTTCAGAATTTTCCACAGTTTATTGTGATCCACACAGTCAAAGGTTTTGGCATAGTCAATAAAGCAGAAATAGATGTTTTTCTGGAACTCTTGCTTTTTCCATGATCCAGCGGATGTTGGCAATATGATCTCTGGTTCCTCTGCCTTTTCTAAAACCAGCTTGAACATCTGGAAGTTCATGGTTCACGTATTGCTGAAGCCTGGCCTGGAGAATTTTGACCGTTACTTTACTAGCTTGTGAGATGAGTGCAATTGTGTGGTAGTTTGAGCATTCTTTGGCACTGCATTTCTTTGGGATTGGGATGAAAACTGACCTTTTCCAGTCCTGTGGCCACTGCTGAGTTTTCCAAATTTGCTGGCATACTGAGTGCAGCACTTTCACAGCATCATCTTTCAGGATTTGAAATAGCTCAACAGATTAAACCCCTTCAAAGAATAAAGATGTATAACAACACATCAAACCCTTACTACAGCAAAGTCTAGTCATCAAAGGGATTAAATATACAAATATTTTAAATGACAGAGGAAAATAACTCCCAATTTTATACAGTCAATAACTATGCACTGATCTCCACTCACAGAATCTTCTACTCCAACATCTCTCATAGACATTTCAAACTTACTATGTCTCAAACTAAATTTCTACTCTTTTCTACTTCCCCAAATTATTCCTCCTGGCCAAAATTATTCCTCCTGCAAACTTTTGCCTACATCCCAAACCTTGGTGTCAAGTTTGACTTCTTTCTCTCATATATACTCCACATACCAGTCAGTAAATCCTATTGGTTCTATTGTCTAAATGCTCCATTCAGAATCCACTCAAATCTCACCACCTCTACCAGAGCAATTTCTCACCAAGATTACTGTACCACTATGATCGAGTGTCAAAACACAACCAAAATAATCCTTGTAAAATATATGTCAGATTATGTCCCATTTCTAACAGTCATCAGTGGCTTCCCAACATTCATGCCCTATTTTGTTTCATCCATTCCAGACACCCTTGCACCTCAAGGCGTTTGCTTGGCATTCCCTCTGTCTGCCATGACCTTCCCCTTGGTATACACAGTCCTCTTGGTACTCAAGGGGGATTTGTTCCAGGATCTTGGTGATACCAAAATCTGTGGATGCTCAAGTCCTTTATATAAAATGGCCTAATATTTGCATATAGCCCAGCACATCCTCCTATACACTTTAAATCATCTCTGGATTACTTATAATACCTAATTCAATGTAGATGCTATGTAAATAGTTACAAATGCTATGTAAATGATATGTAAATAGGCCCTGAAAGTGAAAGTGTTACTCACTCAGTCCTGTCTGACTCTTTGCAACCCCCACCAGGCTCCTCTGTCCATGGGATTCTCCAGGCAATAAGACTGGAGTGGGTTGCCATTTCCTTCTCCAGGGGATTTTCCCAACCCAGGGATTGAACCCAGGTCTCCTGCATTGCCATCTGAGATTCTTTACCATCTGTGCCACCAGGGAGGGAAGCCCTGGCAAACAGAAAATTCAAGTTTTGTTTTTTGGAACTTTCTGAAATTGTTTTTCCCAAATATTTTTGGTCTGTGGTTGATTCTGCAGTTGCAGAACCCACAGAGTACCGATTATACCCACTCCCTTACCTTCTTTAGGTCTTTGCATACATGTCAGCTTCTTAGTAAGGACTTCACCTGGTCACTTAGATTTGTCATTGCCCCCAAACACTTCCTTTATCTCCCTTCCCCCTTCTATATTTCTCTAAAATATTTATATCAACACAATATATATTTTACTTATTTATTTTTCTTTACCCCCAAGAATATAAACTCCTTTATGGCAAGAGAGTTTATCTGTTTTGCTCACTGCTGTATTCCCAGCACTTAGAAGAGGGTCTGCTGCTGCTGGCTGGCTGCACTGTGCTGTTTTGTAGGATCATAGTTCCCCTATGCTATGCTATGCTAAGTCACTTTAGTCGTGTCCAACTCTGTGTGACCCCATAGACGGCAGCCCACCTTCTGAGTTTTGCTTGCTCCTAAATAGTTTTATTGGAGAAGGAAATGGCAACCCACTCCAGTGTTCTTGCCTGGAGAATCCCAGGGACGGGGGAGCCTGCTGCTGCTGCTAAGTCACTTAAGTCGTGTCCGACTCTGTGCGACCCCATAGACGGAAGCCCACCAGGCTCCCCCGTCTCTGGGATTCTCCAGGCAAGAACACTGGAGTGGGTTGCCATTTCCTTCTCCAATGCCTGAAAGTGAAAAGTGAAAGTGAAGTCGCTCAGTTGTGTCCGACACTCAGCTACCCCATGGACTGCAGCCTCCCAGGCTCCTCTGTCCATGCGATTTTCCAGGCAAAAGTACTGGAGTGGGGTGGGTCTAGCACATAGTAAGTCCTCAATAAATATTTGTTGAATGCATAAATGAACAAGCAAAAGGAAGCATAAAAGTGCTCAGAAAAGCTAAAGAGAGGTCAGAGAAATATTTATGAGGAACTAATATACCAAAACATAATAAAGTTGTGATGGGGAAGGGAAGTACATTTCTTAAAAAAAAAAGGTCAACGTTTCTAGTTGAAACAAAAGTTCAGTGTTTCCTAAAGCCTAACTGGTGTTAGGAAAAGTTACTATCCTTGCCTATTTCATTGTTTTCAAAGAGGATCTATCCACTGTCCATTGCTAAGGGCCCTTAGCTTCTGAAGAACTGAAAGAAACTCTGGGAATGGACAAGTTCCCAGAATGATGATGTCCTTTTCTCAGCTACCACATACACAAAGAGACAAGGGGTTGTCTTAGCCTTCTATCAGACCTAGTCCCAGGATCTTCACACAGTACAATCATATGTTTCTTAGCCACCTTTCAACTAAAACCACTAATTGCTAAACTCACCTTTCTAAGAACTACAATCACAGCCTCTTCAAACTAAAATGGATCTTAAAATGATCTCAACCCCTCACATATTTTATTTTAAAAACTACAGTGAAAAAGAAACAGTGACTTTCCCAAAATAACTTGAATAGTTAATTATACTAAGAATTTTTCAAATAGTAAGTGATAAATGTTACCAAATCTAAGAGAATTGAGACAATTGGAACAAATTCTCTAGTATCCAAAACAAGATAGTCACAAAAATTATGTCAAAATTATTAAATCTCATAATATCAACAACTCCATCTATCCACATGTTAAGATTCAAAAGTTACAACAGAGCCATCAGCAAAACTATACTCCAGTATTCAGCAAACAAACTAAATGATGGATGAATTTAGATTTAAGAAAAACATATACCTTCTCCCCAAAGGAGGCTTTCATTGTCCAGTGTTGGGAATGATGAGGACTTCTAAAGTCTTTTTGCAAGTACCAACTTTCCTAAGCATTACCGGCTTCAAAGAGCAGTATAAAGATGTTTCTATGAATCAATCATTGTCACGTGAGGTCCAGAGGGAACAGTTTTTAAAAGGTACCTGATTTTCACCACGCCTGCCACCTCTCCTCCTCGCCCTGCAATATTCTCACATACGTCCTCGGCAGTGTGCCCTTGGCACTGTTTCCAATAGAGAATGTGATAGCCTTCAAGTGCCTTACAGCGAGATGCGACTGTGAACCATGATTACAAACTATCTCCAGCGTGCTACAGGAGATTACTATTTTTTTAAATATTCATTTGGCTGCACCGGGTCTTAGTTGCCGCACGCAGGATCTTAGTTATGGCATCTGGGATCCAGTTCCCTGACTAGGGATCAAACCTAGGCTCCCTGCTTTAGGAGCATGGAGTCTTAGCCACTGGACCACCAGGGAAGGCCCAAAGGATTACTCTTTTCGTGGTCAAAAATTTCTTGCCAAAACCCTTTCCATGGTCTGCATCTAGTGAAACTCTACCATGCCTTTAAAGGACCACCTTTATTCTTCCTTCCTGGGACCTTTTTCTGACTGTTCTATCCATTGGTGCTTTTTTCTTGATCAGATGACCTATAGCATTTGTTATCTGTACCTGTAGCATTCATCACACACCGGCAAGTAACATCTTCTATATAGTCATCTTAGTTGTTGCTGGCTTTTTTCTTATGCTTGACTGGATAGAGTCAGAATCTCAAAGAGTTACATAATTGACATTCCTAAGGGGATTTTCCAGACAATAAAGTGTAATCTTTCTACATATGAAGGGAAAGAGTCAGAAATTCTAAAAGAGCAATTGGGTTTTAGAATACACAGCACAACCATCACTGAACTGTAATTTTAGAAGCTTTGTATTATACCAAAATAATGATTCCCATGTTTATAAAGTAATAAGGATGTCTTTTAAGGTCAAAACATAAAGTTAAAATATATTTTGGGTACCAAAAACATATTCAATATTAGGTGTTAAATATCTTTTAACAGAGAATACATGCATTCAAAAGTCTAACTACACAATGGTATGTAAGATGGTACTTATCTGGTCTACAGAGCTCACCTGATGTGCACAAGAAGTTGAGGTTACCCCAGGACCTCAGACTGCACATGGTTGAACTTCACTGTGCTGTGGATGTGCAATATTATTGCCATATCAAAAAGTACTACAACCTAAAACTCTTTATTGCTAAGTCGCTTCAGTCGTGTCCGACTCTGTGTCGGACAGCCCACCAGGTTCCCCCGTCCCTGGGATTCTCCAGGCAAGAACACTGGAGTGGGTTGCCATTTCCTTCTCCAATAAAACTAGTTAGGAGCAAGCAAAACACAGAAGGACTGATGCTGAAGCTGAAACTGCAATACTTTGGCCACGCGATGCAAAGAACTGACTCATTTGAAAAGACCCTGATGTTGGGAAAGACTGAAGGCAGGAGAAGGGGACGACAGAGGATGAGGTGGTTGGATGGCATCACTGACTCAATGGACATGAGTTTGAGCAAGCTCCAGGAGTTGGTGATGGACAGGGAAGCCTGGCATGCTGCAGACCATGGGGTCGCAAAGAGTCGGACACAACTGAGTGACTGATCCGAAAATACAGAAAGACGAACAAATCCCTACCTATCCCCATCCCACTCCCTCTCCCAAATCGAACATAAAATCCTTCATTAACTCAATCTTTCTTTCCAAGAAGCAGCAGCTTTTTAGCAATGTGAAACAATTCACTTCAATGCTTCAATAATGAACTTTTCTTGTGGTTTTAATATTATAGCAAAAGGAACCAAAAAATGAATATTATAGACAAGCCAAATATTTGAAAGTCCAACTCTCATGTATTTCCTGATTCTACTGAAATCTCAATCCTATTTACCCATTTTACCACCTTCTTCAAACAAGCAAAAACCACCAATATTTTCCAGCAAAGGTAGAAATATCATTGTGATCTCAGTTCTAGTCTTTTGTGCAGTTACCAATAAGAATGAGCTTAAATAAACAGCAGGTGAGCAGAGCGTTTAAAGGAATTAGCCCTGGGCTCAAGTCTTGGCTCTGTCACTTATTAACTGTATGATCTTGGGCAAGTTACTTAACTAAACTTCAGATAATTTATGTAAAGTGCTTAACAGGATCCTTGGCAGGTTTTAAGGGCTGAGAAAAGTGGTTACTGATTAAGTAATTATATATAATAGATACATAACAAAGATATCCTTCTTATCATAACAATTTCAAAGCTTCCTTTCAATTCCCTCTTGTCTGGCTCTGACAGGTCTGTCTCAGGTATCATAAACCTCCACCCCTGACCTATACCTGGTTCTACTACCTCCAGTTCTACCCTTGGCTATGACCATAAGCAGTTTCTGGAAGTGAGGGAACACACGACAAAAAACAAAACAGGAGGCCACCTAAGTAAGCTAAAACAGCAACAAAATCCACTTCGAAACACTGAATTCACTCAAGCAGGAATCTGCCTTAGAACCAGAGACAAAGAGAAAGGCAAGAGAGAAAAACTAACCAAATTATTCAAATACTTCTAAAACCCTTACCTCCAGTTAAACAAATGACTGAAGATTTGAAGCCCAAATTTTCAACAACAGCTTTATTGTCTGCAGGAGCCATCAATAACCAGTGCTACTAAAGAAACATGCCTCACTAAAACAATTCTTTACCATTTTTGATTTAACAATGATTTAACCGTTGCTAGACTATTTTTTAAGATGACGTCTCAGCAACTTTTTCAAGTTTCTTCTTTCCCCATGCATTTCAACAGGCAGTGAATTAGTTCATCATGTGTTCAGGCCTCCTGCTGGCAAGCATAATTAAAATTAAGCAAGCAACAATTCCGCTTGGTGTTAAGATCCTGTCAAATTCTTTGATGAAGCTGAGTCTGGTTTCTCCAGGAGCCAGTTGAAAGTTCTGCAACAAAAACTTGGGGTTGCTCAACTCGATGCTGGCCATTCCTTCAATAGATGGCACTCTTCCCTTTGAGCCCAAATTACACAAGCGCCAAGAAGCATGTTCTATGACATTCAGGTGTGATACAAAGCAGAGATTCTCTCTTCAAAGCTCCCTCCAGAAACTCATTCATCAAAAGTTGATGGTCCAACCAGACACTTTTAAAGAGCCCAGGGAAATTCAGATTATAAAACATCAAACACAATATTAATAAAATCACCTAACAAGTGATTATCAAGTAATCGGCTTCTCAGAGCCTTTTCTATACTTTTTTATTCAGGCATAAAATGTTCGTTCCCTAATACAGAGGTAATGGCCTTTCAGTGGCTACTGATCAGATCCTGTCTATCAAATCTCATTAAGGTATTCAAGATAACACAGTGTTTGGAAAACTATGATTTTGTCATTATCAACATTCACTAAGACTAATGAAAGATGTATTACTTTCATATTACTTTCAACATTTTTGGTTGAAAAAATTCATATAATTTTTGATACCCACTTAAAAAGAATCAAACATCCTAATACAAAATTACTGTACATCTAGTTTTCCAAAAAACAAATACATATTTCTGATTCATTAAACTGTCTTTTACTTTAACACATAATAGTTCCCAGTTATTAATGATAAGCAAGGTTTCCCACACTTCTGTTTCAGAGACTTTTTAAATTAAAAAGCATACAGTTGTGGACAGAAATAGAAGGAAATTCTTTTTAGTGCAACCTCCAGGTGAAAGCCAAACTTTTCAGCAATCACCTTAAAAATTCCACCTTTTCTAGTTGAGCTAAAACTCAGTCCTGGCAAAAAATGTCAAAGGAGAAAGGCAAGGTAAAAGGAACACGGTTTTTAAATTTTAAAAAGGAAAAAAACAAAAGCACTGAGAGTGGGGATAAGAAATGGGAAAAACATACCAATTTCAGTAACCATCTCTTTCCCCTGTCCACTTTCACCCTATGCACCTAACTAAGCCCATTCACAACTCCACTTGGACTCTGACCATCATCACCCTTCCCCAAACACTTCCTCAGATAATAAAAGGCTGACCTTACAGAATCTTTTCCTTATGTACTAATAAGACAAATGAGATTAGAGGTAACAATGCAGCTAACAGTTGCTGGCTCTAATTTCTGAAGGATTAAAAAAGGGATCCCCGGGGAGGCCTTGATCCCAAAATACACTTCTTTAGATGTACCAAATAAGCCTAATTACCTTCTCCACAAGGATACTGAGGAAACCTATCTCTTTGCTATAGCGTGGAGTCATTCCAGCCGATCAAAAGATAACAGGACAAGAATATTGTATGGAAAAGAGAAAGGAAATGCTGTTCTCACAAAGGATGAGCTAAGCCATTGTGGAAGAACTTCACAGAAACATTGCTGACGGTGACAAATTAAAGGCACAGACTAAGTCCCCAAGATACTGATAAAACTCAGCACTGCTCCAATCTGACTGCTTTCTACATTGTTGAAATTCCAGCTCCCCTAGCAAGCAACCAACAATAGCCCTGGGAGCTGAATTAAACAGGCTCCTGAACTCACACCTGCACCGTCCCTTCCTCTTCCATCCGAAGTAAGCCCTTCTTTGATGGGGGATTGGGGAGTGAAAAATTACAAGAACAAATTCAAAGAGGTATGAGAATTAGCAAAAAGAATAAAGTAAGAATTCCATGTATGTTACTTAGAGTTAAGTTTTCATATTACTTCCCTTAATGAACGTTGTGAGCATTAAATTTTGAAAATTGTTTTATTAATATATACAGTGTTCTTCTTCAAAACAGTGGTTTTAAGAATGTAAGTTGTTATTACTGCTCTTATGTTTCTAAAAAGTGTTTCAACTCCTGGCTGGCTGGTTGTGGGAAGTTTTTTATCTTATGGAGGTCAGTATGTCTATGGCAGAAAAAGTGAGCTTCATAACCCAATCTTCAAACTCTAGCCTTGTTTGAGTCAGTAGCAGTCTTAAATGCTAGTTAATGTACTGCTATATACCAATATCCTCAGGTCCAGTTTCAGGCAATTTAAAACAAGAGGTTTCAAAGTTCATTTTATATCAGGGAGTTAGGGTTAACCCTAACCCATTTCCAATTAAGCTTTAACTAAAACCAACTTTGAAAACAAGTAATTGTAAAGTATATATGATGGTGAGACAGATCAGCCTGACATTAGGTAAAATCAACTTATATCTCACCTCATTATAAAGATATAACTATATGTCAAAGACTAAACACATTTTATTGGAGAAGGAAATGGCAACCCACTCCAGTCTTCTTGCCTGGAAAATCCCGTGGACAAAGAAGCCTGGCGGGCTGCAGTCCATAGGGTCATTCAGAGTTGGACACGACTGAAGCGACTCAGCAAACATATTTTATAATAATAATTCAGCTCTGGCATAGTTAAAAACCAGTCTATACAATCTTCCTAAGAAGGAAATTTACAAAAACAAAAAGCCTTTAGACATCAAGGATGAGTTTCATCCATTTTTATACTTTTTGGTGATCATGCAACTACTTTTTAAGTTATGCTAGACAATTATGAAAGCCACATTTATTCTTTAAGGTTTCTAGGATACTCTTTTAAATTGCTCCTTCAGTGTAGTAAGTCATGTCCTAGAAACCTGAAAGCTACTATTAATGCAGCTTTTCAAAGATACACAAAAAGAAAATAATTTAAAGAAAACAAAAGACTCTGATTCTCATTATCTATGCTATCATCTAAGACTTGACAGTAAGTTAAATGGTACTTTAACGTTCAAGTATGTTTTCAATTGTGTAATTAACTTACTTTTGAGCTTGATTTTGGGATTAGTCCACATATAAGAGATCAACATTAAAATACACATGAAACAAAAAACACACACACGTCTTTTTCTCTAACATTTTAAACTTTCAGTTAATTTCAGTTAAAACTGTTCTATGCATGCAGTTGATATTCAAATAATCACTACATGAATGCCAGGTGAATCATTTTGTAATTAACCTGAAAGGAAGAGCATCCTCCAAGTAGTATGGTTACACATGTGTGTCCGTAACTAGCTACTGCTAGAAAGAAGAAAAAAACTAATCAAATTCATCTAACTTATTAGACATAAGGGATATACAAGGGATAACAAACTTTTTCTTTCAAGCCATAGTCAAAGAAACACTGCTAACCTGTATGATTTAGAGAGGATTCTTAATATACACAACCCACTGCAGTAAAAATTTGAGACTGTCTTGGCTTTTGGCCAAAAGAATTTAGTCACTAGCAAGACCTGAAATACCTCATAACAATCTCATCTAGAAATACGAGGGCACATACCCCAAGATCAAATGATAAAGCATTAACAGAAGACATGAAATAAAGTATTAGGGCACCCATTTTGAATCTCAATGACTAGCCACAGTCTACGACTGCTCAATTAATTTCAAATAGGGTGTTTATGTTTAAAAGAAAGTACTCTTGATTAAACATTTTAAATGTATTTTATTCAAATTCTACATGTTTAATGTTTCCAAAGGAATCTGAAACAGCATTGAATTTTAATATCAGAAAAATGAGTATTTAGTGTGAGAAACATAGTAACCTGTATCTTCAATACAGTTTGAACTTTCTTAATTCAACAGATGCTGTTTTTAAACACTGCTCCCTAATATTACCTTTCACTAAATTGCCAACAAAGGACATATTTGATCTCTACAATACTAATCCTAAACATTACTTCAAACAGCTACTAATTTAGGTTATAATTAACTGGCTTGACCTATCAATGACACTGGTGAAGCAGCAACACAGAGGTCCTTGAGGAATGGGAGTGACAAAGTAAAAGCCACTTATAGCTAATTGTAAAAGGTAACTCAGGTGGAATTTTGAACAAACTGAAGTTAATATTCACCTCAGGCTGATGCAGTGTTGATAATCAGAAGATCAAGACTTAGTGCAGAACTAGAATCAACAAAGAGCCTGTTGGACCAGCTGGGGCCCTACACATCTGGCAAGCTTAAAGAACAACAAAAAAAGACTTGAATCTTCAGTAATTAAAAAGATAACATGGTACAGCCCACAATCTAGCATTCGAGCTACACATATGTCATGTGAAAAGAGAATCCTCTTCCAAAGTCAAAAGGAGATTCTACTTAATGCAGATTGGTTACCGCCGTTCAGATTTAAACGCATCTTTGTGATATTAATACAGGAGGATGTTGCTAAACAAGGCATATGCACAGTTGCAGTCTTGGAGACCCTGTGAAGATACTTCATTCATTTGCAGGTATTACCCCAAGTTTCATAGCAGCAGGGGTTAATGGCTTATGCGGACTTACTTTCAAATCAGGCTCTGGGTTCAAAACCAGCCAGTCTGTGCCTATGAGCTATACAAAATACTTAAACCTTTATGTCTGTTTAGGCATTGGGTTGTTATGAGGATTAATCATATAAAAGTCTGTGCCTGGCACAGAGGTAGAGCAAATAATATTGGCTGTTACAAGTATTTCTGAGTCTTCACTTTCTGGGTCACATGATAAAACCACCTTCAAAAAAAGTAACTTTATAGTGATGCTGATAAACACATAAAAGACTGAGGACCAAACTATATTCTAAGCACTTTACACATAAAAACTTATATGGTTCTGATAGTATTATTCCCAACATTTTACAAACCCAATTTGTTCAGAGTTGGGTTTTTATGATTTTATATGATTTCTTTCTCGAATAGAAATAAAATTTCTTGTACTCTGATGACATACAAAAGTGCTGCCCAGTACTGCTAACCAACTACTTTGAGATGGCAGAGATTAAATAGCTAACAACCTGCACAGGCTTAAGTGTAACAAAAACACTCAGGCACAAGAGACCTACTTCAGGAGGGCTCACAACCTCAGAGGTTGGGCCCTACCCTGTATTTGGGTTTGAGGATGGTGTGTAGGAGAGGTGGGCTGATGCTATGTCCTCTTAGTCTCAAAAGACATTCTGGTTTTACAAAGACCACATCCACACTTTAAACATCACTGAGCAGAACCTGCATTCATACCGGTGTAACATTATTGAAAAGGGGGTTAGAAATAGCAAAGTGTGCGATATCATTTTCTCACTCATTTTCAGAATGTAAAACATATTCTGAAAATACAATCTATCATGCAAAATAGTTCCTAGATGTCTTATGATCACCTGTGTCATGTCTACCAACAAACATTTCCTTATAACATATATGTAAAAAAGCTGCAACTTACTGAATGCCTCATAACCATCTCAAGAGCTCAAATTATGTTTAACATTCAAAATAGACATACCAAATTTTTTCTTTAAAAGCAACTATTGCCAATATTTTTCAGTCACTTAAGAGTTTTAAGAGCAGAGACTGAACTCTTTGGAAAAAGGAACACTTAAATATAGCAAAAGTGGCCTTTTTTCCCCCTGGTCTTCCCTCTGCAAAGGTAATCTGCTCAATTTAAGCAGAGGAAAATGAGTTACAGTGCAATTACAATGCAATGGAGACTTTTAGATATACAAACTTTATACATTCGCTCCAAAAGTAACTTAACCCTATAAATGAATGGGTCCTGTATCTTAATTACTTTTTTTTTTTTTTACAAAATACTCAAGCATCTTATTTAAAAACGACAAATTATGAGGTATTCTTATTTTACTCCCTTTAACAATCTAATTAGAAGTCCTCCAAAGCCCAAAGTAGGATGAACCCAGCATGGTGCTGATGCACTCCATTCCAAGAAAAGCAACCATTTCATACTACTAAATCTAGTGTCATAACATAAAAAGTTCATGCACCTTTCAAATGGAGCTGATTCCTACCCCCCAAATCTTATCAACTCCCTCACCAAACTTGCATATAAATTCCCACTCAAAGCCTCTTGGTTGATTTAAATTCCATTTCTCTCCACACCACTCCAGCAGGTCAATTACTACAGCACATGTGCCAAAGAAATTAGTGGTTTTACTCACGCTCCCATTTTAAACGGGCACCTACTTGCAATTAAATCTCTCCAACAAAAAGTTTACCTGAGGCCATTCTTGCTATTTTACTAGAGGCCTAGCTTATTCTACCTGTCTCTGTGGTCTTGCCTCAGCTATAATGGCATACTTCCAAACAGCCTGGACGCCCCCAAACACCAGCTAACCGGACCTGCAGCCAACTCTTGCCTGTCACCCCGGGCAGGAAGCACAACCTAACATGTATACATTTGTAGGGGTGGGGTGGGAGGGTGTGTGTCGGGGGGATGGGGACACAGATTATAGGAGAAAGGTTTGATTGAATACTCTCAACTTGGTAACAGAAGTGTTTGTTTGTTTGTTTTTAACGAGGAAAACAAACCAACACTTCCTCCCTTACCTCCACCTTTTTCCAAGCGCGGGAACCTCCCAACCCTCCTGGAGCGCACCTTCAGAGCTTAAGGTCCCTCGGATCCCGAAGCTTCGGCCAGTTCTTGGTTTTTAGAACTCCCCGTCCTCTGGGAGAAATCAGAGGACGCCCGAAAGACTCGGGCCCACCCCGCGGCGCCCGGAGATCCTCCCCTTCAGGTCCACTTTCCTGGCCCGAGGCTCCCGTTCCAGTCCCGGAGGGAGAAGGGTTCACCTGAGGCCGCAAGGGCAGCCAATAGGAAAGTCCCCTCGGCCCTGCAAGTCGCCGCAATCCAACCCCCGCGCGACCCCCTTGGAAGGGTCCCCGCAGCCCAGCCCGCGCGGGCGCCTGCCGTCCCCGCTGCGAGAAGCGGCGGAAAGGCCGCGCCTTCTCTCCCCTCAGGATTACCTCGCAGCGCGCAGCCGGCTTTGTGCTTCCCTCCCTCCTTCTCCGCGGCCGCCCGGACTGCAGCGGCCGCGCGATCCTCCACCGCCGCCTCTTAAGCGCCGCACGGCTCCAGAGGGGAGGGCAGAAGGGGAGGGGGCGTGAGGAGGGAGGGACCTGGGCGCCGAGTCCTGAGAGGCAGGAAGCGGCGACACCTGGGTCGCGATGCTTCTAGCTCTCGCTCTCCGTTTTTAAAAATACAATTTAAACCCCTCTCTTTCCCCTCCCGCCCCGCGCCCCCGCGACCGTTACCGGCAGGCGGCTCACGCTCTGGCGGGACTGGCCGAGAACCCCTCGAGCGTCCCCTGGCCCCGCCCCTAAGGCCCCGCCCTTAGGCCCCCAGGCGCCTCTGGCTCCACCCCCACAAGCCCGCCCCTCGCGGCCCCCGAACGCTCCTGGTCCCACCCCTCGGGTCCCCGAGCGTCCTGGCCCCGCCCCTCGGAATCACAGGATGTTCCTGACCCCGCCTCCTCAAGGCCCCGCCCCCAACGCGGCCCCTCGGGCCCCTCCAGAGCCTTGGTACCGCCCCCTACGGCCCCCTCCTCTCCCGCCCGTACCCAGTCTCTAAAGCCGCGGCCGCGGGGCCTTACAGGCCTGGCCTCTGGGAGGGCCTGGTGCGGGGCAGCTGTCTGGCATCTCTTCAGCGTCCTCCTCCAGCTCTACAGCTTCGATCCGTTGCGTGCCTTGCGGGAGGGTCGGAGGAGTAAAAGACCCCGACGGAAGCTCGACCACAAGGGATAGGAAGGGCGCCTTGGAAATGCCGCCCGCCCAAATCTGAGCAAGGCGCCCCCCTCCCCCCACAGCCGGCCACACACCTAAGGTTGAGCCACAGTTTTCAGAGTCAACCTCGGCCGCCTACACTGGCTGTTGGGTCTTCAGCGGGAGGCCACTGCTAAGGTTCAACCTCCGCACGCCCCTCACTGGAGGGGCCTGGGTGTTCTCAGCATAGTTGCTTATGGGGGCGCCTCTTTCCCCCTACCCACCTCCACAGAGGGGCAGGGGCTCTCTTTTATCAGCTCCACTTGTACGCCTCAAGGGTCTTCACCCCGAATTTGGCCCCTGGCCTTGAGACCTTATGAGAGCTCATCTCTTGGAGGTGAAAAGTCAAGTCACTGCCAACCTTGAAAATGAATTCGGGGCCGGGTAAACTTTGCAGGGATGTGGATCCATCCACAGGTGACACTGGGCCACCTACCCCCCGCCGCCCAGACAAGACCTACCCTAGAAATAGACCTCCCAGCAACGCACACCTTTCTTTACCACCCACGGCTTGCACACCCCTCACGCATACGTGTCCTGCACGGGCACAAATCCAATCCCAAGCCCACCCTCTGAGCGGCATTCTGGTTATTCACGGTCTCTTGGGTCAACCCCACCCTAACACAACAACAGCAAACTTCATTCCCCACCCTTATCTCCCTTCGTTTCCAAGGCACTGGCGACAGGCCACTTCATTTCCTTCCTCCTCTGCAGACTCTTCTCTTCCCCCTCAAATACTTCGTGCCATCCCCCTCATCTTCATCCCCTCCCTCTTCCCTAAAAATGTGCTAATTAAAATGTAGTTTCCTCTTCCCACATATGAAGTGTGGAAAATGAATCTTGTCTTGGCACAAACTGTGATTCATTTATCCTCGCTTTCTCTCTCCACTGGACCAAAGCTATAGAAATTTTAGTCTACCACCATCTCCCATATGCTCAAAATCTAACCATGCCTCATGGTTTTTAAATACCCCTAAAGGACGGTGGGGAAGGCTTCCTGGCTTTGGGGAGAAAATATTTAGAAAATGCTTGGCCTGTCATTTTATTTGGCATTTTTAAATATCTGCAGTATTTGAGAGAGAGATTGGGAGTGGCTGGATGTTTTTTTGCATTTAGAAAGCAAGAAATGAAAAAAAGCTTGGCACACATCAAGGTTAGCCTGTTTATGAATAGCCCCCCAAAAGTGTGTTAGGGGTACATATCAGACAATAGTCTCCACTGCACAGGACGTTTGCCTGTCACAGATCTAGACCTCCCCCCGCCCCAAAGGAAGACAAATTAACATAATCCATTTTAAGCATGTCTGATGAGCAATCCTTCCCGTGATCACTCCATTTCCCACAGTTTCTGGACAAAATGGATAAAAGATTTGCTTACCCGCTTAGGATGCAAGGCTTTCTTGTGTCCAAGGCAGTAGACGTGTGTGTCTTCTAGGTGTGGATTCTGCAGTGCTGCACAGAAACCCACTGCAGCCTCAGACCGGCGGCAGCGGCGGCTTCTCCCAACGCCGAGTAGTAAAGTGTGTGACTCTGGTAGAGACTCCACAATTACCATTAGGCGCTTGCTTATGAGAGAGGAGGCGGAATCTTTCTTAAAGGAATGGGTAGTGTTTTTCCTCTCCACTATTGCTTCATGAGAGGCTGAAAGGGGGGAAGCAGGGAGTTTTTTTGGACTGAGTATGGCAGTACAGCTGTGGGAGGTCAAGGTTAAAATTAACTGGGTGATCGAGGGACCGATTTAGTGTGAGTCAATGAAATGCTAGAAGCATTGGTTTTAAAGAGCCCTGCTAACTTCAAGCTCTGGGGTCCATGACAAAAATAAAGTGATGTGCCTTGAAACTGACTAGAACTCTGTGTTAATAATTAATTTCGAATCATCACTTTAAACTGATAACTCTACAAAGGGAGGTTATTTCATATTTAATACAAGAACATGAAAAGAAAAATAAAACACACAATTGGGAACAAGAGTCAAGTCTTACTAATGCACGCATATCTGCTATTTCAGTGAATATCAGTATTGGAAAATATTGTAAATCAACTGTACTTCAATTAAAAAAAGAAAAGAAAATATACTATTGACAGATCAATCTGTACTTATAAAAATTATAATATTATTTATAGAAAAAACAATAAAAATCTAAACTAATGTAAGAAAATAATAGCTGGCTATTATGCTATTTCAGTGGCAATTCAAAGTTCAGCAAAATTAAGGAACTCATAGGTAGATTACTTTAAATGTGTCCAAATTTACTATTTACACTATTAGAATGTGGTGTGTCCACACAGGAGGAAAATGAGTCTGCTTTATAACTTTAATTTTTATCTCAAATAATATTCCTCAATTTAAGCACTGAACATCTGAGATTTTTTTTCTTCAGTGGTAAATGAGGAGGTGTCGTCCCAAAATATTAATAGAGAAAAATATGAAAAATATTCTGTGATTGATGTTTTTACACAGCTTTTGTTAACTACCAGTGATCTTGAGCAGGTAAGTAAACTTTTTTGTTCCATAGTCCCCTATTTTTTAAAATAAGGATGTTGCATTGAAATTTTCCTTTAGCATCCCAAAATACTATGATTTTTATGACAATTTAACGTTTATATTTTTGTTATTTGATGCATGTGTATTTCATTACACACTCTGCTTCTCCTGAAAACTTAGATTAAAAATGTCTTTATTTTAAATGTATAAGCAGAGCTTATTATTTACAACTATTCCAAAACTATTTTGCAAATCACCATATTGTTTTTGTAAAGTGAAAAAACTTAATTTTATGTGACTTATGATTGTGTACCCAATTATGACCAATTTTCCTGCAGCAGAATCCTACAATATTGCTAAAAATACTGACTGACTGGAATACAAAATATATGTTTAATAGCAATTGGAAGATCGTTAAAAAGAACTGGTACATCATCAGATGGTAGAGTTGGAACTGAGTTTAGAGCTCACCGACTCCAACTCTGTAATTTCACAAATGGAGAAAATGGAAACCCAGAGAAGCAAAATGAGGGCTCAGGGAAGTTAACTCAGTCTCTACTCTTCACATACACGACCCCATGGACTGTATCCCATGAGGATCCTCTGTCCATGGAATTCTCCAGTCAAGAATTCTCCAGAGCATCTTCCTGACCCAGGGATCAAACCTAGGTCTCTTACACTACAGGCAGATTCTTTACCATCTGAACCACCAGGGAAGCGCCTTCACACACACAGCAAATAAACAACATGTATGAACATACACTGTTTCACAGACCCACCCTGGGGCCTGAGCAAGACCTGTCACAACAACAACAAAGTCTTTCACTCATTTTGTGTTCATGTAGTATAAACTAAAGACATATCAAACAAGTGCTCATAATGTGTGTGAATATTAACACAAATATTGCCTTCAGGCTTGGAGGTGTTTATGCTGGAAAGTAAAGAAATTTGTCCCCAGGGAATTTTTTTTTAAGTGACCTCTAAGGAAATTCACAACAATTATTTGCAAACTCTGATTCATCTTCCACCCAAATGATAGGTCCCTGCACTTCTTTTCTTGCATCCTTTGGTGCCTCAGTTCCCTTTTGTCTAGATCCTCAAGAACGCCTGTGAAGAGGAAAAGTTCATTTTGGAGCCAGGGAGGGGAAGTATTGTCGAGATTTAGTTCTGACCTTCAGAGATGCTTTTTGGAAGTTGCTTTTGGGGCTAGAGTCTAGCATTTTTTCCCTTAAATCCTCATCTGATGCTCCTCGTAAGGAACCTGGCATACGTCCCTAGTTTCAAGGGGGCATTACCTTAGATTAGCTGACAGAGCAAACTTGGTATTTTGTGTACTTAGCAAGACAATTTATCACTTACATGTTTTTTTTTAAGCCTCCCATGGGGAGAGATGTAGAAGGAAATGGCAACCCACTCCACTATTCTTGCCTGGAAAGTCCCATGAACTGAGGAGCCTGGTGGGCTACATGCGGTTGCAAAGAGTCAGACATGACTTAGCAACTAAACAACAACATAGAGAATTGAAGAAAATTAGTTGCCCAGTTTCTTCATCTCTTTTTATCTTGCTCTTCTGCAAGGAAGGCAGTTCGTCTATCAGGTGCTAATGGACAATGAATAAAATGGCTGTTATTTGTATAATTCAAAGCAACCCCTCAAAATTAAATGCATTTCTTTGTATCTTCCCCAAAGTACTGAGCATAGTCTCTTATATAAAGGCACTTAATAGATACTCTAAAAAATGAATACACAAATTAATGAAATGAATAGCCCCCCAAAATATCCAGAAACTGATTACAAAGTGTTTTTGTATGTTTGTAATTTGCATTGTCTAAAACAACTGACTCCATTCTCTACCTCCTTTTTCTCTAACACAGTCATGATCTAAGAGAAACAATCTCCTTTCTGTAGAGCTTTTTAGGCATGCCTGATTTGTATTCTCCAATTAAATTGTAGCCACAAATCACTGCATGAACTCTGGGTAGATAAAGCAGTAGCCAAGACACTCTCTGCCAAGAGAACAGAGGATTAAGTTTCAGAATTCCTGTGCTCTAGTTCTAGTTGTGAAACCAACTGGTTATGTGACCTCAAACAAGTTTCTGGACATGCTTGTGCCTCAAGTTGAACCATCTTTTAAATGGTGGTGGCGGATGGTAAGACCTGCTGTCCCTACTTCATAGGGTGGTTATAGAATTCAAATGATAATAAAAGAAAAAATGCTTTGAACTTTTCAAAGCACTTTGTAAAGAAAAGGTGTTATTATAGGCAGATGTATTTAAAATCAATTATCTAGTTCAAGGGACTTTACCCTAAACAACCTGTTTTACTACTTTACTAGTTCGGAAAGCAAACAGGTTTATCTCTTCCTGTGTGTGCGTGCACACACACACACACACACACACACATGCACACACACGTATGCACCTTGCTGCTCCCAGTTTAACAACTTCTCAGCTTTGATGCTTTTCCCTTGGGCTGGGAAATAGCATCTGTAAAATGAAGAGCTAAGAATTTGTATAGAGAGCCCTCCACCATCATTTCCCCCCAAATTCACATTTTTAAAGCTCTCAGACAGAAAAGTAAACTCAGAGAAACGCAACAGTCTTTTCATACTTCTTAATGTCATGTATTCTGTCCGTGGGGTTAGATGAACCATTCATTTGGAAACTTGGCCATGCTACATACGTTTTGATCACCCCTTTGTGCCAAGAGAGTGTGGAAAGTATTCGGGGAACAGAGGGGGAAGGACTGACATAGAACTCATGCTAATGAGTTCCCCACTCCCCAAGGAGACATAATCAGAGTGATACTCAAGGATGTATCAACATATTTTAATAGTACTATGTGACCATATGGTTTATTTTAAAGGAATTGCCTCAGTTAAATGCCTGACAGTTTCTTATACAACTGCTTAAGTAACCAGGCCTGATACATCTCTGTAATGTTTATAAAATATCACCCTCAGAGTCTTCCCTTTTTCCCCAAAAGGTATTTATTGTCATTTATTCATTCTCCACTTGATGAGTCTTTTAAGATTATCATGCGATTAGTTGCTAAGTTGTGTCTGACCCTTGAGACCTCATGGACTGTAACCTGCCAGGCTCCTCTGTCCATGAGATTTTCCAGGCAAGAATACTGGAGTGGGTTGCCATTTCCTTCTCCAGGGGATCTTCCCAACCCAGGGATCGAACCCTGATCTCCTGAATTGCAGGCAGATTCTTTACCGACTGAGCTACCAGGGAGTCATCATGGCTAAACAAATAACTGCTAACACACAATGGCTAAACAAATAACTGTAATACACAAAAAACTAATAAACAACTACTGTAAATAAGATATTCCAATAAGAGCCTCATACATAGTTAGGTTAAAAAAAATCAACCTACACAAAAAATCAACTTACCAGTTTCTGTGTAGAGAACACAAAATGAATACAAAATATGGGCTTCCCTGGTGGTTCAGTGGTAAAGAATCGCCTTCCAATGAAGGAGATATGGGTTCCATCCCTGGTCTGGGAATATCACACATGTCTCAGAGCAACGAAGCCCTTGTGCCACAACTATTGAACTTGTGCTCAAGCCTGGGAACTGCAACTACGGAAGCCCATGCACCCTAGAGCCAGTGCTCAGCAACAAGAGAAGCCACTGCAATGAGAAGCCGAGGTACTGCAACCAAGAGTAGCCACCGCCCATGCAGCAACAAAGACCAAGCACAGGCAAAAATAAATAGTTTTTTAAAAATTAGCACAAAGTATGCAATTGCTATGTTAAACCTAAAATACATTGTTTATTATCATCACATGCCTTAAGATTTCGGGACCAGTCTTTAATGTATATATCTGAATTACATGATCTTAAAACTGAGTGTTTTATTGAGGAAACCAGAATTGAAAGAGACATGTGTACCCCAATGTTCATTGCAGCACTGTTTACAATAGCTAGGATGTGGAAGCAACCTAGATGTCCATCAGCAGACGAATGGTTAAAAAAGCTGTGGTATATATACACAATGGAATATTACTCAGCTATTAAAAAGAACACATTTGAATCAATTCTAATGAGGTAGATGAAACTGGAGCCTTATTATATAGAGTGAAGTAAGTCAGAAAGAAAAACACCAATATAGTATACTAATGCATATATGTGGAATTTAGAAAGATGGTAACAATGACCCAGCAAATGCGAGACAGCAAAAGAGACACAGTCTTTTGGACTCTGTGGGAGAGGGCGAGGGTGGGATGATTTGAGAGAATAGCACTGAGACATGTATATTACCATATGTGAAATAGATGACCAATCCAAGTTTGATGAATGAAACGGGGCACTCAAAGCCACTTCACTGGGAAAACCTTGAGGGGTGGGTTGGGGAGGGAGGTGGATGGGGGTTCAGGATGGGGGACACATGTACACCCATGGTTGATTCATGTCAATGTATGGCAAAAACCACTATAATGTTGTAAAGTAATTAGCCTCAAATTAAAATAAATAAATTAGTTTTTTTAAAAAATTGGTGTTTTAATCCTTATGGCACTATTTCTAGAATGTGATCAGGAACTACGTGCAACAGAATGACTTAGAGTGTTTCCTAAAATGCTGGTTCTTGGACTCTATCCTTGAATGAGAATCTTTTAGGCTGTGGCCCTGGATTGAGGGGGTTTACAAGCATTCCAGGTGATTCTCGTGTACACCAAATTTGAGTACTGCTACCCTACAGAACGGAGAGCGTGATGGCACCCCACTCCAGTACTCGTGCCTGGAAAATCCCATGGACGGAGGAGCCTGTTAGGCTGCAGTCCATGGGGTCGCAAAGAGTCGGACGCGACTGAGCGACTTCACTTTCACGCATTGGAGAAGAAGGAAATGACAACCCACTCCAGTGTTCTTGCCTGGAGAATCCCAGGGACGGGGGAGCCTGATGGGCTGCTGTCTACGGGGTCGCACAGAGTCGGACATGACTGAAGCGACTTACCAGCAGCAGCAGCACCCTACAGAAACAAGACAATGTAGAATTCTGAGATAGGATGAGTGAAACACAGGTGGCTCCTTTTTTATTATGTGAGAAGGATTCAGAGAAGGACTAACCCTGGCTCCACTCTTTCTACACTGTAAACTTGGGCAAAAATTTTAATCTCTCTAGATCCTAGTCCTCATTTGTAAAATTATTCCTGTTTGACCATGTTGTTGTGAGGATTGACATAACACAGGCAGAGTTTCTATTCTAGAGCCTGACCCGGAATGGAACTTCATATATATATATATATATATATATATATATATTTATTTATTCCTTCTCTCTTTGTTCAAAAATGAGTTTCCAGGTGGTTCTTCTTGTCCAGTGTTTTAGTATGCTTGGTAGGGTAATATGAGCTAGTAGCTTAATGAGAGCTAATACTTCCAGTACTGATGGTGTGCCAGTGCTAAATACTTAATATGCATTACTTCATTTCATATCCACAGTAATCCTTAAATATAAGGATTATTATTATTATTTTCAGTTAAAGCAACAGAGGCTGGTAGAGGATAAGTAACATGCCCAGAATCTCAGAGCAACGAATTAGCAGAGCTAGGATTCAAATCCAGGCATTCTGACTCTAGAGCCTAACTGTTCATTATGCTGTATGTTTTGTATATTCTCTAAGTGGCTTAGATTCCAAAATAGGAGCCAGTCTCTTGGAAGGAATAAGCAACTGCAAAATGGAGTTTATAAACCTCCCAGAAATATAAGCAAATGAATGTCATTCTTTGCCTATCTTAGAAGCCTTTGCCAGTTGCCTATAACAGAGCATGGCACCTAGGAGGTGTTCAGAAATGTTAAATAGATGTAAGGCAGACCTTTCACTGGGCTTCCCAGATGGTGCTAGTGGTAAAGAACCCACCTGCCAATGCAGAAGACATAAGAAATGAAGGTTCGATCCCTGGGTTGGGAAAATCCCCTGGAAGAGGGCATGACAACCCACTCCAGTATTCTTGCCTGAAGAAACTCACGGACAGAGGAGCCTGGCAGCTACAATCCACAGTGTCATAAAGAGTTGGACATGACTGAAGCTACTTAACACACACACACACACACACACACACAGACCTTTCATCAGCATACTATTTAAGAAGCTGACATTTCTAAGCCCAAGTTTTAAATTTTCCAGAATTTCTAGATCAGCTTATATTCTGACATAACACAAGTCACTAAATTTCAGAGCTACAAATAATCTTGCCATTTGCAACAAACAAATGCACTTGTGATGAACTAGGCACCAATTTGGCACTTAGAGGATTATTTAAGAAAAAAAAGACATAGCTAGCCTGTGCCCTAAACATCTAGCTGGGAAATGAAACACAAATGCATGAAGCAACCAGATTGTAAAATCACCACATATGAGATAATCATATGTGAAGCTACTAGAAAATAGTAAACAATCAATAAATATTATCACCAATAATATATTATCAATTATTATCCATAATATTATTTTCTATTTCAATAATTATTGATCTAATTGCTATTGTTTATTAACAATAAGAAGAAAACATAATGGTTTTAGTAGTAGTAGTGTAAGTTGCTCACTTGGGTCTGACTCTTTGAGATCCCATGGACTGTAGCCCGCCAGGCTCCTTTATCCATGGAATTCTCCAGTCAAGAATACTGGAGTGGGTAGCCATTCTCTTCTCCAGGAAATCTTCCGGACCCAGGGATCGAACCTGGGCCTTCTGCTAAGCAGGCAGATTCTTTACTATTTGAGTCACCAGGGAAGCCCAAAAATTGTTATAGCTACCATTTAGTGAGTGATTATGGGCCAAGTTTTGTGCTTGGTGTCATATATGTATATATATATATGCATCTTATCAATCCTGCTAAATCAGTACCATGAATTATATTTTTTAAATGAGGAAACTGAGACTGAGAAAGTTTAAATAACCTGCCCAAGGCACATGTTTGATATGTATTCCAGTGCGTGCAAATGTTCTAAGTCGCTTCAGTCGTGTCTGTCTCTTTTTAACTCCATGGACTGTAGCCCACCAGGCTCCTCTGTCCATGGGATTCTACAGACAAGAATACTGAAATAGGTTGTCATGCCCTCCTCCAGTGGATCTTCCAGACTCACGGATCAAACCCATGTCTCATGTCTCCTGCATTAGCGGGCGGGTTCTTTACCGCTGGTGCCACCTCCAGAGTCAAAGTAAATAGTATACTCGGAGAATCCACAAAGAGTTAGGGAAGAGAGAGATCAATTTCTGCTGGAGAAAACAGGAAGTATGAACAGCCAGAACTGTGATGGGGGAAGGGTGGAGCAGGGGGGCCTTTGGTGATGGAGGTGGAAGGAGCACAGGTGTGTAGTGAGTTTCCTGACACAGGTCACCCAACACGTTGCTCAGGCCATGCTCATGGTGATGGCATGACTTGGGTCTCTTCACTGAGCAGACAGGAGAGTATGAGGAATGTTGGCCAAACAGCAAGTAAACCTGTCTGCCTGGAATGAAAAGTTTGTGTGGGGCAAAGTTAGAATTTATGTAGTCTCCAAACATGACTCTGAAAACTCAGCCTTTGTTTACAGATAACCGGTTTAAGTAGCCCCACCTCCAGTTGGGATCCGGAAGCTCCCCAGTAAGAGGGCACAGCAATCCACTCCAGTATTCTTGCCCGGAGAATCCCATGGACAGAGGGTCCTGATGGGCTGTAGTCCATAGGGTCACATAGAGTTGGCCACAGCCGAAGTAACTTAGCACTCACGTACACACCACCAGTTACTTTCCATTAATACACTCACTTATTTTCATTCATTGAGACAATAGCATTTATTGAACTCCTATTATGTGCCAGACACCTGATGCTAGGGTTAGAGCAATGAATAAAGCAGGCAAATATCTTTGCACTCAGGAAGCTTTCATTGTACTGAGAAAACACAGATGTTAACGTGTAAACAAGTTGACAAGTCAGGTTATTTCAGATGCTAAAGACTAGAAAGGAAATAAAACAGATCGTTGACAATGACATGTTCGGAAGGACGAAGAAAGCCTCTTTGAGGAGGTACCATTTGAGCTGAGACCCAAATGACCTGAAGCTCCCAGTTGGGGAGAAAACCAGTTCAAAGGTTATGAAGCCGGACAATCTTGGTATGCCTAGCAGATTGAGAACAAAGGACAAGGCACCCAATAGGTGGCGGGAGTGTTTGGGTGGGGAGGGTGGCTGAATCTTGTAGTTCTGGTAGATCAGGCTGAGTTTGACTTTTAGGGGGTTTCAAGCTAAGGAGGGGCTTTCCCTGGTGGTTTAGATGGTAAAGAATCTGCCAGCAATGAAGGAGACCTGGATTTGATCCCTGGGTTGGGAAGATCACCTGGAGCAAGGAATTGGTACCCACTCCAGTACTCTTGCCTGGAGAATCACATGGACAGAGGAGCCCAGTGTGCTACAGTCCATGGGGTCACTAAGAGGCAGACACCACTGAGTGACTAACAGTACTACTACTACTACTACTGGACATGGATTGAGGCCAGAGTGCATGTGGCGGGTAAGGGAAGGGAGGGAAAGAGAGAAATCAACCGAGAATAATCTCCAAACCTTTGACCTGAGAATCTGGGTGGAGAAGGGCATCATACCTAAGACAGAGGAGACATGAGAAGAAAGAAAATGACAGGCGAAAAGTGAACACTTCTATTTGGTCATGTTAAGCTTGAGATCTAAAATTTTCCTGTTCAATTTTTTCTGTTTGTTCATCATTAATTTCCTCTCCATTGTTGTTGTTTGGTCACCCTCTGAGACCCCATGGACTGCAGCACGCCAGGCCTCTCTGTCCCTCACCATCTACCGGAGTTTGCCCAAGTTCATGTCCATTGCATCAGTGATGCCGTCCAGCCATCTCATCCTCTGATGCTCTCTTCTTCTTCATAAGAATCTTCCAAAGAGCAAGAACTTTATATCTTGTTCATTATTGGATCTCTAGAGTCAGAACACTGACTGATGCAGAGTAGATGCTCAACAGCTATTGAGATTTGTTGACTCTGGTTCAGTAGTTCTCAAACAAACATTAAAACTACCTGGGAAGCTTAGAAAAAGTTTAGTATTAGTCCCCACCTGAACCTCTCCCCACCTGAACTCTGGGATTGCACTCAAGAAACTGCATATTTAGTCGGGACTATAGATGGGCAGTGGGAGAAGGCAATGGCAACCCACACCAGTACTCTTGCCTGGAAAATCCCATGGATGGAGGAGCCTGGTAGGCTGCAGTCCATGGGGTTGCTAAGAGTCGGATGCGACTGAGTGACTTCACTTCCACTTTTCACTTTCATGCATTGGAGAAGGAAATGGCAACCCACTCCAGTGTTCTTGCCTGGAGAATCCCAGGGACAGGGGAGCCTGGTGGGCTGCCGTCTATGGGGTCGCACAGAGTCGGACACGACTGCAGCAACTTAGCAGCAGCATAGATGGGCAGAGATCTACAGTCTAAACCAGTGGTTGAGATACATTAGGATTCATTCAAATATTTACCTTAGAAACCACATTTCAGCACCATTGCAAAAGACTGAAAAGTATGGCTTTAAGAATTCAATTGTTTTCTCAAGTGAAGTTAAACTTTAAAGGTTTTTGAGAGAAAACCATTGAAAGAATCATGGAGTCACTCTTATCTCACTTGGCTTATATGCTCTCATTGGAGACCAGGAAATGGTCTCATTGGAGGGTCCTTCATGTGAAGAAAGATGGTGACCTGAATGTGGGGACAATCCTCTTTCACCGCGTCTCCAAAAGGCATGTCCCACACCCATTTACGGGCTTGTGAAATGTCTTTACTTGGTGATTATAGTAAATGTATGTTTTTGCCTGCACAGCATCTGTTCCCTTTTCTAAGAATGTCTCAGTCCTCTGTGGAATCTTGTTTCACCCCATTGCTGCAGTCTTGGCACCCTTTCCTTTCCTGAGCAAGGAATTGGCCTCAAGCTGGACCAACCAGATGTTCTTTCCCTTGCATTTAAATATTGAGTAGAATGACACAAAAACTTAAGGAGATCAGAGTTCATCTTCAAGGAGGTCCCTGAGGAGAGTGTGATTAGATACTGCTGCAAAGATCTTGCTTGACTTGGCTCCTGTCCTTCCCAAGACCTGATTCTTCAGCTTTCCTTCAATTTTATGAGCTGTGAGCTTATTCTTCCAATAAATTCCTTTTGTCTAAGTTAATTAGACTGGTCTCAGTTGCTTGCAATATAACTCATGACACGGCAATTAAAAACCTTGAGATCTATAATTCAAGGTAAAGCCTTCAAACCAAATCCTTCCTGAAAACAATAACACATTGACCCAAGTTTTCACCAAAATCTAAATGTCTGATAGCAGAGCCTGAACAAGCAGATGAGAGTGAAAGCGCTCTGTGGCTTGACATCACTTCTACTACTGAGGTAAGAAAGAAAATGATGGCAGGGTCATGACTCATTAACTCCACTTTACAAATTTTCCCTGAATTTACACATGAGATAAATACCTTGCTGGAAACTCTCAACATTTTTATTTCATGGTTTCTACTCAGCTCTACCAGCTCCTGAATTTCTGTCTTCGAACTAAACTTTCAGAGTAATTCTTTTCAAAGCAGGGCACAATTACTGGGACACATAAACCTAAGACATCAATTTATGAACATGAGAACTCATGATATTAAATTTAGTTCTCATTTCCTTCTGTGGCCCTCTGGGGGAAAAAAGAACATCCTGTCCTTTTAATCATTTGGGTTAAATCCCAGTCATTTGTTGACCTCTCCCCTCCCCACATTTAAAAAAAGACCTATAACTCTTTAAGACGCTGAAAAAATGAATAACTTTTGTATTGTAAGCAAATTTTTTGGAACAAAATTTCTCACAATCTCATTTTTACTGACTGTTGAGATTAAGTCACAACAGATAGGATGCTGAACAAAGCCAAGCACATATTGAGTGTGAACCACACCCAGGAAGGATAAGATAAAATGGGTAACCAACAAGGACATGCTGTATAGCAGAGGGAACTCTGCTTAATGTTATGGGGCAGCCTGGATGGGAGGGGGGTTTTTGGGAAAATGGATACATGTATATATATGGCTGAGTTCTGCTCTGCACCTGAAAATATCACAATATTGTTAACTGGTTACACTCCAATATAAAATAAAAAGTTAAACAAGTTTTTTAAAAACACATTATAGTTTACAGGGCTAATACAAATGAAATCTAATCACTTGCAGACTATATGCAGTATAGTGTTGCTCAGTCATGTAGAGTGTCTGACTCTTTGAGACACCATGAACTGTGTAGCCTGCCACGCTCCTCTATCCATAGGATTGCCCAGGCAGGAATACTGGAGTAGGTTGCCATTCCCTTCTCCAAGGGATCTTCCTGACCCAGGGATCATACCTGGGTCTCCAGCTTTGCAGACAGATTCTTTACTGTTTGAGCCACCAAGGAAGCCCATATGCAGTATAAGTGGAGCTCAAATGTAAAGAACAGTATTGTTAATTTAAGCATTTTTAATTTTAATACTGGTTGCTGTTTGTGAAAAGCAGCCATGACAATATATGGCTCTAAATCTGTATAGTCTGCGTGGACAATCATTTTCCTCTTAAATGGGAGGAAGTAGATTACCACTTTCATTATTAAAACATAAAACAGTATGACAAGCATTTTTGCTTGTAATTTTTGAATTGCTGAACTTTGAATTTTTAAATTGCTGAACACTTACTATATTCCAGGTACGATTCAAAGTGCTTTATAATATAGATATCTATTTAATCTTTACAACAATCCCACGAGATATTATTCTATTATTTTCCTGTTTAGAAACAAGGGAACTGAAAAATTAAGTAATTTGCCTATGATCAAAGAATTGGTAAATGGCAGAGGTTGGGTTTGAAATCCAGACAATAAAAGGACCCCAAAATCTGTTTTCTCTATCCCATCTCTCACCACCTTCCAACACTACTTGGCCAATTGGTGAAACAGCACCTGGTTTCTCCTTCTGCCTGTACTCGAGGCCCTTCTAGCCCTCATTTTGAACGTTTAAAACTACATTTTGAGAGCTACCTGAACCAAGTAACCAAAATAAATAGACTTTCCAGATGCCAATTTGGTTGGATGTTAATTAACTGAATGGTGAGCCTTTCCAAGTGAAAGAGGAAAATGAAAATGTTGACTTATAACTTAACATTCAGAAAACTAAGATCATGACATCCGGTCCCATCACTTCATGACAAATAGATGGGGAAACAATGGAAAAAGTGACATACTTTATTTTTTTGGGCTCCAAATTCACTGCAGATGGTGACTGCAGCCATGAAATTAAAAGACACTTGCTCTTTGGAAGAAAAGTTATGGCAAACCTAGACAGCTTCTTAAAAAGCAGAGACATTACTTTGCCAACAAAGGTCCATCTAGTTAACGTTATGGTTTTTCCAGTGGTCATGTATGGATGTGAGAGTTGGACTATAAAGAAAGCTGAGCGTCGAAAAATTGATGCTTTTGAACTGTGGTGTTGGAGAAGACTCTTGAGAGTCTCTTGGGCTGCAAGAAGATTCAACCAGTCCATCCTAAAGGAAATCAGTCCTGAATATTCATTGGAAGGACTGGTGCTGAAGCTGAAACTGCAATCCTTTGGCCATCTGATGTGAAGATCTGACTCCCTGGAAAAGACCCTTATGCTGGGAAAGATTGAAGGCAGGAGGAGAAGGGGACGATAGAGGATGAGATGGTTGGATGGCATCACTGACTTGATGGACATGAGTTTGAATAAGCCCTGGGAGTTGGTGATGGACAGGGAAGCCTGGAGTGTTGCAGTCTATGGGGTCACAAAGAGTCAGACACCACTGAGTGACTGAACTGAACTGAAGCCTTTCCAGCAGCCTGGACAGAAAGTAACTCAGATTTTACATTAAGTAAAATAGTATAAATTTAAAGCTCTAAACTAAGTCAAGTCTCCAATGCATGGGCAAGATCTTCAGATTTCAAATTCCCTAGGTTTCTAAGTTCTTAGAGCTGATTTGGGATGGGAGGATGGGTCGTGAGCTCTCACAGAAAGGGGTCCTTTCTCTGATGTGTGAGTTTTACTTCTTTACCAGAGAGATAATTGAGAGACCAGACTGGGGCATACATCTCCAGGCAACCTGGGTACAGAGTGAAGAACACTAAACAGCTTATTCTCAGACATTCAGAGGCTCTGCAGATACAACGTAATTTCCTGAGCCCGTCTCCCTGCAGTCTGACCATGACACAGCATGCTTAAGCCCAGAAGGTGGGTAGTTTCTCTCAGATTCTTTTTTTTTTTTTCCTTTAAATGAATTGATCCAATCCTGGATCAATTAAAAAATTGATTCAATTTTTTAAAAGAGTGCCAGAATTTTAGCAGGATGTACCTCTAATTGGGCGTGGCTTTTGTTTTTTTCTGGGAGTATGCCAGCCCCTCTTCTCTCATGTTATTACTTTCTTTATGTACAACATTAGCACTTTTATTACTGGATTAGCAATCCAAGGCATTAAAAAAGAGAGAGAATGTAGGGTGACCATAAATGGTCCTGCCCTTTGTGCCTTTGCTCTTTGAAGAGATAGGAGGGGAAAAAAGGAAGTGATGGGAGCAGAAAACAAAGGCATGACTCCTTGCCTCTAATCTTGTATTTGTTGTGGAATATCAAAGGCACAAATAAAGGAGTGCAGACATACCTCAGAGATATTTCGGATTCTGTTCCCAACCACCAAGATAAAGCGAATACCACAATAAAGCAAGTTTTACGAATTTTTTGGTTTCCCAATATCTATAAAAGTGTGTTTACCTTATACCTCCATCTATTAAGTATGCAATAGCATTATGTCTTTAAAAAAAAAGAGTACATACCTTAATTTAAAATTACCCTATTGCTAAAAAAATGCCAACCATTATCTGAGCCTCAATAGTAATCTTTTTGCAAAAGTAACATCAAAGGTCACTGACCCCAGATCACCGTAACAAATATAATAATACTGAGAAAGCTTGAAATATTGGAAGACTTACCAAAATGTGTCACTGAGACATGAAGTGAACAAATGCTGTTGGAAAAATGGCACTAATAGGCATGCTTGATGCAGGATTACCACAAACTTCAATTTGTGGGGGGGGGGGACTCAGTATCAGGAAAGTGCAATAAAGCAAAGTATGTCTGCAAAGGGGTTCAAAATTATGTATAAAAAGTGCTCAAAAGGCCACAATCATGGAAGTAGCTGTGTTCAATAGAAAGGTCAGTAGAAGGATCAGCATGTTGCTTGGGTTCTACACTAGTTTAAGGAGTCTCAGCTTCTGTTTCCTTCTCTTAAAATGGGTGTGGGAATCAAATTATACATTTGCAGACTTTGAAAGGGACTCAAAGGTCATTTGATCCAGCCTCTGATCCACTATAAGAATTTTTTCTACAGTATTTTTGACAGAAAACCAATCACCAACTTCCCATGAAAGGGCACTTGTAACCTCTTTATTCTCCTTATACTGAGCTAAGTTCTGTGGACCTCAGGAGGTACATCAGGACTTCCATTCACTGGTGGTGGTTCTTTTCTATGAAGTTCTGAATTGGCAAGTTTGATGGCTACAGAGATAATACAGTGCTGTGGAAAGAGAATCAGGTGAGCCTGAGCCTGGACCCCATCTCGAGCATTTACCTAGCTGTGAAATCTTGACCAAAGTTAACTTATATTATGAGGAACTCCAGTCTAATGGAGAAATTGCAACCTACCCTACAAGTTTGTTGGGGGAATTAGAAATAATTTATGTAAAATGCCTTCACATTGAGAGTGCTTTATAAAAAGGCTGTTAAAAGGATTATTTTCTTAGAATATAATAAAATCAATATTCACTTAAGCCTGAAGAGTTTGTGGCATGGTTTCATGCCTTTGTTACAATGGTTTGCTCTAAAATTTTCTTAGCTTTCCCCCTGTTCCAGTCATAAAAAAGCAACCACTTCCTATATGTTTCAATGCATTTCCCTTCTTAATAAATCTTCTCTTCTATGTACAATTAGAAAAGGAGGAAGGAGCTTGAATGTGGCCTTAATGAAATTAAAATTGTATATGCATGTATGCTGACCAATTAGGAAAAAAAAAAATCCACAGTAGAGGTAGTGTTTAATCTTTACTCTGAAACATAACAAGCTTTTGAGTTTCAAGCTGTAAAGGAATCATTTGCTTCTGAAATAAAGCATAGTTGCTAAAATGTGCACCAGAAGGAGAGATTGTGGCAAAACAGAGAACATGGTCACTTTCCTGAGGTGAAAGGACTTCTGTGAATTTAGGAGTGAATTACCCAGAGTTGTGGATCCCACAGTCAATCAAAACTTCTAGAAAGTTTCCTTTGGAACAGACGCTTCAAAGTGTCTCCTCTTGAATTTGGCCATTTAACTGTCAAGAATTAAAACATATGACTCTTGGACCAAGTAAATCCACTTAAAATATACTACGTGTGTTGTGTTAAGTTGCTTCAGTTGTGTCTGACTCTTTGAGACCCTATGAATTGTAACACGCCAGGCCCCTATGTCCATGGGATTCTCCAGGCAAGAATACTGGAGTGGGTTGCCATGCCCTTCTCCAGGGGATCTTCCCCTCCCAGTGATTGAACCCACATTTCTTATGTCTTCTGCATTGTCAGGTGGGTTCTTTACCCCTAGCACCACCTGGGAAGCCCTAAAAGACACTACCCTACAGAAATCCTGTACAAGCATTTTAATGAGATAGTTATAAGGATGTCCACTGCCACGTGGTTTCCAATAACAAACAGAAGAAACAACAATCTAAATCTTTAAACAGGAGAACAGTAAAACCAGTTATAATGGATCCGTAAAACAATACTCTGTAGCATTGAAGAAGCATGATATTGACCTTGATATACTAATTTGGCATGATGCCCATGATATATTGTTGAGGGAAAAAGTAGGCTGTAGAATAATGGACTGAGAGTAATGTCATATTTGTATATATAGATACATATGTATGTGAATGAATTCATATTTGCATGTGTAAATAGTTATGGCTGCTTGGTGGCTCAGTTGTGTCCAACTCTTCGTGATCTCATGGACTATAGCCCGCTAGGCTCATCTGTCCATGGGGATTCTCCAGGCAAGAATACTGGAGTGGGTTGCCAGGCCCTCCTCTAGGGGATCTTCCCAACCCAGGGATCAAAACCAGGTCTCCAGCATTGCAGGCAGATTCTTTACTGTCTGAGCCATCAGGGAAGACCAAGAATACTGGAGTGGGTAGCCTATTCCTTCTCCAGGGGATCTTCCTGACCCAGGAATTGAACCGGGGTCTACTGCATTTAGGGTGGATTTTATACCAGCTGAGCTACCAGGGAAGGGTAAATGAAAGTCGCTCAGTCATGTCTGACTCTTTGCAACCCCATGGATTGTACAGTCCAGGGAATTCTCCAGGCCAAAATACTGGAGTGGGTAGCCGTTCCCTTCTCCAGGGCATCTTCCCAACCCAGGGGTTGAACCCAGGTCTCCCACATTCCAGGCAGATTCTTTACCAGCTGAGCCACCAGGAAAACCCCATAGGTTACATGTTTTAGAAAAAAGTTTGGAATATATACACGAAACTGTTAATATTTGCATTTGTAGTTACTTTTGAGGGGTGGGACTAGGAGGATGAGAGACTTTAATTTTTGATTATAAATGTTTATATATTCAGTGCTTTTACACGTGTACATACTATTCGCATCATTTTGAAAAAACGATGACATGAGAATAGCTAAATTCAGAAACATATATTTAAGCTTTTAGTTACCTTTTCCTAAGTTTTAGGAGTCATCACTCAGAAAACATGTTTTCAAGGGAAATTGATAAAGTTAATCTGTTTCCCTTTGATGAAAGATGAAAAAAGTCTCAGAATTGAAAACCTATCTTACTTCTCTCGAAATACACTCTCCTAAGCCCTGGAGACAAAGGAGTCTGGAACCTCTGACATCCCAAGGTTTCTTCATACCTCTCCACTGCTTCCTTTGGACCTCAGATAACGCAAAAAATTTAACTAAAGTGTGAGTGCTTTTCTTGAAAGGAAATGAGATTTGGTTATCAGATAGCTTTCCACAACCTGATGTGTGTACTTGGGGTTAAGTGCTGGTCACTATGAATAAAGCTCTGCGGCCCAGAAACTTGCTTTCTAAAGGTCAGCATTGGAAACATCTACCATTTTCCAGATGACAGTTCAGTTGATTAAAGAACAATGTTAATGAGCACTTGGGTTGATTTTTTTCCCCAATGAACCAGATTGCCTTCCACACAAAAAATATTCTTCAACAACCAGACTGCATCACTAATTCCAGTTGGTTGCATCTTGAAATTACTCCACTAGTTGTCAGAGTTAGGGAACTAGAAGGTGTGATTGGTTATGTTTATCAGTTTGTTCATTCACTTATTCATATATTTCTTCATTGTCAGCAGTAAAACATAGTAGTTAGCAGTCAGCTGGTGGCTTTGGAGTCATAAATTCTTGGGTTTGAATTCCTGGCCTGACACTGGTTGTAGAATCTTGGCAGATGACATAACTATCTAAGCCTCCATTCCTGATCTATAAAATAGGGGCAGTTATCAAAAAGTTGCTGTGAGGATTTTTAGAAGAACATTTAAAGAGCCTAGCACAGTACCTGGTGGGGCTTCCCAGGTAGCTCAGTGGGTAATGAATCTTCCTGCAATGCAGGAGATTCGGGTTAGATGCCTGGGTCAGGAAGATCCCCTGTATCCTGGCAACCCCCTCTAGTATTCTTGCCTGGAAAATCTCATGGACAGAGGCGCCTGGCAGGCTGCAGTCCATAGGAAAAGACCGAAGCAACTGAGTACTCACACACAATACCTGGTACATATCATATGCATAACCAAAGTTTACAACTGTCATTCATGAGTTTGTCATTAAAACATATATATATATTTATTTACTGAGTACATGTGATATGCCAAATTTTGTGTCAGAATTTGAATTTTTAATATGGTTAGGATTTGATCCTGGCTTTTAAGAGGGTAAAATTTAGATCAGAGGTGAATTCAGGGGTTTCATGAATTTGGATAGGAAAAATAAAAACAACAACCCATATTTATTTTTCACTAACTTCCAACTGAACTTTAGCATCCTTTTAATTATGAATTTGGGCTTTCGTGGTGGCTCAGTGACAAAGAATCTGCCTGCCAATGCAGGAAATGCAGGTTGCATCCCTGGGTCAGGAAGATCCCCTGGAGAAGGAAATGGCAATCTACTTCCGTATTCTTGCCTAGGAAATCCCATGGACAGAGGAGCCTCAGTTCAGTTCAGTCTCTCAGTCGTGTCCGGCTCTTTGTGACCCCGTAGACTGCAGCACAACAGGCTTCCCTGTCCAACACCAACTCCTGGAGCTTGCTCAAACTCACATCCATCAAGTCTGTGAGGCCATCCAACCATCTCATCCTCTGTTGCCCCCTTCTCCTCCTGCCTTCAATCTTTCCCAGCATCAGGGTCTTTTCCAATGAGTCAGTTCTTTGCATCAGGTAGCCAAAGAATTGGAGTTTCAGCTTCACCATCAGTCCTTCCAGTGAATATTCAGGACTGATTTCCTTTAGGATTGACTGGTTTGATCTCCTTGCAGTCCAAGGGACTCTCAAGAGTCTTCTCCAACACCCAGCTCATCAATTCTTTGGCACTCAGCTTTCTTTATAGAGAAGCCTAGCAGGCTTTATCAGAGAAGGCAATGGCACCCCACTCCAGTACTCTTACCTGGAGATTCCCATGGATGGAAGAGCCTGGTAGGCTGCAGTCCATGGGGTTGGACATGACTGAGCGACTTCACTTTCACTTTTCACTTTCATGCATTGGAAAAGGAAATGGCAACCCACTCCAGTGTTCTTGCCTGGAGAATCCCAGGGATGGAGGTGCCTGGTGGGCTGCAGTCTATGGGGTCGCACAGAGTTGGACACGACTGAAGTGACTTAGCAGCAGCAGCAGCAGCAGCAGCAGCAGGCTTTATAGTTCATGGGGTCGCAAAAGAGTAGAACACGACTTAGCCACTAAACAATAACCGTAAATTTATACAATAAATTACAGACGTAGTCACAATGTATGTGACCTTGTCACCCACAGAAATCATGGACATTTTCATAACACATTGTAATTTTGCAGAGATTTTGAAGTTTTATTTTTTTTTTAGTTTTATTTTATTTTTAAACTTTACAATATTGTGTTAGTTTTGCCAAATATCAAAATGAAATTTTATATACACACATCATTGCTTCAAAATTATAATAGTTATTAGACTCACTGCTGGCTATGGGAATTGTGTTAATAAAGAAGCATATACATAACTATATCTCAAATTTGATAACTTGACAGCTATATATTAGTTTCTTTATTTTGTGGTCCTATGTATTTTATCTTATGCATTTTAAAACAGTGTTTTGAAATGCATATATAACATACATCTACCATATATGAGTATATGGTAAATGTTTGAGGATGTCCATAAAAGCACTATTCAGAAAACTGAGAACAAACTACATCTTCGTCAATAGAAGAATGAATAAACCCGTGGCAGTATATTCATATGATGAGATACCACCCAGCAGTAGGACTGAATACACAATCGCTACATTCAGCAACATGGGTGAATTTCATAAACGTGATTTGAGGAAAAGGAATCTGACATAAAATGGAACATACCGTATGACTCAATTTATACGAAGCTGAAAAACAGGCTAACTAATATCTGGAGTTAGACATCAAAGATAGTGTTTATCCTTTTGTGGGGAAATGGTTGGGCTGGTGTGTGGGGCTTTAGGATAATTTATTGGTCCAGATGTTAGCAATGTCAGTGTGTTCACGTCATACACTTATTTATAGTTGTTGTACTTTGATAAACATTTGCTTGAAAAAGAGATGTTCAGGGATTTCCCTAGTAGTCCAGTGGTTAAGACTTTGCCTTCCAATGCAGGAGGTTTGGGTTCAATCCCTTGTGGGGAGCTAAGATCCCACATGCCTTGGGTCCAAAAAACCAAAACATAAAACAGAAGTAATATTGTAGCAAATTCAATAAGCACTTTAAAAATGGTCCAAATCAAAAAATCTTTTAGAAAATAAAAGATAAAATAAAAGGAGGGGTCCATAGACTTCACCAGGCTACCATACACTTCACCAGGCTACCAAAGGAATTCACAACACAGAAAAAAATTAAGAACCTCTGGTCTAGGTGGAGACACAAATTCAGAGAAATTACTGTAATACGAGGTTTCATACACACCCTGGATGTTCCAGATCTTTCATGATCCCGGTATTCTATGGATCTATAATTCATACTTTTTGCACCAAGAATCCAATATTTTTATATGGAAAGGATGGTCACTGCAACTGTGGGAAAGGAACCACAAAGTACTGGGAAAGCACAGAGAAGGGAACCATTAATTTTGCCAAGAGTGCTCAGGAAGGAGTCTCATGGAGTGGGTGATATTTTAGTGGAGCCTCAAAGGATAAGTTGACTTTCAACTAAAGGACTTCCTGTCAAAGAGAGCAGCATCAGGAAAAAAAAAAATAGGAAGCATGCTGTTTGGAGAACATTGAGTCATCTGGTGTGGCTGGATCCTGGGGAAGATAATTGGGAATGGTGGGGGGAGGGGAAAGTGGGAGATACATGACAGACTGTGTATCATGCTAAGGGGAAGCAACCAATGCGGGCTATTTCTTTTTGCTTTGTATTGACAGAAAAGACATAAAGAAAGGTGCCTAAAATATAAGTGTGCAGCTTGATATATTTTCACAAAGTGATCACATCTGTTTTACTAGCACCCAGATCATGAGACAGGACATTAACAACATCCCAAAAGCCTCTTTGTGATCCCTCCTAGTCCCAACAATGATTCCCGACTTTACTGAGACATGATTGACATAGAAAAAGCTAAAATATTTAATGAATGTGACTCGATGAGTTTGGAGATATAAGTATACACCACTATCAAAGCCATAAACATATCCATTGCCTCCCAAAGTTTCCTCCCACTTCCTTTTTTTATAATTATCTTTGTATGTTGTGTTGTGAGAAAATTTAACATGGCACACTCCCTTAGCAAATTTTAAGTGTACAAAACAGCGTTGTTAACTCTAGGATCTACATTATATAGTAAATTTCTGGTGGTGGTTTAGTTGCTCAGTTGTGTCCAACTCTTTGCAACTCCATGGACTATAGCCCACCAAGTTCCTCTGTCCACGGGATTTTCCTGGCAAGAATACTGGAGTGGGCTGCCATTTCCTTCTACAGGGGATCTTCCTGACCCAGGGATCAAACCTGCATCTCTTGTGTCTCCTGCTTGGCAGGCAGATTCTTTACCACTGAGCCACCGGGAAGCCCCATAGTGGATCTCTAGAACTTATTTAACTTTGCAGAACTGAAACTTTGCGCCCTTTGATTATCATATCCTCATTTCACCCTTCCTTGGCAACCACATTCTACTCTATGCTTCTATGAGCTTCACTATTTTAGCTTCCACATATAAGTGAAGTTGTGTAGTATTTGTCTTTCTGTGTCTGGCCTGTTTTGTTTAACTAATGTTCTCCAGGTCTGTTCATGTTGTCACAAAAGGCAACATTTACTTTTTTTTAAGGCTGGATAATGTTTGATTATATGTATATATCACAGTTTCTTTATCATTCATCTGTTGACAGGTGAACAGGCTATTTCCTTATCTTGGTTATTGAGAATAATTCTACAATGAACATGGAAGCTCAGGAACTCTTTGAAATCCTGATTTCAATTTTTTTTATTTTTTTGGGGGGGGATAAATACCCAAAGTGAGATTGCAGTACCATACAATAGTTTTATTTTTAACTTTTTAAGGAATTGCCATACCGTTTTCCATAGTGGCTGCACCCATTTACATTCCCACCAACAGTGTATTAAAGTTCCCTTATCTCTGCATTCTCACTAACACTTGTTATCTTAGGGGTTTTGTTTTTTTTAGTAATAGCCATCCTAACAGGTGTGAGGTGACATCTCGTGCTTTTGATTTGCATTCTCTCAAGATTAGTGATGTTGAACACCTTTTCACATACCTGTTGGCCATCAGTGTGACTTCTAACACCATAGATTGGTTTCGTTGGGTTTTGTGCTTTATTTAACATATGTACTATTTTGTGTCTGGCTCTTTTACTCATGTTAGTAAGTGAAATGTAACATCATTGTATGTAGTCATGGATCATTGCCACCTAAGTTTAAGCAGGGGAATGGCTTGACCTGACTTCTATTTTAGAAAAATCACTTTAGCAACTTGGAGGAGGGTGGATAAGATAAGAGACAAGTCCCATGCAGGGATCTAGAGCAATAATCTAAGTGAGAGATGATGAGGGCTTGACCCAGAGCTCAGGCAGTGGGAAAGGACAAGAGGCAGACAGATCATAGTCACCCTGAGCTCCGGAGAAGCAATTCAAAACATATGTTCCATACAGTGTCCTTCAAACACAGAGGAGAGTGCTCAGAATCAGATCAACATTAATTGACCATGACATTAGTTTGTGTGCTTGTCAAGACTTAAATGAAACAAGCTACATCCCTCTAAGACTCTATTGTCATAGATGACAGGAATGAGACAGACCAAAAGCCAAAACAATGTGGATAAATGAAGACTGTCCCTTGAGATGTTAGTGACCTCAAATGATATCCGAGGAGTTTTGCAGTTGAGCTATTTTTCTTAAATTTCTGTTGAGCTGTGGAGCTTCAATATAAAATATAGATTAGTTAGAAAAATAAAATCAAGATTGGAGAGACAATAGAAATAGGGCAGAATTTCAGCATAATGTTGGGAGAAACGAGACGGCTGAGGGTATGAGATGGGTGTGTAGGATGAAGAGATGGAGAGATAGTTGGCAAAGCTTGCAGTGAGAGCCTTTGTCTTACTGGTCATGCTTCTCAAACTCAGGAATGCATAACCCTGACAACTTGTCAGGAGGAACTTGAGTCACCTGATAAATATGGTACATCTTGCTGGAGTGTCCCCAGGGTTGAAGAGAAGGATGCCACGTATATAAAAGTAAACAACATGTTATGGAATAGAATATAAATTTTATGTGAAGTATCAAAATAAAACACCAGATTTAAATAATTTTTTAGCCAAAATGCTTACTCATTCAGCCCCAATGTTCCCCTTTCCATTCAGTACATGAAATTTAGAGGAGAAGTTTTAAGAAGCCTCATCTCAGCAGCAAAAAAAAAAAAAACAAAACCCTCATCTCCTTCACTCCCAGCTCCATGCTGTACTCTATGATGCTAGGACCTCCACTGAGCTCTTTTCCAGACTGGGTGTTGCTACTCATTCAACAACATTCCTTCCTTTACTCATTCATTCCAACAATATTAAGTAAGAGCTTACCACACACCAGGAGCTGAGAGATGTTTTTCTCCTATATACTATCATAAGCTCCAAAAAGGACTGTGCCTTAAAACAAACAAACAAACTTTAACATTTGCCAAATCTTGCATATATCAGATGTTCTGTTTGTGGACATTAAATGAAATGGGATCTTTGCAAAAATCTGAGGAGGAATTAGGAGAGAGACAATAAAAGAGAGAAAATGGGATAAGCATGTGTGAACTAACTGCTAACTATTATGAATCACACATATTGTTTCACCTATGAACTACTCTGAGATAGACTATACATTATATCCACTTTATAGCCAAGGAAATTGAGGTTGAGAATGAATAGGGTAACTTGTTTGAAGTAATACAGCTAGTGACAGAGCACAGATTCAATCCCAGCTTTGTCTGACGCTAAAGTCTATGGAGAACATTTATGGAAGTATAAAACGCATATACCCTTTGACCCAGTAATTCTACTTCTAGAGGAATTTATCCTCCTGATACTGTGATGTATAATAAGAAACATATATTTGGTCTACATCCCATTTCTGGCACATAGCTCCTGGAGCTCTTGGAATTATCTGAGTGATGGGAGAAATAAAGATGTCTCTTGTTATGTTAATGAGGTGACTCCTGTACCACACCTACGAATGCAGTCTGGGTGCCAGTGAAGCAGACCATGTGATCAGAGGCCTGTGAGTCACAGCCCCTTTCCTCTCCCTGCCTTGGGCTTAATCACTAGCGAACAGCGATCTTCATGCCTCTGTAAAGAAGCCTCCCTAAAAGCTCAAGAAGGATGGGGTTCAGAGGGCTTCCTGCCTGGTGAACATGTAGATATTTGGAGATTTCAGAGCGCATAGAAGCTCTGTGCTCTTTCCCCACACCTTGCGCTATGCACCTCTTCAGTCTGGCTGTTAGTGATCTGTATCCTTTTATAATAAACCAGTATTCTAGTAAGTGGGCTTCCCTGATAGCTCAGTTGGTAAAGAATCCACCTGCAATGCAGGAGACCGTGGTTTGATTCCTGGGTTGGGAAGATCCCCTGGAGAAGGGAAAGGCTACCCACATCGGTATCCTGGCCTGGAGAATTTCATGGACTGTATAGTCCATGGGGTTGCAAAGAGTCGGGCATGACTGAGTGACTTTCACTTCACATTCTAGTAAGTAAAATGTTTCTCTAAGTTCTGTGAGGCCGCTCTAGCAAATAAATTGAACCCAAGGAGGGAGTCATTGTAACTTTGAATCTACAGTGGTCAGTCAGAAGCATAGGTCAGAAGCATTTGGAATTGTGACTGGTGTCTGAAGTAGAGGACTGAGCCCTTTAACCTGTAGAATCTGATGCTGTCCCTAGGCAGAAGGTGTCAGAATTGAGTCAAATTGTAGGGAACTTGATTAGTGCCAAAGAACTGCTTGGTGGTATGGTGAACACCTACCCTCCTCCACGTTGTAAATTGGGTTTAGAATTGTTAATCCTGTAGATATTCTGAAATAAGTGGTTAAATATAAAAATACAAGAATGTTTATTTCAATGTTGATTACAATAACACTATACTGAAAATTATCTAAGTGAAAGTGAAGTCGTGTTCAACTCTTTGTGACCCCGTGGACTGTAGCCCACCAGTTTCCTCCGTCCATGGGATTTTCCAGGCAAGAATACTGGATTAGTTTGCCATTTCCTTCTCCAGGGGATCTTCCTGACCCAGGGATGGAACCCAAGTCTCCTGCATTGCAGGCAAATGCTTTAACCTCTGAGCCAACAATCCTTTACTGGTCATTTGGTTGAATCACTTAAGGACCATAAGAAGCATAACTGTGTATATTGATATGGAAAACTTTTCAGGATATATCAGTAGTTAAAGAAAAGCAAGAGTAGAACAGCATATATTATTTGATTACATTTACCTTTTTAAAAAAACAAATGCACAAATCATATATGCTTGTGTATATAGGCAGGCTTCCTTGGTGGCTCAGAGGTTAAAGCGTCTGCCTCCAATGCGGGAGACCCAGGTTCGATCCCTGGGTCGGGAAGATCCCCTGGAGAAGGAAATGGTAACCCACTCCCGTATTCTTGCCTGGAGAATCCCATGGATGGAGAAGACTGGTAGGCTACATACAGTCCACGGGGTTGCAAAGAGTTGGACACGACTGAGCAACTTCACCTTTCACCTTTTGCGTATAAAGGCACCAAAAATTCTGGAGAGAATCATCAACAGAGATTACCTCTGAGGAGGTTCTGTGATATTCTGCTCAGGTGGGAATGAAGAGAGAGGTCTCCCCTTTTTTTTTTTTCACTTTATTTTCTTTACAAACTATGTGAAAGTAAATTTTAAAACATGACTGTGTATTACTTTCATAATAAAAGAAAACAAGTTAGTAAATTAAATAAAAATAAAGTCTTTTTAATATATCATGATGCATGGATAAGTAAAAGTTCCAGGGACAGGGAAGCTGTTGGAAAGAGAGTTGAAAAAAAGCAGAAGGAGCTAAAGGGCAAAAGAATCAAGGAAAAAAAAGAAAAGAATCAAGGAAAGGGAAAATGGTAGCGTTAGGGAAGCTCATGCCAAGGCTTTTGTTTTTTTACTTTTTATTGGCTCTATCAATAGAAATCTAGTGTGTCATGGTTCTGGGAAGTACTAGTCCAAAATCAAGGTGTCAGCAGGGTTAGTTCCTTCTTCGGGCTTGGCGGAAGAGGCTATTCTATGCTTCTTCCCTAGCTTCTGGCAATCTTTGGTATTCTTTGGCCGGTAGATCTCTGCCTTCATGTTCACACGGTATTCTCCTTGGGTGAGTGCCTGTGCCCAAATTTCCTCTTTTTATAGAAACACGAGCCATATTGAATTGGGGACCCATCTTACTCTAATGTGACCTCACCTTAACTAATTGCATCTGTAAGGGCCCTATTCCTAAATAAGGTCACATCTGAGGTCTTGGGAGCTAGTTAGGGCTTCAACAGATACATGTTTCAGCCAGGAGGGAGGAAACACAATTCAACCCATGAAAGCAGATGTCGACTAAAAAAAGATACAACTTGAGAGTTGTGCGTTAAGTTTTATTTGGAGCAAAATGAGGACTACAGCCCGGCGGGGAGCATCTCAGATAGCTCTGAGAGACTGCTCTAAAGCGGCAGTGGGGGAAAGTCAATATATGAGGTTTTGGTGAAGGGGGAGTTCAATGCCATGAACCACTCGTTTTACAAAAGATTTCTGTTAGTCAGGAAGATCTGATGTCACCATAAAGGGATTTAGAACTTCTTTAGATATGAGGAGATGCAAGGATCGAGACCATAAAATCTGTTCCTAGGAACATCCAACTATCTAAAGACCTGTCCCACCAGATTGCCTGGAGCACAGAGTACCTCACTCTACCCTGAACTCCCTCAGAGGTTGTTGAAGGCCAACAGCTATAGCAGCATGGGGTTCAATCTCCGCAGAGGCAGATGGCAAATACTTTTGTTGTTCAGTCGTTGGCAATGATCTTGGTAAGTGTCAGTTTGTAGTTGACACACACAGATATTAACATGTTTATGATCTGTGTCATGTGCAAAGATTTGAACTTTAAGATTTTGGATTTCTCTGTTTTAGAGATAAACCAAATTTTTCCTGTGAAATAATCAACATACTAGTTTTCACGTTTTGGTCAAAATCACATTTTATGCAAGGGAACTCTGGGAATACTGACAAAACCAGAAAAACAATTATTGCTAGCTGATTGAAGATCACTATGAGCTGAGTGGAAGCTTGAGAAATTCAGAGGAAAAATAGGTAAATACTTGGTCTTGGATTTCTTTCCTTTGTTGTTGACTAACCCTGTTTTAAAGCGATGCTTTTTCCTGCCTCAGTGCTCTCAGATTTTACCAGTGAACCTCACAATTACACTGCAGTATAATGAGACTATGGTCACATTTTGAACTGTGTTCACGTTTTGAACTGTGGTGTAAGAGAAGACTTTTGAGAGTCCCTTGGACTGCAAGGAGATCAAACCAGTCAATCCTAAAGGAAATCAGTCCTGAATGTTCATTGGAAGGACTGATGCTGAGGTTAAAACTCCAATACTTTGGCCACCTGATGCAAAGAACTGACTTACTGGAAAAGACCCTGATGCTGGAAAAGATTGAAGGCAGGAGGAGAAGGGGGCAACAGAGGATGAGATGGTTAGATGGCATCACTGACTCAATGGACATGAGTTTGAGCAAGCTCTAGGAGTTGGTGATGGACAGGGAAGCCTGGCATGCTGCAGTCCATGGGGTGGCAAAGAGTTGGACATGACTGAACAACTGAAATGACTGACTGATAATGAGACTATAATAACTGTATGTCTGCTTATAACAAACTGTGTATGGTTTAAGGACTTAGACACCATTTCTCTCTTTCTCTCTCACTCTCCTCTCTTCTTTCTTAATTTTTCAAATTAAAAAATTAACTATGTAAAATACACATAACAATAACCATCCTAATCATTTTAAAGTATACAGTTCAGTACTGTTCAGTACCCTCATTATTTGCAACCAGTCTCCAGAACTTTTTTACCTTGCAAAACTGAAACTCTGTACTATCCATTAAACAACAGCTCCCCATTTTCCAGTTCCCCAAGGCCCTGGCAACCACCATGCTACTTTTTGTCTTTATGAATCTGACTACTCTAGACGCTCATGTAAGTGAACTCATACAATATTCGTCATTTTGTGCCTGGCTTATTTTACTTAGCATAGCATCTTTAAAAGTTATCCATGTTGTAATCCGTGTTAGTATTTCCTTCTTTTTTAAGGCTGACTAATATTCCATTGTGTGTGTGTGTGTGTGTGTGTGTGTTTGTGTATACATATGTATGTAAATCACATTTTATTTATCCATTCATCCATTGGTAGACATTTAGGTTACTTCCAGCTTTTGACTATTGTGAAAAATACTACCATGAACAAATATGAGTTTACAAATATCTCTTCAAGACTCTGCTTTCAACTCTTTTGGAGATGTAGCCAGAAATGAAATTGCTGAATCACATGTAATTCTTTTTTGAGGAGCAGCCATACTGATACAAGGCTTTTAAATTGTTCTATACTTACTGCTTGATTCAAAATATAGAAGGCAAGAGGGTGGCTGTTTTTCAACATATAAACCACACAACATCCAGGGAAGTAGCCTTGCCATCAGTAAAATCGAGAAGATTTTTTAAAAGATCTCTGATCCCACAGCAAATGTAAGAGTATGCTCCAGACTGTTTCCCTGAGATGAGAAGGGAAAGCAATTGCTGACTAAGTTGCTTAAGGATCTAAGTATTTTCTGCTGGGAAATATTTATCCGTCTGGTAGAGCTGCAAGTTCTGGGGAGTGCTCTCATTAGAAAACAGCTGATGATTCCAGGAAAACTTGGAAGAATCACCATGGTGATGGGGAGTGACCCATTTAGAGTGTTAAGGTCTATTGTGGGTTGAACTTCAAAAGATGCCTGTATAAAAGTTCCTCTTTCATTTTTTGTTGGACAGACGATATGAAATAAGGTAACATTATTATTATTATCTCCATCTCTCTTGCAGTCTGATGTGCTAGGGAGATGCCTTCAGCGTCTAGTACTGGCTTGGTTATACCTTGACAGCCCTGTGAGTTGAGCAGACCACTTAACCTCTCCAGCCTTTGAGGGTTGACCTAAAGAGCCTCTAAAATCCCTTTAGTTTGTGGATTTAATTCTATGCATATTTATAATTGCTTCAGCTTCTTTTTGTTTGCCACTTACTTTCTCTGGAACTTGGCTATTAAGCAAATTTGCTTAATCAGATACAGTGGACAATGAAGAAATAAGCCGAAAGGTGCTGAATGGACAAGCATGACACCAAAGCTAAAGCTCCTTCACCTTATTGCTTTCCTGGGACCTCAGGTGCACAGAGTTGATCTGACCATACTCAAGGGTCAACTCGTCTTTGATGGTTAGTCTGGACATCGTTAGTGTTTCAACTGTTAGTCTGGACAAGGCCCTTCTCTGTTTAATCTCACTCTATTTTCTTCTCCTTCATCTCATATCCCATTTCTAGCAGTGGGTTTGGTGGTATAGATAGACTATTGTATTAATATGTAATTCTAATGGCAATGCTATGGGATGGACAATGGTGTTATCCCCATCTTACATGTGGGGACACCAAGGATTCTGGAATATAAGGGGCAGGGAAGAATTTCAGCCCAGCTAGACAGATCCAGAATCTACATCCCTAAACACTACATCATTTAATCAAGAAAACTTGTTTAAAATACAATTTGTCTCTAAGTTATTTTGAACTGCATGTGGGAAACTCCCCTCCCATTCTTCAAAGAAAATGTTAACAGATCTGTTTTGAGGCACTTTGCTTGTCTTCATTCATCTTTTGCAGAACTTGGTCACCAACTCAGGTCACTGTCTCTTTGGATTTCCTTTTCCTCCATTCCATTTCTTGAGAAACTTGGAGTTATAATTGTCAGCTTGGCCCTTAACTCTATTGCTTGCTGGGGACATAACTGAAATGCTAAATGATAGCATTTCCTCTCCATAAACAGAATACCTTTCCTCTCACATTGTATTCTTCATGCATTTCACTTGTAAGAAGATGATTGTTGACATACAGAATAGCTCTTGAAGTCACATTTCTGCCCTGAATGAATAGTATGCTGCTGCTGCTGCTGCTAAGTCGCTTCAGTCATGTCCGACTCTGTGCGACCCCATAGACGGCAGCCCACCAGGCTCCCCCATCCCTGGGATTCTCCAGGCAAGAACACTGGAGTGGGTTGCCATTTCCTTCTCCAATGCATGAAAGTGAAAAGTGAAAGTGAAGTCACTCAGTCGTGTCCGACTCTTAGTGACTGCAGCCTACCAGGCTCCTCCGTCCACAGGATTTCCAGGCAAGAGTACTGGAGTGGGGTGCCATTGCCTTCTCCAGAATGAACAGTGTAGGGATTTATAATAAAATGGAGTGTAAGTCACCTTGAAGGTAAATCCATCCCAAATTGATGGTTAGCTAATGTGATGGCCATTTGACATTCCTGGCATTCTTAACACAACTCTGATAGGTGATGGGCCCAGAGAGATTATTGGCATTGGCTGTATTTTGTGTGTGAGCCCTGGTGAGAGGGAAGGACATTCCTGGAAGAGTTGCAGGGGAGGAAGAGGGTAAGGGCTTGGTTGATTAAGAAGATTCTTTGCACATTTGTCTCAAGATGGCAGGATGGAGGGTTCAGATCATAACTGAGAGGGGAGAAACTACAAATATTGATGATGGTGATGATGATGATGAACTTCAGATCCAAGGTTTAAGGTGAAGATAGAATGAGAGAATGACTTTTGAACAAGGTGATTGAGAAGGTCTACAGTGGGACTATGTGAAGGTGTCCCGGTCTGGCTGAGTCGTTCAGGCTTTTACTTCTGTGTGGAGACAGAGTACCCTGGGGTGGTCCTCCTGACTGGTGCCAAGCATCCATGAATCCAGGCCAGGGCCACACCCTGTCTTTAGAGTCCTCTCTTTTCTTTTTCCTAGTTTTAAGGCCATGCTATTACATAATTTAGACATAACAGCCAGAGATAACTTTCTGCTTGAAACAATTGTATTTTTTATTGGATAGGTTTGACTAAGTAAAAGACTTCTTTCTTCATGTGAGCATTTTATTCTGTTAATTGTAGAAAGTCTTTGCAGAGACATTTTTGCAAATGATAGAATCTAACACTTCCCCTAAGAGAGTGATCCTTAAGAAATCCCAGACCTTTCAAGGAAATCGTGCACCCCTAGCATTAAATTCATTAGAGTCCCATCAGAGCATTCTAATGCAATTTTTATGAAGTGTCTTTTATTTTGTACTTGGTTCTTCTGTAACAAATGAGTCATTGATTTTCAAAAAATTTTAAATGTATCCAGAACCTTTTTTTTTGGTTTTTGTTTTGAACAGCCACTTAGACGCCAAAACCAGTAACCCTGTCCTGTCTCCCTGCTGCTTTGCTGTAAAGAGAGCTTTCCTCTAAATGGATCACCATGGTTCTGCTGACAAGGAACCAGCCAAATTGTTGACTAGGTGAAAGAAACGCCTCACAAGTCTTTGTAAAATGTAGCCCAGCATTTATTTTTTAACACTTGTGTGCTCTGTTCCAGGAAGGCCTGAAAACAACAATTTAAAAAAGAATTTTAGGGCTAATCTCAGGTCTCTTTGTGATTCACAAGGTATTCTAATCTCGGGTTTGTTTGGAAGCCTCTCCACGTGAGTTTAAATAGGGAAGCTGACTGGAGCCCTCACCATGAAGCTGTGGTTGGATACAATAAACCGCGGAGGACTTAGTCAAAGACAGATTCACTTGATGCCAAATTCTTTTCTCTCATCCAAGAGTGGCCAACGAGACCAAGGGTGGGAGTGGGAATTCACCAGGGTTTTTCAACAAAGCATTCCAATAAATTAAAAAACAAACAACCTTTGTTAGAATGAAAAAAAAAAAAGTGTTTGTAATGCTGGCTTGTTAGAGCGCCCTCATGTGTCTCAGTGTGGTAATATCATTTTGGGGCTTTCCAGGTGCAAAAAAATGCTCTTCTGAGGCACTCCAACACTGTTGAATGACGTTCTCTTCCTTCCCATTGGTTTCCAGGGCCATAGAGGAAGCTCCTTCTTCTTTAGGTGTTGTTAGAACTTCCAGTGTGATGATTATTTTTTATCAGAAGCTGTAAGCATAAACGACCTCATTTTTCAGGGTCTAACATGCATATAGCATGTTCAGTAAGTACCTACTCCCGGCTTCCCAGGTGGCGCTAGTGGTAAAGAGCCCACCTGCAATGCAAAAGACATAATGAGACTCGGGTTCAATCCCTGGGTGCGGAGGATCCCCTAGAGGGCCTGGCAACCCACTCCACTATTCTTGCCTGGGAAATCTTATGGACAGAGGAGCCTGGTGGGCTACAGTCCATAGGGTCACAAAGAGTCGGACACAACTGAAGCAACTTAGCACGCACCTGACTGAGTTAGTCTAAACTAAGAACTGGCATTGGTGGTATGGCACTGAGCTTAGCTTCCAGAACTCATCAAACCAGACACTCAAAAAACGTGAAATTTACTGCATAAATTAAATTATGCCTCAATATAATATAAACTATCCTCAATAAGCCTCACATAAAAAATTTTCAATTCCTAAAAGAATTACCATGGACTTTTTCCAACCTACAAATCCCCAACCCTTCTGGGTTAACAAACTCTTGGCTTCCTTTTCTTTGCCCATCTGTAAAAGACACCAGGATGAACTCTTATGAGTCTGCAAGTTCCAATCCATTTCAAAGCCCCAGTGGGGTCAGACTGCATTCCAAGCAGTCCGCTCCCTGACTCTGCCATTGTGCCTGAGAAGGAGTGTGCAGTGACACGGAGCCTCCCTGGCATTTAGATATTGAAAAGGAAAACTTCAAAGTTCCAGGCCGGTGCTAACTCTGTTACCAACAAGTGGGAACCCATTGAGGGGAAAGGAGATCTGGGCCCCGAAGGCAAATTCAAACTGTCAGTTCGCTGGCTTCGCTCCTTGGCAGATAACAGCCAGAAGCCGTGCCTTGTGCAGACCATCCATTAGTCACAAGACTGAATGTTCCACCCCAGGCAGCGCCCAACATCTGAGTCTAAAGCAAACAGCTTTGATTCAGTGACTCCCAAATGTTCTACCCGCCCTTATCCCCAGCAATGGTGATCCACAAATGTTAATCCAGGCCAGTGTTCTTAAACTTTTCTGGGCTCAATTATCCCCTACCTTGCTAAAACCTAATTCTTATATGTTCTCATCACACCCACACATTAAAGTAACTATGTGAGGTGATGGATGTGTTAATTAGTTCAATTATAGTAATCATTTCACAGTGTATACATTTACATTAAATCATCACGATGTATACTTTTTAAAAATCACATTGTACAACCTAAATATATCCAGTTTTTTACCTGTCAATTACACTTCAATGAAGCTCAAAAAAAAAAAGAGGTAATAATCGACTAAGGAGGATATTTTCTAAATAACAGTTCCCGGGCTTCCCTTGTGGCTCAGCTGGTAAAGAATCTGCCTGCAATTAGGGAGACCTGGGTTCGATCCCTGGGTTGGGAAGATCCCCTGGAGAAGGGAAAGGCTACCCACTCCAGTATTCTGGCCTGGAGAATTCCATGGACTATACAGTCTATGGGGTTGCAAAGAGTCAGACGCGACTGAGTGAAAAAAAAAAAAAAAACAGTTCCCAGCACCCACCCATACCTGAGGTTCCAGTGCAGTAGGTCTCAGAGTAGCCCCTGGAAAATGCATTTTAAAAAATTGAATATAAGTTTCAGGTGTGCAACATAGTGATTCAATAGTTTTATAGCTTATACTCCATTGAAAGTTATTATGAAATAATGGCTATATTTCCCTGTACTGTACAATATATCCTTGCTGCTTATTTATTTCGTACAAAGTAGTTTTTATCTCTTAACCCCCTACACGGAAAAGGCAATGGCAACCCACTCCAGTACTCTTGCTTGGAAAATCCCATGGACGGAGGAGCCTGGTAGGCTACAGTCCATGGGGTCACGAAGAATCAGACATGACTGAGTGACTTCACCTTCACTTTTCACTTTCATGCATTGGAGAAGGAAATGGCAACCCACTCCAGTGTTCTTGCCTGGAGAATCCCAGGGACGGGGGAGCTTGGTGGGCTGCCGTCTATGGGGTCACACAGAGTCGGACACAATTGACGCAGCTTAGTAGCAGCAGCAGCAGCAGCAACCCCCTACCCTGGTCCTCTTCCCACTGGTAAAAACTAGTTTGTTCTCCATATCTGTGAGTCTGTTTCTGTTTTGTTATATTCATTCATTCGTTTTATTTTTTAGATTCCACATATAAGTGATAGCTCAGAATATTTGTCTTTTTCTGTTTAATTTATTTCACTAAGCATAATACCCTTTAGGTCCACCCATGTTGTTGCAAATGGTAGAATTTCATTCTTTTTTATGGCTCAGTAATATTCCAGTGTGTGTGTGTTTGTGTGTGTGTCTCACATTATCTTTATTTATTCATCCATCTATGGACACTTGGGCACACATCTCATATCTTAGATGAACACTGAGGTGTATGCATCTTCTCAAATTAGTGTTTTTGTTTTCTTCAGAGATATACCCGGGAGCAGAATTGATGGATCATACGGTATTCCATTTTTAGTTTTTTGAAGAACCTCTTTATTGTTTTCCATAGTGACTGCCCCGATTTACATTCCCACCAACAGCATACTAGGGTTCCCTTTACTCCACATGCTCAAAAACTGCATTTTAAAAAAGTACCTCGGATGATTCAAATGTAAGAAGTCTAAGAACTATACGTTAAGAAATGAAGATCTAAAGCCTAGAAAACTTTTATTTTTAGGCTTTTGCTTTTACTTAAGAAAGTTTAACATTTTACTTTGAAAATATTTGATCTATAAAGTGGTTGAATAGCACTGTGATTAAGAATGGGGCTCTGGAGCAGGGTTGCTGAGTTCAAAGCCCACCTCTACCTATTTTTATCCATGAGGTCTCAGACAACTTACTTAATCTCTCCACATCATGTGTGTAAGAGGGGGTAAGATCAAATAAGCTAACACTTAGAAGGCACTTAGAACAGTGCCAGTAAGCATTAGATAAACATCAAGTATCATTCTGTCCGGATCAATAAAGCCTGAGGGGAATATTGCAAACTGTGAACAAAGAGAGTTACTTCAAAGAGCTTTTCATTTCAAGCTTGGACATCTCCAAATATTTTAAATGGTAGAGAAACTATAACCACCTTATGCTTGCCAACTTTCCAGCATTCCTGATTTCTTTACCCTGTTTTCAATATTAAACATGTAAGCTGGAGAAAGAAAAAGCTAATATTAGCAGTACCCTTCTTTGACTGATTAAGAAGCTTAAGACAGCTCATCTATTAGCTTGTTCATATTTACAAGTTGTACATAATTTTGGTGATTCATTTTAAAAAAAATAATTTTATTCATGTATTTATTTATGGCTGTTCTGGGTCTTCATTACTGCACAAGCTTTTCCCTACTTGTGGTGAGTGAGGGCCAGCTACTCTCTAGTTATGGCACACGAGCTTCTCGCTGCAGTGGCTTCTCTTCTTGTGGACACAGACTAGAGTGTGGGCTCACTAGTCGCAGCTCTAGAGTCTAGAGCACCGGCTCAGCCGTGTGGTGCAGGGACTTGGCTGCTCTGAGGCATGTGGGATCTTCCTAGACCAAGGATCAAACCCATGTCTCCTGCATTGGTAAGCAGATTCTCTACGACTGAACCACCAGGGAAGCCCCCTTTGGTGATTCTTAAACATAGATGCAAATCAGAATCACGTGTAGAGCTCTTGAAAATTACAAATTTTGACTCAGTAGAGAAGGCAATGGCACCCCATTCCAGTACTCTTGCCTGGAAAATCCCATGGATGGAGGAGCCTGGTGCGCTGCAGTCCATGGGGTCTCGAAGAGTTGGACACGACTGAGCGACTTCACTTTCACTTTTCACTTTCATGCATTGGAGAAGGAAATGGCAACCCACTCCAGTGTTCTTGCCTGGAGAATCCCAGGGACAGGGGAGCCTCATGGACTGCCATCTATGGGGTCGCACAGAGTCAGACATGACTGAAGCGACTTAGCAGCAGAGATTGGAGGGAGGGGAGAGGGAATCTGAATTTCTAAAAGCTTCTCTCTGTAGTTAGGCTATACATTCCAAATTACTGTTACAGGTGATGGCTAGGATAATCTACCTTGTTTTATGTCTTAAGAAACAGACCGAAATTAAATACTTTGCCAAGGTTACTCAGCAAATTATTTGCAGAAGTAGGAGTTGGATTTTGGTCAGTAATTTTAAGGTCAATATTCTCTCCACTACAGTTCATACTGTAGAGGCTATTTGCACAGGAAGGAATAGACATAGTAAATTTTCATTTGCTTATGAAATGAACTCTCTGATCTGGACTTTATTATTGTTTTGATGTGGGCCATTTTTTAAAGTCTTTATTGAATTTGTTACAATATTGCTTCAGTTTTCTTTTTTGGTGTTTTGGCCATAAGGCACGTGGGTTCTTAGCTCTCTGACCAGGGATTAAACTCCTATTCTTTGCATTGCGAGGCGAAGTCTTAACCCCTGGACCACCAGGGAAGACCCTGATCTTTAAATTAGAACTGATGATCTAGGATTCTGAATTCCTATTAGATTGCACCTTTTACCTTCTTACCTGTGTGTCTCCATTTACTGATTATTCCCATTACATCCCTGGACATGTGAAAGAGAGCTGGCTCCCACGGAGACTGGCTCAAATCCCTATGGGAAATAGGATCATGAACTTGAGGATTCTTTCTTCTTCTCCACTCTAAGAGCTTAAGAAACTCCAAGAACCACAGCTTCGTCATAGACTAATCCAAGATAAATGGCATGTAAAATGAGGAAATGAGGAGTCTCTAAGATCATGATCCTAAAACTGTTATCCTGTTAACAAGTCCCTGGGATATGAATCAGGAGAATATCTGAAAGGTGATTCTAGTGGCTAAAGGCAGTGGCATTTTGGTGACCTCAACTCTGGGATGAGGTTTTTATGGGCTGGCTTTTCATCTTGGGACATATATGTGACCTATAAAGTCGCTCAGAAACCATTTTCTTCCATGTATTATCAGAGAAGAAAATCTGTCAAATTAAAACCTGCCATGGGAAAGGGGTATCCACCAGTCAAATGAAATCATTCTGCTGAGCTTGAGCCAGGGAATCAAACTGGGGCAGTATCATTTCACTTACAAAATGGCCCTGCAGGCTGGACTCCCTGCGTGCAGACCTTCACACATCACCAACCCCTTGTAAATAAAACAGATCTTTATTAGTTACTTCTTGGCATCCACTGGTTGCTTTCCTTTTAGATTTTCTCTTGCCCAAATTTCAATATCCTGCCTTTGCATTTTTGCTCCTGATCTTGTTGAAATACTGTTTCTTTCCTTTTTTTTTTTTTTTTTTTAATGAAAAGATCCCTTTTAATCAGATAGCTCTTGCTGGCATGAGCTGTCAGAGGTATTCATTTCAGTGGACTCTGGCCGTATGCTGTATTACCGTGGCAACAAGATTTAGAGGCACAATCCTGGCCTTGAACTTGTCAGAGTCTCCAACGATGTGAACTCAGCACATATTACTCTCCAGCATATTAAGTTGTCATGCCAACCACTAACATAAAATCCATCTCTCTCTTGTAGGGTTTTAATTCAATAACTTTTCAAATTGGTTCCTTCTGTAATTCAATTTGGCCTGAAATGTAATATATGAGTGTGTGTGTGTGTGTGTGTGTGCAGGGGGGTACCTGTGTATTTAACCAGTCACTAATGGTCTTCCACTAAATGACTGGAGATTGGAAAAGCAATTTAGGTCAAAAGTTCATCAAAAAGCAAAGAAAAACCAGTGCTGGCTCTAACATAAGGAGACTACAGTTTTGGAAATTTTGACAAAGAGGTAACTAAACAAAATCTCAAGAGTTGACTTCTGCCTTTAGTATGTAAGGGACTCCATCTGCACAGCTGCACAGAACATTCAATAGCCAGAGTAGCTGCACCCCTATATGTGTTCCGAGCTCTTTTGATAAGTTTTGAGTACGAACCAACTTCAGTTTCTTAAAAGTACTCCTATTTTCATACTTACATTTTATTTTCCTCTAAGCCAGAAAGCTTTGTAGGAAGCTGTCCCCTTAGAAAATCTTGTTAGGCAGACAACTAATTTTATCATCCCAACCTCACAGAGTAAGGAACGGAAACACAGAATTTAAGCAGTGTGTCCACAGCCCCCTGGCTTGCAAGTGTCAGGACTGAGGCTCAAAACTGGCAGTGTGGTTCAAGTCTCAGCTTTGTGTACTGCTTCATTGCATTCTGGCTGATTGAGCCCCTTTGCAAGATCTTATGTAAGAAGCATTGATTATCTAAACTCACAAACTCCTTGAAGGCAGAACAAATCTAACACTTCTATGTCTTTTTTAGTTTCTAGCTGGGTGCCTTTGGGCTTCCCTGGTGGCTCAGATGGTAAAGAATCTGCCTGCAATGCGGGAGACCTGGGTTCGATCCCTGGGTAGGGAAGATCCTTTGGAGGAGAGCATGGCAACTCTCTCCAGTATTCTTTCCTGGAAAATCCCCATGGACAGGGGAGCCTGGTGGGCTATAATCTATGAGGTCATAAAGAGTCAGACATGACTGAGTGACTAAGCACGCACAGTACATAATAGTTACTCAGAAATATGGTTAGCTTGGTAAAGATTGATCTATTAATAGGAGAATCCTATAACAGAATATAAAATTCAAGGTCACTTTGAAAACAAATTAAAGTTGTAACAATGGGGACTATCATCACCCCCAACCCATAGGCATTCTACAGAACAAACTCATTGAGAACAGAAGTTGTGTTTCATGGTGTGTTGGTGTGTTTAAACATGATGTTCAGTTCAGTTCAGTTGCTGAGTCGTGTCCCACTCTTTGCGACCCCATGGACCGCAGCATGCCAGGCCTCCCTGTCCATCACCAACTCCCAGAGTCCACCCAAACCCATGTCCACTGAGTCGGTGATGCCATCCAACCATCTCATCCTCTGTAGTCCCCTTCTCCTCCTGCCCTCAATCTTTCCCAGCATCAGAGTCTTTTCAAATGAGTCAGCTCTTTGCATCAGGTGGCCAAAGTATCGGAGTTTCAGCTTCAACATCAGTCCTTCCAATGAACACTCAGGACTGAACTCCTTTAGGATGGACTGTTTGGATCTCCTTGCAGTCCAAGGGACTCCCAAGAGTCTTCTCCAACACCACAGTTCAAAAGCATCAATTCTGCGCTCAGCTTTCTTTATAGTCCAACTCTCACATCCATACATGACTACTGGAAAAACATGGTGTGTTTAACATTAAACATGGTGTGTTTCTTGGCCCCACCAGACACTTTCTACCTTTTCCTCCTGTGTTCTCTGCCCAGAGCATGTGACTTTTTTTAAAAAATGTTTTTAAAATTGAGGTATAGTTCATTTACAATAATGTGTTAGTTTCAAGTATACAGCAAAGTAATTCAGCTATATGTACACATATATATACACATATGTATATGTAGATATATTCTTTTCAGATTCTTTTCCATTATAGGTCATTACAAGATATTGAGTATAGTTCCTTGTGCTATACAGTAGGTCCTTGTTGTTTACTTATTTTATATATAGCAGTGTGTACATGTCAGTCCCAAACTCCCTAACTATCCCTTCCCTCCACCCTTCCCTGCTGGTAACAATAAGTTTGTTTTCTAAGTCTGTGAGTCTGAGTTTGTTTTGTAAAGAAGTTCATTTATATCATTCTTTTTAGATTCCATGTATAAGTGATACATGATATCTGCCTTTCTCTGTCTGATTTACTTCACTTAACATGATAATCTCTAGGTTTATCCTTGTTGCTGCAAATGGCTTTATTTCCTTCTTTTTATGGCTCAGCAGGTCAGGAAGAAACAGTTAGAACTGGACATGGAACAACAGACTGGTTCCAAATAGGAAAAGGAGTACGTCAAGGCTGTATATTGTCACCCTGCTTATTTAACTTCTATGCAGAGTACATCATGAGAAATGCTGGGCTGGAAGAAACACAAGCTGGAATCAAGATTGCCGGGAGAAATATCAATAACCTCAGATATGCAGATGACACCACCCTTATGGCAGAAAGTCAAGAGGAACTAAAAAGTCTCTTGATGAAAGTGAAAGTGGAGAGTGAAAAAGTTGACTTAAAGCTCAACATTCAGAAAATGAAGATCATGGCATCTGGTCCCATCACTTCATGGGAAATAGATGGGGAAACAGTGGAAACAGTGTCAGACTTTATTTTTCTGGGCTCCAAAATCACTGCAGATGGTGACTGCAGCCATGAAATTAAAAGATGCTTACTCCTTGGAAGGAAAGTTATGACCAATCTAGATAGCATATTCAAAAGCAGAGACATTACTTTGCCAACAAAAGTCTGTCTAGTCAAGGCTATGGTTTTTCCAGTGGTCATATATGGATGTGAGAGTTGAACGGTGAAGAAAGCTGAGCGCTGAAGAATTGATGCTTTTGAACTGTGGTGTTGGAGAAGACTCTTGAGTGTTCCTTGGATTGCAAGGAGATCCACTTAATCCATTCTAAAGGAGATTAGTCCTGGGTGTTCTTTGGAAGGAATGATGCTAAAGCTGAAACTCCAGTACTTTGGCCACCTCATGCGAAGAGTTGACTCATTGGAAAAGACTCTGATGCTGGGAGGGATTGGGGGCAGGAGGAGAAGGGGACGACAGAGGATGAGATGGCTGGATGGCATCACTGACTCGATGGACGTAAGTCTGAGTGAACTCCGGGAGTTGGTGATGGACAGGGAGGCCTGCTGCTGCTGCTAAGTTGCCTCAGTCATGTCCGCCTCTGTGCGACCCCATAGACGGCAGCCCACCAGGCTCCCCCGTCCCTGGGATTCTCCAGGCAAGAACACTGGAGTGGGTTGCCATTTCCTTCTCCAAAGCATGAAAGTGAAAAGTGAAAGTGAAGTCATTCAGTCATTTCCGACTCTTAGCGATCCCACGGACTGCAGCCTACCAGGCTCCTCCGTCCATGGGATTTTCCAGGCAAGAGTACTGGAGTGGGGTGCCATCGTGGCATGCTGCAATTCATGGGGTCGCAAAGAGTCGGACACGACTGAGCGACTGAATTGAACTGAATGTTCCATGTATAAATATACCACATCTTCTTTAGCCGTTCATCTGTCAATGAACACTTAGGTTGCTTCCATGTCTTGGGTATTGCAAATAGTGTTTCAGTGAACATCTGGGTGTGTGAGTCTTTTCAAATTACAGTTTTCTCCAGATTTATGCCCAGCAGTGGGATTGCAGGATCAGATGGTAACTATATTTTAATTTCTTTAAGGAAACTCCATATTGTTCTGCATAGTGGCAGCACCAATTTACATTCCCACCAAGAGTACAGGAGGGTTCCTTTTTCTCCACACCCTCCCCAGCATTTATTTGCAGACTTTTTCATGATCTCCATACTGACTTGTGTGAGGTGATAGCTCCTTGCAGTTTGGATTTGCATTTCTCTCTGATAATTAGCAATATTGAGTATCTTTTCTTGTGTCTGCTGGCCATCTGTATGTCTTCTTTGGAGAAATATCTATTTAAGTCTTCTGACTGAGATTTTATTAATCAGATCAGATCAGTCGCTCAGTCGTGTCCGACTCTTTGCGACCCCATGAATCGCAGCATGCCGCGATGGCACCCCACTCCAGTACTCTTGCCTGGAAAATCCCATGGACGGAGGAGCCTGGTAGGCTGCAGTCCGTGGGATCGCTAAGAGTCGGAAATGACTGAATGACTTCACTTTCACTTTTCACTTTCATGCTTTGGAGAAGGAAATGGCAACCCACTCCAGTGTTCTTGCCTGGAGAATCCCAGGGACGGGGGAGCCTGGTGGGCTGCCGTCTATGGGGTCGCACAGAGGTGGACATGACTGAGGCGACTTAGCAGCAGCAGCAGGCCTCCCTGTCCATCACCAACTCCCGGAGTTCACTCAGACTCATGTCCATCGAGTCAGTGATGCCATCCAGCCATCTCATCCTCTGTCGTCCCCTTCTCCTCCTGCCCCCAATCCCTCCCAGCATCAGAGTCTTTTCCAATGAGTCAACTCTTCACATGAGGTGGCCAAAGTACTGGAGTTTCAGCTTTAGCATCATTCCTTCCAAAGAAATCCCAGAGCTGATCTCCTTCAGAATGGACTGGTTGGATCTCCTTGCAGTCCAAGGGACTCTCAAATATCTTCTCCAACACCACAGTTCAAAAGCATCAATTCTTCAGCGCTCAGCCTTCTTCACAGTCCAACTCTCACATCCATACATGACCACAGGAAAAACCATAGCCTTGACTAGAGGAACCTTTGTTGGCAAAGTAATGTCTCTGCTTTTCAATATGCTATCTAGGTTTGTCATAACTTTCCTTTCAAGGAGTAAGCGTCATTGAATTTCATGGCTGCAGTCACCATCTGTAGTGATTTTGGAGCCCAGAAAAATAAAGTCTGACACTGTTTCCACTGTTTCCCCATCTATTTCCCATGAAGTGGTGGGACCGGATGCCATGATCTTCGTTTTCTGAATGTTGAACTTTAAGCCAACTTTTTCACTCTCCACTTTCACTTTCATCAAGAGGCTTTTTAGTTCCTCTTCACTTTCTGCCATAAGGGTGGTGTCATCTGCATATCTGAGGTTATTGATATTTCTCCCGGCAATCTTGATTCCAGCTTGTGTTTCTTCCAGTCCAGCATTTCTCATGATGTACTCTGCATGTAAGTTAAATAAGCAGGGTGACAATATACAGCCTTGATGAACTCCTTTTTCTATTTGGAACCAGTCTGTTGTTCCATGTCCAGTTCTGACTGTTGCTTCCTGACCTGCATACAGATTTCTCAAGAGGCAAATCAGGTGTTCTGGTATTCCCATCTCTTTCAGAATTTTCCACAGTTTATTGTGATCCACACAGTCAAAGGCTTTGGCATAGTCAATAAACCAGAAATAGATGTTTTTCTGGAACTCTCTTGCTTTTTCCATGATCCAGCAGATGTTGGCAATTTGATCTCTGGCTCCTCTGCCTTTTCTAAAACCAGCTTGAACATCAGCAAGTTCACGGTTCACATATTGCTGAAGCCTGGCTTGGAGAATTTTGAGCATTACTTTACTAGCGTGTGAGAAGACTGCAATTGTGCGGTAGTTTGAGCATTCTTTGGCATTGCCTTCCTTTGGGATTGGAATGAAAACTGACCTTTTCCAGTCCTGTGGCCACTGCTGAGTTTTCCAAATTTGCTGGCATATTGAGTGCAGCACTTTCACAGCATCATCTTTCAGGATTTGGAATAGCTCAAGTGGAATTCCATCACCTCCACTAGCTTTGTTCGTAGTGATGCTTTCTAAGGCCCATTTGACTTCACATTCCAGGATGTCTGGCTCTAGGTCAGTGATCACACCATCGTGATTATCTGGGTCGTGAAGATCTTTTTTGTACAGTTCTTCTGCGTATTCTTGCCATCTCTTCTTAATATCTTCTGCTTCTTTTAGGTCCATACCATTTCTGTCCTTTATTGAGCCCATCTTGGCATGAAATGTTCCTTTGGTATCTCTGATTTTCTTGAAGAGATCTCTGGTCTTTCCCATTCTGTTGCTTTCCTCTATTTCTTTGCATTGATCGCTGAAGAAGGCTTTCTTATCTCTTCTTGCTATTCTTTGGAACTCTGCATTCAGATGTTTATGTCTTTCCTTTTCTCCTTTGCTTTTCACTTTTCTTCTTTTCACAGCTATTTGTAAGGCCTCCCTAGACAGCCATTTTGCTGTTTTGCATTTCTTTTCCATGGGGATGGTCTTGATCCCTGTCTCCGGTGCAATGTCACAAACCTCATTCCATAGTTCATCAGGCACTCTATCTATCAGATCTAGGCCCTTAAATCTATTTCTCACTTCCACTGTATAATCATAAGGGATTTGATTTAGGTCATACCTGAATGGTCTAGTGGTTTTCCCTACTTTCTTCAATTTAAGTCTGAATTTGGCAATAAGGAGTTCATGGTCTGAGCCACAGTCAGCTCTTGGTCTTGTTTTTGCTGACTGTATAGAGCTTCTCCATCTTTGACTGCAAAGAATATAATCAATCTGATTCCGGTGTTGACCATCTGGTGATGTCCATGTATAGAGTCTTCTCTTGTGTTGTTGGAAGAGGGTGTTTGTTATGACCAGTGCATTTTCTTGGCAAAACTCTATTAGTCTTTGCCCTGCTTCATTCCGTATTCCAAGGCCAAATTTGCCTGTTGCTCCAGGTGTTTCTTGACTTCCTACTTTTGCATTCCAGTCCCCTATAATGAAAAGGACATCTTTTTTGGGTGTTAGTTCTAAAAGGTCTTGTAGGTCTTCATAGAACCATTCAACTTCAGCTACTTCAGCATTACTGGTTGGGGCATAGACTTGGATTACTGTGATATTGAATGATTTGCCTTGGAAACGAACAGAGATCATTCTGTCGTTTTTGATTTTATTAACAGATTTTGATTTTATTAATAGACCTTCCAATAAATACATCATTTGTCTCTTGACAGGATCGTGGCTCTTCATTCTGTCATTTGGTCCAGTGCTTCTCACATGGGAATCACTCACAGATCTTGTTAAAAGGCAGATTCTTATTCAGAGAACTGGGGTGGACCTTGAAATTCTGCATCTCTAACAAGTCCTTGAGTAAATGGATCTTCCAGAGGCCACACTTTCAGTAGCAGAAATCTAGTAATTGGTTATTGTTGTCATTTGATAGTTATTTTAAGTTGAATAAAAGAATGATTAGATGAACAACTTGGACGCGATGCTGCATCTGTTGACACTGGTGGAGGAAGCCATGCCCTTGTCACACCTCTCTTCTAATCACTTACCCCTGAGGTCCCTGTGTGGTTACAGCAGATCACCTGGGCACATCTGGAAGCTCACCGTTGGCTGGACATCCTTATCTTTGTCCTCACTGCCAGAGCCACCCTGTTGATTCTCATCATCTCTGGTTAATACTGTTTATAAAAAATAGCAACTGCCACAACCAACCTCCAAGAAATTGAATTCACACACATGAGTACTTCTTTCTTCACAGATAAAAGTAAAACACATACTTTCTACATCAGCACTGATCCCCTCAAGGGACAATCCTTGCTGAGTGAGAGATGCTGAAGAAGTTAATGGTTTGCCGAACAGTAATTCTTGTTTGCTCAGATCATGTACAGTCTTGACCAAACAGGTTCTATGCACAAAGGTAAGGTCATGCTCTAAGAGACTATTCAAAACAAGGCACAGCTCAAGGCAAAATACACCTAACTGTCCATAAACAAATCAAGCTGTCAGGAGATCTGAGGTCCTTTTTATATGTAGCTTAACAACAGACACTTTTTGAGCACCTACTAAGTGCCAGACACTTTGCTGGCCATGATTATGTACACAGTAAAATCTCACTAAGTTCAAACTTGAATACATTGGATACTGTAATAATTTGGGCAGATGCTAACCTGCATTTGATTATTTTACTAACTATGTGAAAGGATTTACTTTGTCAATAATAGGTCAATAAGTTTGCAAAAATGCTACTGAAGAGAATAAATGATTTCCAAGACTTTTTAATCAAGTTGTTTGTTTTTTTGATGTTGAACTGTTTATATTTTTTTGGGATTTTAACCTCTCATCTACCATATCATTAGCAAATATTTTCTCTCATTCAGTAGGTTGTCTTTTTGTTTTGTCAATGATTTCCTTTGCTGTGCAAAAGCTTTTAAGTCTGATTAGGCCACATTTGTTTATTTTTACTTTTATTTCCTTTGCTTTAGGAGACAAATCCGAAAAAGTATTGCTACGATTTGTGTCAAAGAGCATTCAGCCTATGTTTTCTTCTAGGAGCTTCATGGTTTTGGGACTTACATTTAGGTCTTTAATCCACTTTGAGTTTATTTTTGGGTATAGTGTGAGAAATTGTTCTCACTTCATTCTTTTACAAATAGCTTTCCACTTTTCCCAGCACCACTTATTGAACTTCTCAAGTGTTTTAGAAAAGCACATTTAGGTATTGACCATGGAGTCGCTAGTTGATTAATTATGTTGATTGTTGTGGCAATTAAAAACATTCTTATAAATGCTATGTGATATTCTAGATTATATCTTGGGATAGAAAAACTGTGAAATCTGAATAAAGTGTCTAGTTTAATAGTAATAGATCAGTTCAGTTCAGTTCAGTCGCTTGGTCATGTCTGGCTCTTTGCAACCCCATGAACCGCAGCATGCCAGGCCTCCCTGTCCATCACCAACTCCCAGAGTCCACCCAAACCCATGTCCATTGAGTCAGTGATGCCATCCAACCATCTCATCCTCTGTCGTCCCCTTCTCCTCCTGCCCTCAATCTTTCCCAGCATCAGGGTCTTTTCAAATGAGCCAGCTCTTCGCATCAAGTGGCCAAAGGATTGGAGTTTCAGCTTCAACATCAGTCCTTCCAATGAACACCCAGGACTGATCTCCTTTAGGATGGACTGGTTGGATCTCCTTGCAGTCCAAGGGACTCTCAAGAGTCTTCTCCAATGCTACAGTTCAAAAGCGTCAATTCTTCTGTGCTCAGCTTTCTTTATAGTCCCACTCTCACATCCAGTATGCTAACAGTAATAGTAAATAGTAATGTGCCAGTGTCGGCACACACACCACATTAAAATGTTAACACAGAAAAATCTGGGTGAAGTGTGCTTTGGAATTCTCTAGACTATCTTTGCAACTTTTCTATAAATATAAAATTATTACAGGATTTTAAAGTTCATTTAAAGAAATATTGTACATTCATGAAGTCTGATTCCCCAAGAATTCCTAGTAGCAACAAGAGAAACTGTTTATTGAACCCATATAACAATTGGCATATTGCAAAATGCCCCTCCTATGTTTTCACAAAATGTTGTGAAGTAGGTATGGTCGGTTATCTTAATTTTCTAGAAACTTGCCCAAAGACACACAAAGTGTGTGTGTCAAAAATGGATGGAGTCAGACCCGACGGTCACCTGCTTGCTTCTTGGTACCTGCTCCGCCTGGCACTGAGGGGAGTGCGGGCCGGGACGGCCCCCAAGAGTGGCAGGCGCGAGGGGAGCAGGTCTGCGAGTCGAAGTGTTGCAGCGGCACACTTGCAGCAACAATCGGGAGGAGCAGGAGACAGCAAGGATAGGCCCAGGAGCAATGGCGTCCAAAGGAACAAGCAGTGAAAAATCGCAACATGGAAGATGCCAACCAGGAGAATGAAAAAAAAGATGGAAAGGATCAAGATGCTAATAAAAGAGAACCTATGGCCCTCCTTTCGGGTGCTAGTGAATATTATGTACCTAGAGGAGAAGGCAATGGCACCCCACTCCAGTACTCTTGCCTGGAAAATCCCATGGACGGAGGAGCCTGGTAGGCTGCAGTCCATGGGGTCGCTAAGAGTCGGGCACAACTGAGCAACTTCACTTTCATGCATTGGAGAAGGAAATGGCAACCCACTCCAGTGTTCTTGCCTGGAGAATCCCACGGACGGGGGAGCCTGATGGGCTGCCGTCTACGGGGTCGCACAGAGTCGGACACGACTGAAGTGACTTAGCAGAGGAAATCGTAGGCGGTTCCGTGTTAGGCAGCCCATCCTGCATTATAGATGGGACGTGTCTCAGAGGCTTGGCGAGCCACAGGCAAGGATGAGAGAAGAGAATATGGAAAGGATTGGGGAGGAGGTGAGGCAGCTGATGGAAAAGCTGAAGGAAAAGCAGTTGAGTCATAGTCTGTGGGCAGTTAGCACTGACCCCCCCTTACCATGAGCATCATGATGAGTTTTGCCTTATGCCTTGAATCCTGATGTTTTCCCTGAAGTTAGGAGACACTTTCTTCCTAAACTTAGGTGTTCTTGACTTACCTTTGTTGTAAAGGTTTTGGTGTTAAACTTGTTTCTTGCGCATTTCCTATTACCAGCTTCTAATTGAATGTTGTGTTTTTGACCCAATCTGTAAGTTTCTGTCAGCAGGAAGGTTTTAACTGTTGCATGGAGAAATGTTCATTATATATTGTGAAGTTAATAAAGCAGTTTAAAAGAGCAAAAAAAATAAAAAAAGGATGGAGTCGGCACGTAACAAGTTCTGTCTAATCCTGAAGCCTGGGCTCTCAGCAGCTCCACCACTCCACCTTTTTGCCTGTCTTAGTTTGAATTTCTGTGTGCAAAGGAAAGCTATCACTTATTCACATGGACACTTATCTTTCATTTGAGTTGGTGAAACATGAACCCAATTACTTGCACTGCACTTTTAAGCAAACCAGAGTATCATTTTGAAAGTAACCAAATTTAACACACAATAAAGTTGTCCACCTTTCTGCTTTGTTAAATTGGGCTCTGATTTTCCCAGAGGAGGGACTGGGAGAAGAGGCTGAGTAAGGCATCTACCTCAAGGAGCTTGGGATGCTCACAGATCCAAGCAATAGGCCCTTTCTCCTTGGTTCCTCTCTTCTTTGCCCATCATGTGCTCACCTTGAGATGCTGGGCCGGATGACCAGAGTTCTTCTCACACTTTTCAGTCAGGCTTTGAACATAGATGGTTTACTCAGAAATGGAAAAAGTTAGTCTGCTACAGTATGACACATGGTCCTGGGTCAAGAATGCCAGCTCTGTATGCAGAGGGAAGAACTGGCTTGCTTAACACAGCTATTGGAGAAGCCGTAGAATTGTCTTTATCCCCAAGTATCACTCCCACTGCTCCAGCAAGATGCCTGTGATCAATTAATTCATGTTAAATGCAGCACGCTGTCACGGCACACATTCTTCTCACAGCATCTCACTATTTTGCTCAGGTACATCCCTTGACACATTTCATGGGTCCGTGCACCCTGCTGGAGTTTGGTGCAATTTCATTCATCACTCATTCATTTGTGAAGAAATGAAAATTATTACACAGCAGAGTTCCCACCCTTTCCCCTATCTTGACAGCCACAGAGGATTGTGTAATTGTGAATCATTGAGAAGGATGCTGTCATTGCCAGATGAATGGTTCTTTGGTCTTTCTAGATACAGAATCAGAAAGAAAGGTGAAGAGTAGGAAGAGGCATATTAACCAGCAAGAAAAGGTTTTTGAAGAAGACTGCAGAGTGGGGCAGTTTTAGTGAACGAAACACAGTAACAGTCTTTAAGCCCCTTAAGAAAGAACTGGGGCTTAAAAAAATACCATCTACACTATTTTTCCATTCTTGGTGTTTAGAAAAATACAAATTAAGGACCAGTCTTAAATGGATTAAAGTCTTGGATATAAGCTGAAACCATAAAACTCTTAGAAGAAAACATAGGTGGTAAGCTACTTGACATTGATTTTGGCAATTTTTTTTTTTTGACACCAAAAGAAAAAGCAAAAATAAACAAGTGGAGCTACTTTAAATTAAAAAAGCTTCTGCACAATAAAGGAAACCACCAACAAAATGAAAAGACAACCTATAAAATGGGAGAAAAACATTGGCAAATAATATATCTGATAAGGGGTTAGTATACAGAATATATAAAGTACTTATATAACTCACTAGCAAAAAAAAAAAAAAGCCTAATTTGAAAATGGGCTGAGGAACTAGATATTTTTCTGAAGATGCACAAATGTCCAACAAGTACATGAAAAGTTGCTCAACATCACAAATCATCAGGGAAATGCAAATCAAAACCACAAGGAGATATCACTTCACATCTGTCGGAATGGCTGTCCTCAAAAGGGAAGGGATAACAAATGTTGGTGAGAATGTGGAGATAAGGGAACTCTTGGGCACTGTTGATGGCATGTAAATGGGTACAGCCAGTGTGGAAAACCGTATGGAAGTTCCTCAAAAAATAAAAAACAGAACTATCATTTGACCCAGTAATTCGACTTCTGGGTATATATCTGACAGAAAAGAAATCACTATCTAGAAAAGATAGCTGCACCCCCATGTTCATTGCAGAATTATTTGCAGTAGCCAAGACAGAGAAACAACCTGTGTTCATCAGCTGATGAACAAATAAGAAAATGTGAGATATATAAATATGTAATATATATCACACACATATAAATTTATATATATATGTAATATATAAAATATATATGTAATGTTACTATATACACATTATTTGGTCATAAAAAAGAAGGAAATTCTGTCATCCATGAACAACATGGATGGACACTTAGGGCATTATTCTCAGTGAGATAAATCAAAGAAAGACAAAATACTATAATCCCACTTACATGTAGAATCTAAAGAAAACTAAACTCAGAAAAAAATAGAACAGATTGGTGGTTACCAGATGCAGGGAGGGGTGGGGGGGGAAATGAATGAATGTGGTCAAAAGGTACAAATCTCCAATTATAAGATAAACAAGCTCTGGGAATGTAATGTACAGTATGGCGATTGCAGTTAACAATATTGTATTAGATACTTGCAAATTGCTAAGAGAGTAGATCTTAAAAATTCCCATCACAAGAAAAAGAACTATAACTACGCTAGGTGATGGATGTTAACTACATTTATTGTGGTGATCATTTCATAATATGTGAAAGTGAAAGTTGCTCAGTCGTCTCCGACTCTTTGCGACCGCATGGACTATACAGTCCATGGAATTCTCCAGGCCAGAATACTGGAGTGGGTAGCCTTTCCCTTCTCTAGAGGATCTTCCCAACCCAGGAATCGACCTGGGGTCTCCTATATTGCAGGCGGATTCTTTACCGACTGAGCTATGAGGGAAGCCCTCATAATACATATACCAAATAATTGAGTTGTATCTTAAATGAGCACGATGCTGTATGTCAGTTATATCTCAATAAAACCAGAAAAAAGTCATTCTGGAAAGGTAATTTTGAGGTAATAGGTCTCTGAAAATTGTTAGTGGTCCAAAGCTGGGAGACTTCAACTTGTGACTCAACCTTGCCCAGAAGAAACAGCTTTCCAAATTGACAGTAAGCAAAACAGATGGAAAAACCAAAAACATTAAGAGACTTGACATTGAACAGCAATAGCTGCTAACAGCAGAAAAAAGAAAAAAAACTACACTTTAAGTCCCTTCTGATTAAAACAAACACTATGATATCATCTTAAAAAAAAAATCAAGCCTGAATCTCATCAAGGCTTCAGAGGTAATTTTCAATTTTTAGAAAATATAAAACTCCTGGGCAGGAGTGAGAGGAATATGTTAGGGAAATTCCAAGAGTTGATAATTGTTGAAGATCATTACAGGGTTCATTATATTGCCTTTCTACTTTAATATATGTTGGAAATTCTCCTTAAAATAAAAATCCAACCAAACAAAAAAGCAAAACAACAACAACAACAAAACCCAGGAGAACGTGATGTATCACTCCTGTCATTATTGTTTGAAAAAAAAAGCTTACAGTGTCTCACTTTTCAAGATGATATAAGTCACTTCTTAAAATTTATTTCAATAGCACCCATCCAATTTTTTCTCTTTCCAGGGGAGTTGCAGAAGAGACCCACTTTCCACTTCTTCCCATTTATAAATATGATTTGGGTGGGGGAGAAAAAGGAAAGAACTACCACTCTATAGTATTTTTCCTTTCTAAGTGTTCATAAAATGCAGATAAAGGACCAAGAGAGTTGAATTTTCTTTTTATTTGTCAGACAGTATTTCTTTGACCAGGACCCTGCCTGCTCCTGAACCACGCAGCATCCAGCTTTAGCAACAATGCATTTACTCACCACCAACCTCTTGCTCTCACCACCAGCTGCCACTCCCCTCTCGCTAACTCTGTTTTTTGGTCCTCAACACTCCGCTGAGCCCTGCCTGAATCTTCATTGATCTTATTTTAATAACTGCCAAAGTCAATGCACATTTTCAGCTTTTACTTACATAACCTCTGTAATATTTGTCTGTTGCCGATTCTTGATAGCCGTGTCCCACACATCAAGAATCCTCAGTTCAAGGTTGCAGATACTTTCTATTTATTATTTGTTTAATCCTCACAGTTAATTCAGGAAGGAGGTTTTATTTCCCACCTCACCCTCAGTTTTGCTAAAATAAGGAAACTGGCTCAGAGACATTAGTAATTTAAGTTCTTAGAACTAGAAAATGACAGAAGTAAGACTTACGCCTAGAACTGTTTGATTCTGAAATGTTTATTATTATTATTTAGTAAATAGTTTAATAAACCATTACTATAAAATGTTTTATTATAAAGTATTATAATACCATAATTATTATATGAGTGCTATGTATTACATATTTATTATTATCATGCCAATGGTTTCAGCTTTCAGATTTTGTGGCCTAGAAAAAAATTTTTAGCTTCTTTGGGTCTGCCATGTGTGTATATGTGTGTGTACTCTTTAGGACATTTAAGAAATACTCAATCACAATATATCATCACTGTCATTTAATTTAAAAACATCTTCTTAACTGTACTGCTATGGATATATCTCTACAATATTATTAGGTGAAAAAAAAGCAAGATGCAGTATGCTGCCTGCTAATTAAAAGTGAGTTTCTAGAAATGTATCTGCTAGTGTATGCATACAGCATTTCTTGAAGAATAAGAAATCAGTAATGGTGGCTGCTTCTGGGTTTGGGTACTGGAACTTTGGGGTAGGAGGGAAATGGCCTACATAATCAATATTAGAAGTTTTTGTACATTTTGAATTTTTTTCAAGGGGCATCACGCATTAGCTATTCCAAAAATAAGTAAATAAATGCAAAATAAATCCCTAAAAGAAAATATATTTCTATGGTCTGAATGTTTGTGTCCCTCCAAAATTTGTATTTTGAGATCTTAACCCTTAAAGGTGATGGTATTAGGAAGTAGGACCTTGGGAGGTGCTTAGGTCATCAGAGTAGAACCCTCATGAATGGCACTAAGGCTTTTTATTTTAAAAATTATATATTTATTTATTTGGCTGCACCAGGTTTTAGGTGTGACATGTGGAATCTTCTAGTTGCATCATGTAGCAACTAGTTCCCCGACCTCGGATTGAGCCCAGGGCCCCTGCATTGGGAGCATGCAGTCTTAGCCACTGGATCACGAAAGGAGTTCCCAGACCAGGGCTTTATAAAAGAGGTTCCCTAGCTCCTTTCACCATGTAAGGACTTAGCAAGAAGGTGCAGGCTATGAATTAGGAAGGGAGCTCTCAGCAGAAACCAACCATGTTGGTACCTTGATCTTACACTTGCCAGCCTCCAGAACTGTGAACAACACATTTCTGTTGTTTATAAGCTACCCAGTCTGTAGTATTTTGTTAGAGTAGCCCAAAATAGACCAAGACAGGTATTTTAACATCTTCAGAAAGATGTGGCTAACACAATCACAGAATAATTTGAATAAATTTAACTTTATCCTTATTTTTCTCTGTTTTAAAAACTAATTTTATTTATTTAATTTTGGCTGTGCTGGGTCTTTGCGGCTGTGCAGACTTTTCTCTAGTTGCGGTGTCCAGGCTGCTCATTGTGGTGTGTGGCCTCTCTTTTTGTGGAACGTGGGCTCTAGAGCACTTGGGCCTCAGTAGATGTAGCACTCAGGCTCGGTAGTTGCAACTCCTGGGCTCTAAAGCACTGGCTCGATAGTTATGGCCTTGTTGCTTTGCAACAAAACAAAAACACCAGCTTTGTTGCTCCTTGGCATGTGGGGTTTCCTGGATCAGGGATTGAACCTGTGCCTCCTGCACTGGCAGGCTGATCCTTTACCACTGAGGCACCAGGGAAGCCCTATTTTTCTCTTTTTGATATGTCTTGGGGAAAGCTTGGTTGGGATCTGACAGTAGCCTTCTAACTGACCCTGTTTCTCACTGATCACTCTGTACACATCATGTATGGAGTTGTTGTCTTTAAATCTTCCTGAAAAATATCTACTTCTGATTTATTGACTACGCCAAATCCTTTGACTATGTGGACCACAACAAACTGTGGGAAATTCTGAAACAGATGGGAATACCAGACCACTTGACCTGCCTCCTGAGAAATCTGTATGCAGGTCAAGAAGCAACAGTTAGAACTGGACATGGAACAACAGACTGGTTCCAAATCGGGAAATGAGTATGTCAAGGTTGTATATTGTCACCCTGCTTATTTAACTTCTATGCAGAATACATCATGAGAAACGCTGGGCTGGAAGAAGCACAAGCTGGAATCAAGATTGCTGGGAGAAATGTCAATAACCTCAGATATGCAGATGACACCATCCTTATGGCAGAAAGTGAAGAGGAACTAAAGAGCCTCTTGATGAAGAAAAAGGAGAGTGAAAAAGTTGGCTTAAAACTCAACATTCAGAAAACCAAGATCATGGCATCTGGTCCCATCACTTCATGGGAAATAGATGGGGAAACATCAAAAACAGTGTCAGCCTTTATTTTTTGGGCTCCAAAATCACTGCAGATGGTGAGTGCAGCCATGAAATTAAAAGACGCTTGCTCCTTGGAAGAAAAGCTATGAAAAACCTAGATAGCATATTAAAAAGCAGAGACATTACTTTGCCAACAAAAGTCCATCTAGTCAAAGCTATGGTTTGTAGTCATGTATGGATGTGAGAGTTGGACTATAAAGAAAGCTGAGTGCCAAAGAATTGGTACTTTTGAACTGTGGTGTTGGAGAAGACTCTTGAGAGTCCCTTGGACTGCAAGGAGATCCAAACAGTCCATCCTAAAGGAAATCAGTCCTGAATAGTCATTGGAAGGACTGATGTTGAAGCTGAAGCTGCAATACTTTGGCCACCTAGTGCAAAGAGCTGACTCACTAGAAAACACCCTCATGCTGGGAAAGACTGAAGGCAAGGAGAAGGAGAAGGGGATGACAGAGGATGAGATGATTGGATGGCATCACTGACATGATGGACATGAGTTTGAGTAGGCTCTGGGAGTTGGTGATGGACAGGGAAGCCTGGTGTGCTGCAGTCCATTGGGTTGCAAAGAGTCGGACACAACTGAGTGACTGGACTGAACTGAACTGACCCACAAGTGAAGACGTCTCTTTTGGTGTTCCCTTCTGGGTACCCCAAATTCAAACAATTTTCCCCACAGATCAGATCAGTCACTCAGTCGTGTCCGACTCTTTGTGACCCCATGAATCGCAGCATGCCAGGCCTCCCTGTCCATCACCAACTCCCGGAGTTCACTAAGACTCATGTCCATTGAGTCAGTGATGCCATCCAGCCATCTCATCCTCTGTCGACCCCTTCTCCTCTTGCCCCCAATCCCTCCCAGCATCAGAGTCTTTTCCAATGAGTCAACTCTTCGCATGAGGTGGCCAAAGTACTGGAGTTTCAGCTTTAGCATCATTCATTTAGCATCATTCCTTCCTTCATGATGTACTACTTCCAAAGAAATCCCAGGGCTGATCTCCTTCAGAATGGACTGGTTGGATCTCCTTGCAGTCCAAGGGACTCTCAAGAGTCTTCTCCAACACCACAGTTCAAAAGCATCAATTCTTCGGCGCTCAGCCTTCTTCACAGTCCAACTCTCACATCCATACATGGCCACAAGAAAAACCATAGCCTTGATTAGATGGACCTTTGTTGGCAAAGTAATGTCTCTGATTTGAATATGCTATCTAGGTTGGTCAGAACTTTCCTTCCAAGGAGTAAGTGTCATTGAATTTCATGGCTGCAGTCACCATCTGTAGTGATTTTGGAGCCCAGAAAAATAAAGTCTGACACTGTTTCCACTGTTTCCCCATCTATTTCCCATGAAGTGATGGGACCGGATGCCATGATCTTCGTTTTCTGAATGTTGAGCTTTAAGCCAACTTTTTCACTCTCCACTTTCACTTTCATCAAGAGGCTTTTTAGTTCCTCTTCACTTTCTGCCATAAAGGTGGTGTCATCTGCATATCTGAGGTTATTGAGATTTCTCCCAGCAATCTTGATTCCAGCTTGTGTTTCTTCCAGTCCAGCGTTTCTCATGATGTACTCTGCATATAAGTTAAATAAACAGGGTGACAATATACAGCCTTGATGAACTCCTTTTCCTATTTGGAACCAGTCTGTTGTTCCAGGTCCAGTTCTAACTGTTGCTTCCTGACCTGCATACAGATTTCTCAAGAGGCAGATCAGGTGGTCTGGTATTCCCATCTCTTTCAGAATTTTCCACAGTTTATTGTGATCCACACAGTCAAAGGCTTTGGCATAGTCAATAAAGCAGAAATAGATGTTTTTCTGGAACTCTCTTGCTTTTTCCATGATCCAGCGGATGTTGGCAATTTGATCTCTGGTTCCTCTGCCTTTTCTAAAACCAGCTTGAACATCAGGAAGTTCATGGTTCACATATTGCTGAAGCCTGGCTTGGAGAATTTTGAGCATTACTTTACTAGCGTGTGAGAAGACTGCAATTGTGCGGTAGTTTGAGCATTCTTTGGCGTTGCCTTTCTTTGGGATTGGAATGAAAACTGACCTTTTCCAGTCCTGTGGCCACTGCTGAGTGTTCCAAATTTGCTGGCATATTGAGTGCAGCACTTTCACAGCATCATCTTTCAGGATTTGGAAGAGCTCAAGTGGAATTCCATCACCTCCACTAGCTTTGTTCGTAGTGATGCTTTCTAAGGCCCACTTGACTTCACATTCCAGGATGTCTGGCTCTAGGTGAGTGATCACACCATCGTGATTATCTGGGTTGTGAAGATCTTTTTTGTACAGTTCTTCTGTGTATTCTTGCCATCTCTTCTTAATATCTTCTGCTTCTGTTAGGTCCATACCATTTCTGTCCTTTATCGGGAAATTGAGCCTTGCTGGAGTCAGTGGTCTGAGATGAGGAAGCTGGATTTGAGCAGTTCTCATCCTGTTGCAAATTCTTGAACTTGATTGCACTTCAGAATCAACTGGGTAGTTTGTTAGACTAGCATCTTCTTAGAGACTGTGTCTCGAAGTAGGTCTAGACATCTGAACTTTAAACAAGCATCCTGGGGATTGTGATGGATTGCTATTTGAGGAGCATGAATAGTTCAGACTATGTGTCCGCACTGAACTCAGGATGATGACTGAGTTTTAGTACAATTCAAACTTTTCCTGGAAAAAAGAAAAAAGCCAAAAAAGTGGAGGCCCTGCGATCTGTGACAGTCAAAAGTCAAACAGAACAATTCCCCTCCCCTGCTATACCAGAGGTCAAACAGGATGTGTCTCAGATGGAGTCCATTGATGCAAACAGGATCTGGAGAGAAATAGCAATTTTTCCTTTTCATTCTGAACCTCCATCTGACCAGTTCCGGAAACAGACCTGATTAGAGCATAATTGATTTGGACTCGGCGAGCAGAGCAGGCAGGCCTGCACATGGCCTTCCCGCACAGCGCAAGCTGTGCAGGATCACCTGACTCTTCACTGCATTAAAAACAATGCAAAATGACATGTGCTGGTTTCCTAACAACATTCACAAACTAAGTAAGATTATACAGTCAATGACTGTGCCAATTACATTTTAGAGGAGCAGCAGGGCATGTCTACCCAGCCCCCAACGACAGCAAACAAACTACAGACCCTGCCGTTGCATCAATACTGACTCTGGTCACACAGGATTTGGGGTCTTTTGCTGGTCAGGAAATGATCGTGTATTACTTTCCAAAGTTGAATCTGCTATTCCAGTTTAAACAAGGATTCTAAACAGTTTGCCTTTTTGTTTTTTTCCATAACACACATCATAGACTGACTATAATTCTAATTTATCAGAGATTGAAAAGACAAACCAAATAAACAACACACAAAAAAATAACCCATCATACCAGAAGGCTGGGAGGAAATGAGTTGCGTCAGAGAAGAATTTCAGCAGGGACTTTTTGGTCGGTTGTTTCCTCTTTTGTCCTAGTCTCTGTCAAGACCCCGCTGAATGGCAAGCAGGACAACCAGTCGACCAAAGAATAACTGCTGGTTGGAAGCATCTCTTAGGTGCACACCGTAAATCCTACTCCTTGAATTTTTCGTTCGCTCAAATTAGGTCTACACCATCCAATTATCCCAGAAAGTGAGAAAACCAACGGTAATATAAACACTTAATCTGTGAATTTACAGGAAAACGTAGGCATTCTGCCATGAAATATAATGAGATATAAGATGCTTAATCTGTAGCTCTAAATGGCTTAATTTTGCCAGTGTGCCATTTCATTTTGTTCTGTGTATACCTGAGATCAATGTCCTTTATGATTAAAAAAAAATAAACAAACGTATGTTCTATTAGATCCTAGTTTGTATTTTTTTTGCAATATAAAATAAATGTATCTGTGATAACTTTGATTTAAACCTTTGTATTATGGAAAATTTTAAGGTAGAGAGACTATTATAATGATCTCTAAGTTTATGACCAGTCCCCAGCCTCTGCTCCCAGATTATTTTGAAGCAAATTCACATCATATCATTCATCTGTAAATGTTCAGTATGTTGTCCTAAAAGATAAAGTTTCTTCTAAAAACATAAACAATGTCATTATTATAGTATCAAAATTAACATTATCTCTTTAATATCAACCAGTATCCATTCATCTATTGATTTTTAAGCAGAAATATTACAGAAGGTCATGCTGATGAAAATCTAACAATTCCCGCACTGCTACAGGAACTGCATAATTGTCCCTCACCCCCAACACCCCAAGGCAAGGATGCTTAAGAATCAGATGCACAAAAGTTCTTTCAAGAACTTGAGGCTGAATTCATGTGTCCAAACCTCGCTGGCTGCGGAGACCGGGTTGGATTCCCCAGCACTGTTGACTTTGGTCTGGATGTTTATCCATTCATTTTTTAGACCTCCAGTCGCTTGTTTATCTTGGCCATCCCTTTCCAGCCTGAGACTTCCCACAATCTGCCATCTGGCACCCTCTCTGGTTTCATTCCCACAGCCCCAGTCCTGAGTAGAAACCTTAGCGGAAGCCCAGATCTTGCAAAGGTCCCAAGTGCTGGGCCTGTGTTTTGGTACCCTAGTTTTCCTGTAGAAAAGAGGGGGCCAAAAGGGCATTTTGGAGAGTGTTCTCAAGCTTCATTACCAAAGACTACAACTCTATTGCCAGTTGATAGATTTACAGTTAATAAATATCTCAGTGCCTTGGTGAATATTATCACATTGTGATAAGCTTAGAAATCAAGTGTAGAACTGTATCTAGTGGTTCTTCTTTTTAAAAAAATCCTTCATATAACTGAATATTCAACTTGCATCCTTAGACCTATAAATTGCTCTAGTCAAGGATAGCAGAATTTTTAGCTATAAGGACTTCAGGTTTAACAGAGCACTTTGGATGGTAAAGAAAAATTCTAATCTATCCCATGCAAACTGAAGCATGTCTATTTGACATTTCTTAAAATTGCCTCCCATTTTCCTGCTGTCCTGAGAATCACAGGATTTTGTCAGATTTACCTATCCTTGAGGGTTCTATTGATCACTCAGGCCAAAGAGCTTCCTCTCTAAATTCCGACACCATCTGCACCCCCAGGGTGTCTTTGACCGTTTCTGAGAACTTACTATGTGCCCGGCATTGTGCTTCATCCTTAGAGTATAGCACTTACTTTTAGTGTATTATTTCAACTAGACAACTCCAGAAAGGAAGAAAAAAAAAAAAAAAGAAAGCCCACCACTTTCGAGATGAGGGGAATAATGAGAGAGTGAGTGAACAGCCAAGGGCACAGGGACGGTAAGTACAGAGCCAGGTCACAGGGCTCAGAGGACCTCCCCTCCTCTTTAAGCTGTTTTGCCTTAAAGACACCATACTCTACTTTGTGTGTCAACAACATGTTTGTGTACATGTGCCCTCTCCCTATCATAGGCAACGTAAAATCAATTAGTGCAGTGTCTGGCCAATACAGCGACTGGATACTCAATAAATGTTGGATATTATGATTGTTGTTTTTGTTACCAGCAATTATGTATTGTCTAGCCCAGAGCAGTCTTACTATGATGCTGAGAGCAGTGGCAGATGCGGAAGCATAAGAGACTGACCTTATTGTTGCCAGATGGAGCAAATAAAAATATGAGATGCAATACATGGAGCACACGTATACTGGGAAGCTATTTGTTGCTTCTCTGAAATTCAAATTTAACTGGGCATCCTGTATTTTATCTGGCAGTCTTTGTCGAGGGACTGAAACAGCAATCAAGAGAGATGACCACGGCACTGCAGAGGTGGAGGCGTGCTCCCTGCCCAGACATGTGGTGCTGATTAGCAGTGTTGCAGGAGTCCTGAGAAAGGAGGGCAGACTCGGTATTGGGCAACCAGAGAGGGCTTCACAGAGGAGGTGGGGCTCCCAAATAAGGCAGGATGGGCATTTTAAAAGACTTATAGGCCAAAGAAAGGATTAATGGAAGCAGCAATAGACCAAGCGGCTTCTAAAATGTGCCTCTCTTGTTGTTCAGTCACTGAGTCATGTCCGACTCTTTGTGACCCCATGAACTGCAGCGCTCCAGGCTTCCCTGTCTTCATCATCTCCCAGAGCTTGCTCAAACTCATGTCCACTGAGTCAGTGATGCCATCCAACCATCTCATCCTCTGTCTGGAAATAAATTCACAGAATAGAATTGAAAGAAAGGGAGTGGCCCTTTTAAGTTGTTTTGGGAAGCTGTCCATGACATTGATCCAGACTGGTTCAAAAAGAAGAGTTTCTGTGAGGCCAGAGGTATCCACCTTCCTGGTCTCTTGTTAGTAGAAGAAGTGGAATGAGCAAGGTCTAACCTTGGAGCCCCACTAGGCCCCAGAGAAAAGGAGTTGAGATGTGCTGAAGAGCAGGAGCAATCTGACTTTTGTTGGGGGCGGGGAGGGTGGTGGGGTGAGGAGAGCATAACCGCTATCTCGGAAAGATGCTCCCTCACAAGCAAAGGTGCTGGCTTAATTCCCTCCTGCAGAGAGTGAGGACCTTCTGCATATAGATCCCATGATGCATTGCATAGGGCAGAGCATTTAGTTAGTGCCTGTGGAATACGACCCACTGGCTCAGGGGTAAAGAACCTGCTTGCAATACAGGAGATGCAGGTTCGATCCCTGAGTTGGTAAGATCCCCTGAAGGAAGAGAGTGGCAACCCATTCCAGATTCTTACTGGGAAAATCCCAAGGACAGAGGAGCCTGGCAGGCTACAGTCCATGGGGTTGCAAAGAGTCAGACACGACTGAGCAGGCATGCCTGTGGAATACAAGGCACAGTTTAATTCTCATAGGAATGCTATTTTCTATTGTAATCCTCACTTTATGGAAGAAGAAACAGAGGTTCAGAGAGCTCAGATATCTCACTGCAGGTCACCCAGCTAGCAAGTGGCAGAGCCAGGTAGCAGATTTACGTCTGCCAGATTTCCAATCCTGTTCCCTCTCTCCTCTACCACCTGGATATGAGTCAGTTCTCTGCCAGTCATTTTAAAGGAAACAGACCTGCCATCTCTCACCCTTCACTTCTAGGACAATGACTATGTTCTCACTCCCAGTGAATGATGTCTTTGGCTCAGATTGGTAACTAGATTACTCCTGGATATTCAAATCTTCCTTTTGACAATGAGGCATGTCTGTATGTCTTCACCCCCATCCTTGTGTGCTTGGGAGGGCAAATTCTTCCATGGCGCTTTGATCCAGATCCCTCATGTATCTTTTTCTAAAATCCGAGGGGGGTTCTTGGCACCATGGAAGCCCCCTAAAACGCCTCCATCTGGCTTAGTGACTCCAGAGACCCCACCTCCTCTCAGATCCTCAGTATATGGTGCCGCCACCAAAGGAAGGTGAGGAATAAAAATGCATCTAATTAAAATAACTTTCCAGGTGCAGGACCAAAATCCAGGCTGATTACAGGCCAGGGTGGGTTTTAACCGCCAGGTTTTACAAATGTCTAGAAAGATCCCACTTGTGATGAGGAGCAGAGGGAAAGACACTTCCAACCACAAAGAGCTGAACGTTGAAGTTGAAGGGCTATGAAAACAATATATCTAATTTATTGGAACATGTTTTTCTAGGAGCTTTGGGTTAGAGCTGTGATTGCCTCCCTACAGGGATTTGTGACCTCATCCTTTCTCTTCCCCTCCCCCTCCACCGCCGGGCCCTAAACTGTAACTATAGGGTTTTCCTGTCATAACCTAACATATGGTTTGCAGCAGGAAGTGCAAAATCCCAGGAATGAGTTAGAGGCTCAGGTTTCAGACTCAAGAGAGACTCAGGTGAGCTACAAGGAATGGGCTTTGTTTCCTACGAAAACAGAGCTGAAAAGAGCTTGTTTAGTGAGCCCTTGGTTTGGAATGAGGTAATTAATTCTCCAGAAACTCCCTCTAGTTTCCGGGGCAACAAAATCAATGTGTTGCTGATAGAAAAACTGGGAACAATAAATTGGTTTACATTGCAGATATTCTTCTTTTGTTTAAAATAGGGACTTCCTCCCCAACCACCAAAATATAAAACAAAACAAAAAGCAAACAAAAAATTTAAACAACCCACACACAAACTCATATAAACTTAACTTTCCCTCACACCCTTGACTCAGCCTCAGTCTTTAAAAATTTAAGTTTAGTCCTGTGTGAATATTACTCTGCTCAAGAAGACAGGGAAGTAGAAAGGTGGGTCAAATCCCATGCATAATTGTACACAGAGCAAGAACATTTTGGGGTAATCTTCAGGCCACAGACTCTTACTCTGAGTGGGGTGATGGCAGGGTCAGCATATCAGAATTCCTAGGGGGTGTCAGAGGGAGGGAACCGATATGAGGTTTGTGTTTATCAAAAAATGGTGGGGATTAAATGAAATAAAAAAGACTGAGAAATTGGCTTAGACTACTTTGGCTTTTTCCCCCCTATTTTAAAACCATTTAAGTAAGGTTTAGCTTTTTAATGACCAATTGAATAACTAGGGAAATGGTGTGATCTTAGAAATTCTTCTCAGAGCACTTTCAGAACTCCCAGTCGAAATCAAAGCGTATTTCCCCCCTCCCCGTCTGGGCAGTAGGACTCTCTTACTGTATGGCCTGACAACACAGATGTCAGAACCAAACTGCTTGGACTATATGCTGGCTCTCTCACCTTCCACATCTTATTACATTTAAGATGCCATTGACTGTAAAAGTGAAAGTGAAGGTCACTCAGTCGTGTCTGACTTTTTGCAACCCCATGGACTATACAGTCCACGGAATTCTCCAGGCCAGAATATTGGAGTGGGTAGCTTTTCCCTTCTCCAGGGGGCACACCATTATTTTAAGCATCACTAAGAAAAAGAGCTGCCAACTAAATTATGACACAATGCTAATATGCCGTCAATTGTAGGGCATACCTTAATTTCAGTGATGTTAAAATATGACAAAAATTTGTCTTTGAATTGATGAACTGTGGCACTTGTTTAGGAAATTTAATCTTTCTCACTTAACCTTTCTCTGTTTCATCTTCCCACTTAAAAGATAAAAATAATAATGGTACCTACCTCCTGGGATTGTTGTGAGGATTCAGTGATAATGCTGAATCACTTAAAATTCTGGTTCACTTAAAATGCTCAGACCATTCCTTGGCACATAAGAAGCACTGAATTAGCTATTATTATATTCAATATACAGGCTTCCCAGGTGGCTCAGTGGTAAGGAATCGGCCTGCCAATGTAGCAGATGAAAGAGTCGCGGGTTCGATCCCTGGATCGGGAAGATCCCCTGGAGTATGAAATGGCAACCCACTCCAGTATTCTTGCCTGGAAAATTCCATGGACAGAGGAGCCTGGTGGCCTGCAGTCCATGGGGTCGCAAAGAGTCAGATACGGCTGAACGACTGAGTGTGCGTGCACACACACACACACACTCAATATACACCACTCTAATTGATAGATACTTTCTCAAACACAGGGTAGACAGTTTTTCATGGTTGTCATTTCTGCTAGGGTAAAAAACAGCATGGTAACGCCCACACACTGCAAACTGTGATTTCAGAGAAATAGAAGCGGGCCAAATTAGGAGAATGGTAACAGATCACTTCTCTCTGCCTTGGTCTTTGTTTCTTCAAGTACACCCTGGTTCCCACAGACAAGTACTTGGCTTGTCTGGTAATTGTTCTGTTGTGGGGAGAGTTTTTGTATTCATGATGCTCTTGTGGGTTATTTTTTGCCAAATTTGTGTTGCTCTAAGCCCTTCCTGGAGGCACCCCAGTCACAGGAGGGTTCTGACCTCTGAGGGTTGCCAGGCAGGATTTGATGCAAACAATCCATGCTCTGCCTGGGCCAGATGGCTCTACACAGCAAGCACTGTTATTTCATTCACAAAAGTCAGAAATAAGCTGACTTTTCCCTTTTAGCCCTAACAAATGGAAAAGTGAACAACTCTATCTTGATAAGCCAGGCCCATGTTGAAGAAACTCATTTTTGCAAATAGATGAACATGAGTGCAAATGAGAATTCCCAAAGTAAATACTGCTTAGATGTAGTTGACTCAAAATTAAAACCCGTAAGGGCAAGACTCCAAGTCCACATATGTTTTCCAGACTCTTGGAAACTCTTGCATTTTGTTGTTGTCCTTAGCCTTCTGCGATCCCTAACTTCCTCCTGAAGTTATTGAAGAAATAGATACTTGGATGATTAGAATGTGATCTAGCTGGCATTCATTTAAAGGCACATGTCTGTTTTTACACCCAACCGAGTTTGATCAGAAAAAAGAAACTGCGTGGGAGTTGGCACCGGGGCTCACTTAGGATGCTTCGCTCCAGAGTTTGAGAAAAAGCAATGACTGGGCTTTAAGAGACATCAATCCAAGCCTCTATTTTGGGCCCAAGGTCACTCTTCACCATTCTCTGCCTTTTAGATTTCTCACCTATAGTGTCTCTCCTACCCCTGAATCTTTTTGATGTAAGGAACTTGGTTCTGCTGGAAGCCTTTATTTTTTAATTATTATTTTTTAGAAGTATTTTTATTTGTTTATTTGGCTGTGCTGGGTCTTAGTTGTGGCACACAGGATCTTTTTAGTTGTGGCATGCCATCTCTTAGTTGCCGCATGTGGGATCTAGCTCCCTAATCAAGGATTGAACCCGGGCCCCCTGCTTAGGAGCGAGGAGTCTTAGCCACTGGGCCACCAGGGAAGTCCTTCTGCTGGGTACCTCTAAAACACACATGGCAGTTAATTTTATGTATCAGCTGACTAGGCTATGGTGTCCAGTTGTTTGGTCAAACACTAGTCTAGATATTGCTGTCAAGATAGATGTGTTTAACATTTACAATCAGTTCGCTTTAAGTAAGGCTTCCCAGGTGGCGCTAGTGGTAAAGAACCCACTTGCCAGTGTAGGAGATGTAAGAGACACGGATTCAATCCCTGGGTTGGGAAGATTCCCTGGAGGAGGACATGGCAAATAAGCGATTACCCTTTATAATATGGGTGGGCCTCATCTAATCAGTTGAAGATTTTAAGAGCAAAAACTCAGGTTTCTTGGATAAGAAGGAATTCAAGGCTATGATAGAGAAATTTTGCCTGAATTGAAATTTTATTGACCAGCCACACATATTTAGTACTCAAGCCTGAAACACTGGCTCTTACTTGAATTTCCAGCCTGCTGGCTCTCTCTCTAGATTTTGGAGTTGCCAGCGCCTACAAATGCATGAATCAATTTCTGAAAATAAACCTCTCTATCTCCTCTTTCTCTTGATATGAATTATTTCCTACTGGACCATTTGTGCTGACTCACCTTGCACCTGACCTTCCTATGTGACCATCTCAGTTTTGAGCTTGTTTTTCTACACAGGAACTTGCTTCACCTCTCACCTTTACATTTCTAGTTCCATCCTTGTGTCTTTCTCCTAGATGACCAAGATTTTAACTTTCTTTTTGGCACAGTTACTGTTTATTTCCTTCAATAAAACTTCTTCTGACCTGCCTCCAACTCTGAGACCTCAGAGATTGACCCCGAGAGACCTGAACAGGTATGACTGAAATCAGCTCAGTACATGCACCACTGTGCCCATACTCACAGTCTCCAGGGCTTCTGCCTTTTTGTGCTTCAGTGGCTTATGGTGTTCTTGACCTACATACAGAAGCTCAGAAGCCACGTTCTTTCCACAATGCCCCCATACTTTAACAAAGGGTTAAAATGCAGCCCAACTCATTTCCATCTCCTGGGGGGTGTATTCTTATTCATGTCATAGGAAATATGTGGCTCTAGAAGGACATATTTGTTAATTAAAGGGGAGTGTGTACAATTAGTTTTTGTTTACTCATAAGAGAGATTTTAAAAAGTAAGCGTAGTTGCATGCAAGTGTGGAAAGTTATTTGACAGTAAATGTTTGCAAAGCTCTTAGAGATCCATGAAGGGAGACTGCTTGGCCAAGGCCAAGAATTACTAGAAACACAGGCTTTGCTGTTGTTGACTCTGCTCTAGAAGACTCTTATCATACAACAAGTGTTTGCCTTCCTAAGCGGCACCTCGCAGGAAGTCTAGGGCAGATTCTGACTTCAATGCATTGCCTGTCTGTCGGAGTCTGAAGGGCCCTCTATATGGTCTCCCAGTATGCTGTGTCCTTTAGACATTATATATTTTGCATTCCTTTAGACTCTGGTGGAATTAGGCCAAGTTAGTGTTATATAATACCCCCATCTCACTCTGTAATGAGTAATTTCTGAGGAGGCAGCAGGGGGATCAAAGCCACCTGCCCTTTGCCAACCCCTCCATGCTCTGCCAGTACACCTGCAGAGAGCTCTGAGGGCTCAGCCTGGAAGAGAGGCTGCTTATTATGTTTCATTGTGTAGATGACACTGGGCCTTTACAAGACAGGCTGGACTAAGAAAAATCTCTGCTTTGTTTCTTGGCCAGGTTTTATCCAAGGTCTCCTAGGGCTGAGGTATCACTAAGCAACTGCCTCACTGAACCCTTGACTTTCACTTCACCTGTTTTGAGAAATTTGATCAACTCAGACAGAGACATGAAATATTCAAAGGAAGCTCCAGCAACCGGTGTCTCAACAGTTTTCAGGGTTTAAATTAGGGATGTGTCACTTGTTGGTTATAACATGTAATTTTTGCCCACAGTTCAAGTCTGATCCATCGGTGTGCTAAGTCAGACTTAAGTTTCATCACTGTTCTTAGTTGTAAGGGAAGGATCACTCTCTTCCCCATGGTCTGCCACTCTGGGGTGGAAAAGTTTATGAGATAGGGCCCTTTCTGTTGAGATAGAAACTCAGTTCAAATTGGTTTAAATGAAGCAGGACATGAATTGGATCAAGTAACTAAAAAGCCCAAGGCTAGCTTGGCTTCTGGGGTGGCTGGCTTCATGGCTTGAATGAGGTCAGCAAGACTTGGTTTCTCTCCACCTCTAGGTTCTGCCTTCTGTTTGATTGGCTTCATTTTCAGTGGTCAGGTGGTGGGCCCCAGCAGTTCCAGACTCCCCCTTGTGGTGGCAAGGTGGCTGCAATAGTTGTAGCCTCTTTAGTATTAGGTCAGGGGTCAGCAAGACGTTTCTTTAAAGGTGACAGATGGGAAATATTTTAGGCATTGTGGGCCACACAGCTTTGGTTGCAGCTATTCAATTCTTCTTTCAGAGTGTAAAAGCAGCAATAGATAATATGTAAATGATGAGTATAACTGTGTTCCAATAAAACTTTATTGAAAAACATGCAGTGAACTGGATTTGGTCTGTGGTCTATAGTTTGCAGATCCCTGGAACTAAGTTGGTACTGGAAAAATAGCTGCGCAGCCAGCGGCTAATCTCTTCAGATCAGCTCAGATCAGTCGCTCAGTTGTGTCCGACTCTTTGCGACCTCATGAATCACAGCATGCCAGGCCTCCCTGTCCATCACCAACTCCTAGAGTTTACCCAGACTCACATCCATCGAGTCAGTGATGCCATCCAGCCATCTCATCCTCTGTCGTCCCCTTCTCCTCCTGCCCCCAATCCCTGCCAGCATCAGAGTCTTTTCCAATGAGTCAACTCTTCGCATGAGGTGGCCAAAGTACTGGGGTTTCAGCTTTAGCATCATTCTTCCAAAGAAATCCCAGAGCTGATCTCCTTCAGAATGGACTGGTTGGATCTCCTTGCAGTCCAAGGGACTCTCAAATATCTTCTCCAACACCACAGTTCAAAAGCATCAATTCTTCGGCACTCAGCCTTCTTCACAGTCCAACTCTCACATCCATACATGACCACAGGAAAAACCATAGCCTTGACTAGACGAACCTTTGTTGGCAAAGTAATGTCTCTGCTTTTGAATATGCTATCTAGGTTGGTCATAACTTTCCCTCCAAGGAGTAAGCGTCTTTTAATTTCATGGCCACAGTCACCATCTGTAGTGATTTTGGAGCCCAGAAAAATAAAGTCTGACACTGTTTCCCCTGTTTCCCCATCTATTTCCCATGAAGTGGTGGGACCGGATGCCATGATCTTCGTTTTCTGAATGTTGAGCTTTAAGCCAACTTTTTCACTCTCCACTTTCACTTTCATCAAGAGGCTTTTTAGTTCCTCTTCACTTTCTGCCATAAGGGTGGTGTCATCTGCATATCTGATATTGATATTTCTCCCAGCAATCTTGATTCCAGCTTGTGTTTCTTCCAGTCCAGCGTTTCTCATGATGTACTCTGCATGTAAGTTAAATAAGCAGGGTGACAATATACAGCCTTGATGAACTCCTTTTCCTATTTGGAACCAGTCTGTTGTTCCAGGTCCAGTTCTAACTGTTGCTTCCTGACCTGCATACAAATTTCTCAAGAGGCAGATCAGGTGGTCTGGTATTCCCATCTCTTTCAGAATTTTCCACAGTTTATTGTGATCCACACAGTCAAAGGCTTTGGCATAGTCAATAAAGCAGAAATAGATGTTTTTCTGGAACTCTCTTGCTTTTTCCATGATCCAGCAGATGTTGGCAATTTGATCTCTAGTTCCTCTGCCTTTTCTAAAACCAGCTTGAACATCAGGAAGTTCACGGTTCATATATTGCTGAAGCCTGGCTTGGAGAATTTTGAGCATTACTTTACTAGCGTGTGAGATGAGTGCAATTGTGCGGTAGTTTGAGCATTCTTTGGCGTTGCCTTTCTTTGGGATTGGAATGAAAATTGACCTTTTCCAGTCCTGTGGCCACTGCTGAGTTTTCCAAATTTGCTGGCATATTGAGTGCAGCACTTTCACAGCATCATCTTTCAGGATTTGGAATAGCTCAAGTGGAATTCCATCACCTCCACTAGCTTTGTTCGTAGTGATGCTTTCTAAGGCCCACTTGACTTCACATTCGAGGATGTCTGGCTCTAGGTGAGTGATCACACCATCGTGATTATCTGGGTCGTGAAGATCTTTTTTGTACAGTTCTTTTGTGTATTCTTGCCATCTCTTCTTAATATCTTCTGCTTCTGTTAGGTCCATACCATTTCTGTCCTTTATCGAGCTCATCTTGGCATGAAATATTCCTTTGGTATCTCTGATTTTCTTGAAGAGATCTCTAGTCTTTCCCATTCTGTTGTTTTCCTCTATTTCTTTGCATTGATCGCTGAAGAAGGCTTTCTAATCTCTTCTTGCTATTCTTTGGAACTCTGCATTCAGATGTTTATATCTTTCCTTTTCTCCTTTGCTTTTCATTTCTCTTCTTTTCACAGCTATTTGTAAGGCCTCCCTAGACAGCCATTTGCTTTTTTGCATTTCTTTTCCATGGGGATGGTCTTGATCCCTGCCTCCTGTACAATGTCACCAACCTCATTCCATAGTTCATCAGGCACTCTATCTATCAGATCTAGGCCCTTAAATCTATTTCTCACTTCCACTGTATAATCATAAGGGATTTGATTTAGGTCATACCTGAATGGTCTAGTGGTTTTCCCTACTTTCTTCAATTTAAGTCTGAATTTGGCAATAAGGAGTTCATGGTCTGAGCCACAGTCAGCTCCTGGTCTTGTTTTTGCTGACTGTATAGAGCTTCTCCATCTTTGGCTGCAAAGAATATAATCAATCTGATTTCGGTGTTGACCATCTGGTGATGTCCATGTATAGAGTCTTCTCTTGTGTTGTTGGAAGAGTGTGTTTGTTATGACCAGTGCATTTTCTTGGCAAAACTCTATTAGTCTTTGCCCTGCTTCATTCTGTATTCCAAGGCCAAATTTGCCTGTTACTCCAGGTGTTTTTTGACTTCCTACTTTTGCATTCCAGTCCCCTATAATGAAAAGGACATCTTTTTTGGGTGTTAGTTCTAAAGGTCTTGTGCTGCGACCGGCGTGCGGCCGAGAGGAGCCACCCCACGTTCGAGGTCACGGGCAAAAGCTGGGGGGACCCCTTTCCCGAAGGGCGGCGGCCAAGAGGAGTTACCCCACGTCCAAGGTCAGGGGCAGTGGCCGAGAGTACCAGACTGTGACGGCGCAGGAACAGCCGAGAGGAGCTACCCCGCGTCCGAGGTCAGGGGCGGCGATGAGAGCAGTTACCCCACGTCCAAGGTCAGGGGCAGTGGCTGGGAGGAGCTACCCTACGCCCCTAAGCCCAAGGCCAGGGGCGGCGGGCAGGAGGAGCAAACCCCACATCCAAGGAGCCGTGGCTGCACGGGCGCAGGAGGGCCTAGAGGAACTATCCCAGGTTGAAGGTCAGGAAGGGCGGCGGTGAGGAGATACCCCTCGTCCAAGGTAAGGAGCAATGGCTGCGCTTTGCTGGAGCAGCCGTGAAGAGATACCCCATGCCCAAGGTAAGAGAAACCCAAGTAAGATGGTAGGTGTTGCAAGAGGGCATCAGAGAGCAGACACACTGAAACCATACCCACAGAAAACTAGTCAATCTAATCACACTAGGACCACTGCCTTGTCTAACTCAATGAAACTAAGCCATGCCCGTGGAGCAACCCAAGATGGGCGGGTCATGGTGGAGAGATCTGACAGAATGTGGTCCACTGGAGAAAGGAATGGCAAACCACTTCAGTATTCTTGCCTTGAGAACCCCATGAACAGTATGAAAAGGCAAAATGATAGGATACTGAAAGAAAAACTCCCCAGGTCAGTAGGTGCCCAATATGCTACTGGAGATCAGTGGAGAAATAACTCCAGAAAGAATGAAGGGATGGCGCCAAAGCAAAAAGAAAACCCATCTGTGGATGTGGCTGGTGATAGAAGCAAAGTCTGATGCTGTAAAGAGCAATATTGCATAGGAACCTGGAATGTCAGGTCCATGAATCAAGGCAAATTGGAAGTGGTCAAACAAGAGATGGCAAGAGTGAATGTCAACATTCTAGGAATCAGCGAACTGAAATGGACTGGAATGGGTGAATTAACTCAGATGACCATTATATCTACTACTGCGGGCAGGAATCCCTCAGAAGAAATGGAGTAGCCATCATGGTCAACAAAAGAGTCCGAAATGCAGTACTTGGATGCAATCTCAAAAACGACAGAATGATCTCTGTTCGTTTCCAAGGCAAAGCATTCAATATCACAGTAATCCAAGTCTATGCCCCAACCAGTAACACTGAAGAAGCTGAAGTTGAACGGTTCTATGAAGACCTACAAGACCTTTTAGCCTCCCTTATAATTGGGTGTGGCCACATGACTGAATTCTAGCCAACGCAACACAAGTGGAAGTTATGTGGACCACTTCTGGGTCAAAGCTTTTAAAAGCAAGTATACCCTTCACCAGAGAAGGCAATGGCAACCCACTCCAGTACTCTTGCCTGGAAAATCCCATGGGCGGAGGAGCCTGGTAGGCTGCAGTCCATGGGGTCGCTGAGAGTTGGACATGACTGAGCAACTTCACTTTCACTTGTCACTTTCATGCATTGGAGAAGGAAATGGCAACCCACTCCAGTGTTCTTGCCTGGAGAATCCCAGGGACAGGGGAGCCTGGTGGGCTGTCATCTATGGGGTCGCACAGAGTCTGACATGACTGAAGCGACTTAGTAGCAGCAGCATACCCCTTCATGGGCTCCCCAGGTGGCATAGTGGTAAAGAATTCGCTTGACAATGCAGGAGACACAAGAGATGTAGGTTCAACTCCTGGGATGGGAAGATCCCCTGGAGAAGGAGATGGCAACCTACTCCACTATTCTTGCCTGGAGAATCCCACGGACAGAGGAGCCTGGTGGGCTACAGTCCATGGGGTCTGACACAACTGAGCGACTGAATGACTAAGCAATGTATATGTTTCAATGTTGCTCTCTCAATTGAACCCCCACCTCTCCCCCACTGTCATAGAGATCAGGCAAGGCTTTGTTGGGGTTCATGCTTCAGCTGAAGGGAGCAAAACCAAAAAACAGGTCCCCTTGCCCGCTTTGTAAGAGGAGACACTTGGGTCCTTAAATGGGGTAACAGGGTGTATCTGTGGGATGGGCAGGAGTCGTGACTTAGGTGGTCTGTCCACCTCTTGGTGGTTCTGTGTGTAGCAATCATGGACAGCACCCTGCTTTTGCTCCCAGCATCTCAAAAATGGAAGTTTGCCTGTGGTGGTCTTTTTATATTTTATTGCTCATGATTTCCCCAACTGCACATGCATGAAGTTATTTTTAGTCTCTTAAAGTTTATTTATATCTTATTGCTCAAGGAAACGTTTGTCCAGGTGCAGAGCACGCTGGTAGAGGATATTGGAGTCCCAGCCTGTCTCACTCTGGGATTGGACACAGACGACGAGAAAGTTCCAGAAGTGGCAGAACCACAAGATAAAGGAGTCTGATTCCTGAATCACTGTGTGGAGGGGAGACATTCAATGGCCACGAACACCTGCCTTAGACTATTAGGCGAGTGGGAAATCAATTTCTATTTTGCTCAAATCATTTTACCTTTGGGCTTCCCAGGTGGCGCTAGTGGTAAAGAACCTGCCTGTCAATGCAGGAGATGTAAGAGACAGGGGTTTGGGAAGAACTCCTGGAGAAGAAAATGGCAACCACTCAAGTATTCTTGCCTGGAGAATCCCATAGACAGAGAAACCTTGCAGGCTACAGTCCATAGGGTCGCAAAGAGTTGGATACGACTGAAGCACCTTAGCGGACAGAGCTTACCTACCTTAAGTAATGCAGAAATTGGTGTTGGAAAAGGACTGCTAAGTAAGAAACACATTATGTGGCACTCATTTAGCAGTTGTGCAGTGAGATACAAGAATACAGAGTGAGCTGCAAAAATGGTGACCCATGTAATGCAGTGGCAGAATATTCAACTGTTGCCAGCAGTCATGTGGAATACAGATCAACAGATACACAACCTGTATCTCTAGGGGAAGCCATTAGAAAGATACAGAATGTTAGTGTATGTTAGAGTTGAGTTCCTTGCTACTTAAGACAAGTTACTACTAGAAAAATATGAGCCCTGCCAATACTTGACTAGTTTATAAGCAGAAGTAGAAAGGACCGAAGAAGGGCTCCAAGTCTGAAAAGCCTCTTGATTCTGGATCTCAAACAATAAGAAATAAAATTAGAAGAAAAAATTAAAACCCCAGACTTGGAAAAAGGACAAAAGCCCATTAAGAATTCTCAGTTAAATATAGCAGTTCAGTCTCTGCAGTTAAGATCAGATTAAGGGTTTCTACTCAAGCCTTTCCACTTGAGTCAGGTTTTCAGATGGCCTTACTGTATCTGTCCCTAAGTTGGGAGAAATCTACAGAGACTCAGAACTACATTCAGGAAAGAATTTGGGGCCTTGGGAATTTACTAGAAGCAAATAAGTGACAAACTGACTAAAATTTTTGAGGGGATTGTATTACTAACAGAGTCACAAACCTGGATGAAATAATCTTTGATTGGTCAAACCTTACCCTTTTGTCCTAAATTTGCATGAGTAGAAGGTGGACTATGAACGCTGTGGTCTTCAAAGAGGGCACTTCAGAAGTGGCCCCAAAGCATAGTGAGCAAGGAAAGATATTGAGAGGATGGAGAAAGGAGCCCTAGAGAAAAATAGAGAGTGAATTCATCCCAAAGAGCAGATTAAAAGACCAAGCAGGAAATTTGTTCCTTCTTACCAGACAAAGGGTCTCCATACCATCCACCTAGCAGGGTTCCATCATGCTGTTAACCAAGGACTCTGTTTTTCCTAGCGTTCCTTTTTCTAAACTGGGGTCTTGCCAAAGTTATCAAGTCCCATTCCATCATGTTATAGTGGATGTGTGTTACAGGCCAGATAACTTGTCTTTTATTGATAGTTAATATATCATGGGCATATGAGGAGCCACCCACAGATATGATTGAGAAAACATTGCCTCCTCGGGAATCCCATACTTTGAGGTGAATGTAGTGACTACATGGAGCTTTGGTTGTCTTTCTTGAGGAGGGCACAAGTGTAGGCTCTTTATGTGGAAAGAAGGGTGCAAGTGGATAGTTAGTGTCTGGAAGGGTGGACTGTGATAGATTGAAGCTATCTACTAAAAATCCATTTCTTCTTGAATGCACAGCTCGACCATACTTTCCGGGCTACATATGTAGTAGAACAGTTACATGAGTGAGTTCAACCCAAAGAAAGGGAGTGGAAGTGATGTAAGCCATTTCAGGGCCAAGAAGGTCATATGTCCCATCCTTGCTTCGTTCCTTTTCTGTTGCCTGGATATAGATAATGATGAGCTCCTAGACCCTGGAGAATAGTGAAACCACAAGCTAGAAAGAGCCTGGGTTTCTTAATCATCACATGGAAACGAGCTGTCTTCAGACTGTTGAGTAAGCAAAAAAAGAAATTCCTATTGTTTTTGAGCAATCATAAAATTTTGTGTATTTGTCACTCCAGCTTAGCTTACTTAATTAATACAAGAAGCAAAATGGTCTCTGTGTCTGCTTAACCCTTTTTCTTTCTGAAGATGGGCTTTCGTTGCACTTCTGTATGTAACTCAGATATTAGCTGAAGCTTCTCTTCTCCTTGAGTTCTAGGTGAAACTGGAATGGACCCTCAGTTTCTTGTTCTATCACTATCCAAAGACTTTCCCAAGATAGCTCTAAATTCCCAATAAAACTGCTGTTTTTATGGATTCCTTTTCCTGTGAAGCTCCGCAGCTCAAATGGTCTTTATTCTGTTCCACAGTAATCAGACATGAAACTTAAACCTTTTCTGACTTACACACACACATATACATCACACCCACCACTCATTCACACAAATTCTTTATGAGCATGAGAAACTTTACAGAGAAATTGGTGAGGAAAAATGGAGGAAGAGCTTACAACCACCAAGTGTAAGCCTTCAATGAAACGGTAGATGTCACCATTCTTAAACCACCCACCCCTGCTGAGCCTCACTAGTGCTTCAGTTCACCTAGCCTGAACTTTCCTCTTTAGTTTTCACTCTTCTCCCTCCCTCTTTCTCTTTCCCCTTTTTTATACCAAGAACCAGACAAAAGCTCTTGGATGCAATGGACAGATTAACAATTTGGCACCCTGGGAAGACTGATAATTAGATGTCTTTTCCATATGCACCCCAATGTTCATTGTAGCACTGTTAACAATAGCCAGGACATGAAGCAACCTAAATATTCATAGACAGATGAATGAGTAATGAAGATGTATACACACACACACACATACCATACACACACACACACACACACACACACACACACACACTGGAATATTACTCAGCCATGAAAAAGGAACAAAATGGGATCATTTGTAGTAGTGTGGATTGACCTAGAGTCTGTCATACAAAGTGAAGTAAGTCAGAAAGAGAAAAACAAATGTTGTATATTAATACATATATGTGGAATCTAGAAAAATGATACAGATTAACTTATTTGCAGGGCAGGAATTTGCAGAAGTAGAAAATAGACATGTGGACACAGAGTGGGAGGAGGGTGAGACAAATTGGGAGAGTAGTATTGACATGTATACACTGCTGCTGCTAAGTTGCTTTGGTCGTGTCCGACTCTGTGTGAACCCCATAGATGGCAGCCCACCAGGCTCCCCCGTCCCTGGGATTCTCCAGGCAAGAACACTGGAGTAGGGTGCCATTTCCTTCTCCAATGCATGAAAGTGAAAAGTGAAAGTGAAGTCGCTCAGTCGTGCCCAACTCTTCAGTGACTCCATGGACTGCAGCCTACCAGGCTCCTCTGTCCATGGGATTTTCCAGGCAAGCGTACTGGAGTGGGGTGCCATTGCCTTCTCCGATGTATACACTACCATGTATAAAATAGATAGCTAGTGAGAAGCTGCTGTGTAGCACAGGGAGCTTAACTCGATGCTCTGTGATGACCTAGAAGCGTGGGATGGGAGGGTTGGAGGCAGGTTTTAGAGGGAGGGAATATGTGTATATATATAGCTGATTCACTTCATTGTACAGCAGAAATTAACACAACATTGTAAAGCAATTAGACTCCAATAATAAAATAAAAAGAATTGGATGCCTTTTCAAATGGGTATGTGGAGGGGAGGCAATGACTTGCCTGGGTGCAAGAGGGGAGAGCACAGGAGGAGTAGCACACTCAGCCTCTGCTTCGTCATCCTGATCAATTCCACTCTAGTCCCAAAGATGCACAGCTCACTGAGTAAAATAAACATATTGTGTGTAACTTGACCCATCCTCCTAAAAGGTTGTTTTAAAACCAGTTATCTGTTTTTATACAATCATGTTCCTGGTGGCTCTTCCCAACCCACATGGCTTATCAGAGTATCTGTCATAAACTTACCTTTCTATATCTGAGAGAAGTTTTGGTAATCTCAAATTTTCCTTTTCTTTCATATTTGCAGGGTCGATTTTATAATGAGGTTTCACTGCTGTTTTTAGGTTGGCATTCCAGGCAGGGGCCTACCAGCTTGCTCCTAAGACATCATTGCTCAACTGCCTCCATTCTAGGAGAAAAACCAAGAAATCTTTCCTTTTGCCCCAAGCAGTGTGGTTTTCCTCCTACTCTGATGTATTGGCACCAACTTACATTTGTCAATGAAGGGTTCCCAGCCCACAGTCTATAAGGTTTGGTTCAGTTCAGTCGCTCAGTCATGTCCGACTCTTTGCGACCCCATGAATCACAGGACGCCAGGCCTCCCTGTCCATCACCAACTCCCGGAGTTCACTCAGACTCACGTCCATGGAGTCGGTGATGCCATCCAGCCATCTCATCCTCTGTTGTCCCCTTCTCCTCCTACCCCCAATCCCGCCCAGCATCAGAGTCTTTTCCAATGAGTCAACTCTTCACATGAGGTGGCCAAAGTACTGGAGTTTCAGCTTTAGCATCATTCCTTCCAAAGAAATCCCAGGGCTGATCTCCTTTAGAATGGACTGGTTGGATCTCCTTGAAGTCCAAGGGACTCTCGAGAGTCTTCTCCAACACCACAGTTCAAAAGCATCAATACAAAAGTTTTGCACAAGAGGATTGACAATGATTAAGTAAACAAACCAGATGTTCTCTCTTATTGAGTTCTCAGGGCTTCCCTGGGGGCTCAGTTGGTAAAGAATCTGCCTGCAATGCAGGAGATACAAGTTTAATACCTGAGTCAGGAAGATCCCCTGGAGAAGGAAATGGCAACCCACTTCAGTATTCTTGCCTGCGAAATCCCATGGACAGAGGAGGCTGGTGGGTTACAGTCCATGGGGTCACAAGAGTCGGACACAACTTTACGACTAAACCTTCTTGAACTCCATAAAAGAAGGTTGGGTCAGTTGGTAGAAGGAACAGCCTCCCACCACCACCCCTCAGGTCTTACTGCCATGCGAATCTCCAGATATTGAAACCTGCTGGACTCAGCCTGGAACTTTGCTCCCCACATCTTGCACCCCTGCCTGCCCCTCTGAAATCTTGGTCCTGGCATCATCCTGCATCCATTGACCTAACGCCTAGCCCAGCGGCTGGTATAAGGCTAGAGTTCAGTGGACGCACACATGAATGTTCTCTATCCCTTCTGGGTTGAGGTGACTGTGGTAGGAGGAGTTAGATGCCCTGCCTGTGAGTTCTGGCTTTGCCTCTTCCTGTTGGTGTAAACTTAGGCAAGTTACTAGAATCCTCTAAGCCTCCATTTTCTTCTCTGTAAAGTGAGGGCGATATTATTTACTTCTTAGGCTGTTGTGAGGTTTAAAAATAACAGATGTGTTAAATGCCTGTACTTAATAAGCTCTCTAAAAACATTTAGTGCATCTGAGTATAAGGAAGTTGCATTTTATATGAGGGTTGTACTTTTTAAGACCTCATGTAAGTGAAAAACAAGTCTCATGATGCAAGACTCTTCCTGGCAGAGGATGGTAGCCATCATGATGGCCAGCTGGCAAGAGAATAAGCAGAATTTCCAATTCCCTGGGCTCCTGAGTTAAAAATTTTGCAATTTTGAACAGATTTTAAATTTTAGGGTATTTAAAAAAAATGAGTCTTTATTGTTACTTTCACATTGTGCACTTTTAAATATACTCCAATCAAATTTGCTTAAAATACACCGAACTCCATGATTTGAGAGAGAAGAAAATGAAAAATGCACATTGTGATTCAAAATGAAAGATTCTTCATAGTCCCGCACAGCTGCATGTTCCCGCATTGCATTAACCTCTGGATCTGCTCAGCCTTCACTCTGGAATTTTTTAAATGTCATAACAGTGTACTTGCAAAATCATATGCTCGTGCACCCTTCACTTCCCCCAAGTGTGTAATCTTGTCAGGATGTTTTATCTGGTGCCATATATCTTGCACATGAAGAATCCATTTCCCCAAACAAACCATCACGCATGTCCACAGTGTCTATAAATTTTGAATCCTGATGTTATAACCCTCTGACGTTTGGATTGGCCTGACTTGGGCATAATTTGGAGACAGCGTTTTTAAGGAACAAAGGGGATGTCACTCTTTTCTTCCCAATGGGTTCCCACTGCAGAAAATAATGTCAGAAACATGCAAGACTTAACCCTGTTGGAGAAAGCCCCAGATGCTCTCCCCAGGGTACCAGGAGATTAAGCAGGCCTGATCTGTAAGCATCCCCACTGTAGGGGTGATAACAAGGTCATTCTGTACTTAGGTTTGGCTTTATAATAATACATCTGGCATCGATAGAGTTTCCTTCTTTCCAAGTGCTTTCCTATTTATGACCTCATTTTGCCCTCACAGGAGGAGGAAAAGGAGGTGGTTGGGACTAGCAAACCTGAGTTTCTCCTGCTCTGAGTCTAGGCAAGTCACTTTGCCTCTCTCAGGTTCAGTTTTCCCATCTGTAAAGTGGTACCATAATCGCTGTTGTGTTCTTGGGGTTGGATAAGTGCAAATGTGCCCATGATCTGAATGTGGAAGTGCTTTGGAAAACTCCAAAAAGCTCTGCAGATTTATCTCATTTTCTTGTGCTTCAGTCTATTATGCCTCACAAATGCTGCGTTTTTTTAACCAACTGAAGATTTGTAGCAACCCCTGTGTTGTCAGATGATGATTAGCACTTTTTTTTTTAAGCAGTAGGATAGTTTTAAATTAAGGTATGTGCATTTTTTAGACATAACGGTATTGCACACTTAATAGACTATAATATACTACAACTATAATATTTCTGTGCAGGAAACCAAAAAGTCTGTGGCTCTGTTTATTGTGATAGTCACTTTATTACCATGGTCTAGAACAAAATCCGAAATATCTCTTACAGACAGAAATATGCTGTCATGATAAAAGTCATTTACACACTTGAAATAACGTTAGTAATAAAACAATGAGGGGTTTTCAACCTTCCTCTTATGAAGACCCACAGATGAATGGTGGTCATGAACAGGACACATTTCTTCTGTAGATTCAGATTCTTGCTCTCTCACTTCAAGTGATACCTAAACCATAGGTCAAATGCCTTTGTCTGTGTTGGCTTTTTCTCCACCTCATTCTCTCTCACTCAGGAGAGCATATCAGAATGTAAGCAAGAGAGATGTTATTATGAGAGTAACCTTGATTTCACTCAATTAATTTTTTTTCCATTTATTTTCCATAGATGCAAACTCTTGATTGCTATAAGTAAAAGAACCCTAACCCAAACTGACTTAAGCAAAAGATAAAATGCAATGACTTGTATCATATAAGAATATGCAAGGGAACTTCCCTGGTGTTCCAGTGGCTAAGACTCCCTGTTCCCAAATGCAGAGGATCTGGGTTCCATCCCTGGTCCAGGAACTAGATTCCACATACGGCAACTAAAGAGTCTGCATGTTGCAACTAAGACAGAGAGCAGCCAAATAAATAAACAGATATTAAAAAAAAGAAAAAGAATAAGCAGGCACAGAGGCTTCTGCTGCATTCAGAGACACAGCGGTTTAATCAGGGCTTAGACTATTTATCCATCTCTAGGTTCTACTTTAGTTTGTATGGACATTTTCAGACAGAATCTCTTCATGAGTCATAAATGGCTGCTGGCAGCCTTAGGTTTGTATTCTCAAAGCTTAGCACCCTCTGTGAAAAGAGAGCTTTATGTTCTCAGTTCTGTAGTCCTGTCACAAATCCTAGGATTAAGACTCTTTGGGTTGACTTGGAAGCACTTTCCGCTGCCCCTGAATCACCCACTGGGCTCTGGCCAGTGGGATGTGCTGATTGGCTGGGACTATATTGCCTCCCTCTCTCTCTGCTGTGGCAAGATGGGGGATGGAGGTGGGGTCAGTCTTGCTGAACCATGTAGACTAAGAGTGGATGTACGGTATTTCCTAAAGGAAAATTGAGGGGCTGTTGTTAGAAATGAGAACTGAACTGGGTGGGCAAAACCAATAGAGGTTCACTACGGTAACATGATATCATGTTGTAAGAAATTACAACATACAATATGAATTGTTTGGGATTTACCAGTGTGTTAGAATAGTGTGACTGAAAACCTCTGATCTGGTTCAACCCTCTCATTTTCCAGATTTTCTTGTATTTTAACAAGTTTGTTTCAAGCATAAAGAGTTGAAGTTTTACGTGTGATTTTGACACCTCATTAAAGGTTTTCTCAACATAAGGAGCCAACCTAAAGGCTCTTCTCACATTTCCAAGAAAGAAATTGTCCCTCCAAAGGTGAGAAGATGGCTAAGGTCTCCTGTATATAGATAGCACCTGTACTTCTGTGGGAAGAAGAGCCCACAAAATTTAATACCTCTGATTTCCCAACTATTTCATACCCAGGAGCCATAGAAGGAAGTGCGTTTTATCACCTGACTTTAGAGGCCAGGAAATTGAAACAGAGAGAGAAAGCCAGGTTTATGTGTAGGCAACATGACTAGCTACTCCCAGAGTTATGATTGAGGTACTTCTCAAGGCCTCCTATTTCTGGAAATCTCTAAACAAGCACTTGATGTCATTGAAATGCTCTCTTAATGAGATGTGTGTAGTTTAACAGCATCAGGGCATTATACTGCCTGGAGGCCAATGCATAATTAATATGCTGTGAGGGGTCAGTTCAATTCAACAGGTCATTATTGAGGACTTATTACCAGCTGTATTGCTTAGGGTGCTTTTGGTTGCAAGGAAAAGAAAATCCAGCTCCAACAATCTTAAAAAATTATTGTTAAGCTCAGTGCTAAGGTGGCCTTTAGGTGAAGCTTGATTCAGAACTTCACCAAAGACCCAGTTTCTTCTCAGACTTCCAGGCTGTCTGCTTCACCCTAAGGATAGCTGCCAGAATGTTCTGAGAGCTACATGCTTCCTTATTTACTTCTATCAGAAGAAAACCAGTTGTCCAAGGAATTTATAAGGGTGAGGCATTTTTTTTCCCCCAGAGAACCTCCTCACATTTCACTATTTCAAACTGGGACATGTACTGCCTATTCCTGAACCAAACCCTGTGACCAGGAGGATGGGATATGCTGGTAAGCAAGGTCCATGCCTGACTCGCTCTTCCCCAGACACTGGGAAAGATAACATGGGCTGGGTTGGGGGTGAGCATGGGCAGGGTTCTTGCCTGAATGGAACTCCATGTACTGTCAATAGAAGTAAGGGGAATAAAATGCATCTCATTACGGGCTAGCTTTTTGTTAATGAATAGAAAGGTATTGAACATTTGTAAACACAACAGGAGAATCAATTTTCAAGGAGAGAGGAGAGAATAATTTTAATCTGGAGCATATGAGTTTTAAGTGCCTGCAGAATATTTGGGCAATATTGTCGAGTAGAGAGTTAATAAGGACCCAGTACCTGCAAAATTGGAGTTTCCCTGGTTGCTCAGTGGTAAAGAATTAGTCTGCCAATGCAGGAGATGCAGGTTCGATCTCTGGGTTGGGAAGATCCTCTGGAGAAGGAAATGGCAATCCTCTCCAGTATTCCTGCCTGGGAAATCCCATGGACAGAGGAGGTTGGTGGTCTACAGTACATGGGATTGCAAAAGAGTCGGATACAACTTAGCAACCAAATAATAACAAAACCAGAAAATCAGGTCTGGGCTAGAGATTTATATAAGGTGGTTAAGGACATGACCGTGGAGGCAAGCAGGTTCAGCACCAACATCTAGGGCGGTACAGGGTGAGTGAGAAGGAACTCTGATACCTATAGAAGTGGGAAAAGGAAAGGGGACCCAAGGGGCTGGAGAAAGTGAGGAGAGCACTGTTTCAAGAAGGGCTGGAGGAGAGCAGTGCATGAAGGAGGCAGGGGTCATCTCAGAGGCCGAGTTAGATGAGGCCTCTGCAGTGTCTGTTCAGGTTGGCAGCTGGGAGGTCTGCAGAGGGTGGAAGAGAGCCAGGGAGGAGAGAGGGGCAAGTGAGGGGACGAAGGCAGTGACAGGGCTCCTCACCCTGTAAACCTGTCTCAGAAGGTCAAAGGGAGGGAGGTCAAAACTCAGAGAAGACTACCTTTTTCCTGACAGGGTCTTACACAGGTTAGTGCTTTTTGTCTCAGGCCCTTTAACCTTTTGATGTTCCTCTCTCTGGACAGGAGGGCATGTGTGGGCATAGGAGGTGGGGCTGGGGTCTTCTACAGATGGCAGATCCCAAATCCTTCCTTCTCCTAGACTAGGTAAGGGCTGATGGTGCCCCAGGGTGATCTCTAATGCGTCCAGGAACCCAGGTAACTTCCTGCTCTTCCTTTCCACATAGAACAGCCCAAGGGCATCTTCGAGTGGTAGCTTGGGCATCCTAGGTGGTAGAAGGTATCTGTACTCTTCTCCACCTCCGCTTGAAGGAAGTACTGAAGTAAAAGTGAAAGTGTTCGTTGCTCAGTCTTGTCTGACTTTTTGCAACCCTGTGGATTGCGGCCCACTAGACTCTTCTGTCCATGGGATTCTCCAGGCAAGAATACTGGAGTGGGTTGCCACTTCCTTCCCACGGAGTCTTCCCGACCCAGGGATCAAACCCACATCTTCTGCATTACAGGTGGATTCTTTACCATCTGAGCCACCAGGAAAGCCACCAAATGAAGTCCTGAGGCTCCTCCAACTCCATACAAAGACTTCCCAGATAGATGTGGAGACTACTTGCCAGGATGTCCAAGCTTCCCCAGTCCTCTCCCTTTCATTTCTAGCTCTGTCTTGCTACTCAACCTACATCTGTTTCAAAGTTCCTGTTTGAGCTTGGGAGCACCTGGGCCTCGGGACACAGCACCTGACAAACACTCTTTAATAGGCGTTGGCCCCTGTGTCTTCCATCCTCCAGTCTCATGGGACTCACATGGGACTCACCTTCTCCTTTCTAGCTCTTGCTATTGATGCCCCTGTGACCCCCTTCCTTCCTGCTTGTCCCCAGGAAGACACCCTAGGCAGGTGGGCAGAGCTTAAGTTCAAGCTACGGGGACTGGGACATTCTGGTCAGTCAGCACTTCAGAGAGTCGGAGAGAAAATTTCCCCATGGTGTTTCTGAGACTTGGAGAAGGGAAGGGGAGTTCATGGAGTGCTATGCTTGACACCTTTAATTAGCAACCAGAGGGGCTCCTGCACACAGTCTGCTACCAGGCTCTTCGAAGGGCCTGCTGTCCCATTGCATTGCAATCATCTCTGCACTTGGCCTCAGACCTGGGCAGTTCCTGGAAGCGCGAGCCACTTCTGAGGTGCAAGAAGTGGATTCCAGGAAACGCAGGAGACCTCAGAGGAGTTGAAGTCCTTGGCCGGCACCAAAGCGGCCCTCATCTGGACACTGGGCGCTGCTCGCGTGTCAGGGGAGCTTTTAGCTTCTTCCCTGGAATGGCCCCCACCCTGCACCTCCCCCTGTAGTGCAGCATCAGCTACTCTGGGTTCCAAGTGCTCCGGCCTTGCATTCTGCCTCTGCCTGTTCTGACAACAACTTATTTTAGCAAGAGACCAATCTGATCTTGCTTAGCTTGAGCATGAAAATGGAAGTGTTAGTCACTCTGTTGTGTTCGACTCTGCAACCCCATGGTATAGTAGGGCCATTAAAGTAGATTTTTTTCTACTTTTAATTCCCTCTTTATGCTAATGGTTCAAAGGTAAGACTTGGGCAAATAAAATCTTCAGAGAACCAATCAACATTGTATTCTGTTCTTTGAGGAATAAAGAAGTGAAAGTGAAAGTCGTTCAGTCATGTCTGACTCTTTGCAACCCCATGGACTATACAGTCCATGGAATTCTCCAATCCAGAATACTGGAGTGGGTAGCTGTTCCTTTCTCCAGGGGATCATCCCAACTCAGGAATTGAACTGGGGTCTCCTGTATTGCAGGCAGATTCTTTACCTGCTGAGTTACATGCCTGTATTACAGGCAGATTCTTTACCTGCTGAGTTACATGGGAAACCCTAAGTCAAGGCAGCCACTAGTCACATGTGGCTGCTGCTGCTGCTGCTGCTGTTAAGTCGCTTCAGTCGTGTCCGACTCTGTGCGACCCCGTAGACGGCAGCCCACCAGGCTCCCCCATCCCTGGGATTCTCCAGGCAAGAACACTGGAGTGGGGTGCCATTGCCTTCTCCGCACATGTGGCTATTTACACGTAAAGTAAAACTAAGTAAAATTAGCTCAGTTTTTAAGTCATACCAGCCAAAGTACTATTCATGGTGTTCTCAAGGCAAGAATACTGAAGAGGTTGGCCATTCCCTTCTCCAGTGGATCATGTTTTGTCAGAACCCTCTACAATGACCCGTCTGTCTGGTCCACTATTTTACTTGGGGCTTATTCTAAACTCAAATGCAAGTGAGCAAAGTATTAGGAATATATACAGGTTGCTTCTCTGGAGTTACTACTTATTAAATGAGTAGGTACTCAGTAAGTACTACTCTGTAAGAGCCAGATTAGGTACTCTGTAACCACATGTGGCTAGTGACCATCATATTGGACCGAGCAAAATCAATATTTTTCCTCTCCAGAAAGTTCTATTTGGTAAGGCTGACCTTTAGTAATAGAGACCAACTTCACTCAAGAGGTATGGCTTGGGCTGGGCTGGGACAGATAGCAGAATTAAGTAGAAGAGAAGGGGAAGGTCTTCCAAGTGGGAGAAACTGTGAGACTGTGCTCAGAGGTTGGAGTGAATCTGAGAGTTTGGGGCGACACCTGGGGGGAGAGAATGAGCTGGAACACAGAATTCCTTTTGAGGAACCGCAGAAGCCATCAGCATGGATTCCCAGTGTGAGAATGGAAGGGACAAGGCCATCCGCCTCCTCTCAGTTCCCAGCCCCAGATGCCATCCTTCACACTCACTCTACCCCTTCAGGGGGAAAGGGTTCTGACTGGACCCTAGCTCCTGATCTCAGGGGAGGGGCATATTGGCATCATAACTCTAGTCATCTGCTCTTTTTAAAAAGACTGCTGAGAATGGACTAGGATGGGAATCTGGACCTGTGACCTCCCTCTCTCTACAACCTGGATGTCTGATGAGCTGACCTCTAAACCTCATTGGCAGAGTAGGGAGTGGGGTAAGCCTAGAGGTCAGGCCCACCTGAGTTCAAGTACTGGCTCAGTAACCACATAATTTAGTTCCAAGCCTCAGTTTGAAGTGAAAATGAAAGTCACTCAGTCCTGTCCAACTCTTTGTGAGTCCATGGACTATACAGTCCATGGAATTCTCCAGGCCAGAATACTGGAATGAGTAGCTGTTCCCTTCTCCAGGACATCTTCCCAACCCAGGAATCGAACCCAGGTCTCCCGCATGGCAGGCGGATTCTTTACCAGCTGAGCCACCAGGGAAGCCCAAGAATACTGGAGTGGATAGCCTATCCCTTCTCCAGGAGATCTTCCCGACCCAGGAATGAAACCCAAGTCTCCTGCATTGCAGGCAGATTCTTTACCAGCTATCAGGGAAGCCCCAAGCCTCAGTTTAAGCATCTGCAAAATAGGGGTGATAGCAGCAGTGACCTCATAGGGTAATTATGTGTATAATGTGTATAATTATGTGTATAATGGATATTCAAAGGATAATGTTTGCAAAAGGTGTGGCATAGTTTATGACAAAATAAACGCTACCCATTCATGATGTTCTTCCTTAGACTGAAGCTGTCTGCATGTTCATTGCTGTTGTTTCTGTTTCCCTCTTTAGATAATTTTTGTGTAATTGATTAATCACTTTTCCTTAAAGACTTGTGTTCTTTGTGTTTTATTTTAGAAACTGTCCTTACCCTAAGATCTTAAAGAGAGTCTTGGATTTTATTCTGAAAGTGCCTTTAAGTAAAATTTTCACTAATTTGCTTATAGGTAATTGTGTGAGTTGTAATAGTGCATCTCTGTAAATTTTCACAAAGTCAACACATCCGTGAACAAAAATCTAGATCAAGAAATAACATCATCCATTCCCTGGAAGCCACATTTCGTCCCCATTGCTCTCTTGCTAGGGAACTACTAACCTGACTTCTAATGTTACAAATAAGTTTTTCCTGTTATCGAACTTTATAAAGGCAGATTCAAACAATACCTTTTAGATGTTTGGGTCCTGTTTGTGAGAATCATCCATGTTGTGCATGAGCAGTAGTTTGCTCTTTCTCGCGGCTTTATTCTATCGATTGTATGGATACACCACAATTTATTCACTTTACTGTCTATGGACATGCGGGCAGTTCCTGATTTGGGGCTACAATAAACAGTGCTACATTTGTATGTGCCTCTTGGTAAACATATGTCTGTCTGTCTGTAGGCTGTGCAGACTTAGGAGAGGGATATCTTGGCCATTCTTCATTTGATATTAGAGTCACAAAATGCTAGAGCAGGGCAGGGCTTGAAGGAGATCCGATCTTCCATATTACAGAGCTGAGGTCACACAGTTCAGCAATTGACAGAAGCAGGTCTCCAAAGACACTTTCTCCTTCTAATTCTTCCTCTGCTTCTCTGAGAAATCAGTTGGATCTCCTTTTCCTTAAGTGCCATGCCAGTCCCCCACCCTCTGCTACCCCCAAACACACACACACACACACACACACACACACACACACACACACACACACACAGAGCTGCTGCTCCAGGGAACTTACAGCCTTTTAGAGCATTCACCATGTGCAAAGGTCCTGAGGCATAAGGGAAGGTCCCACTGAGGAACTTGATGGGGAGGCTGGAGCCCAGAGTGAGGTGGAGGGTTGGACAGAGCCTTGCCCAGGACAGCAGCAGCTTAAGATTTTTAGACTTTCAAATCCTGTTTGCAGTAGACAGGTGATCATGTCACACTGTTGCAGGGAGGAAGCCAACTTTGACTTCAAGTTGGAAACTGTTTGACTTGCTTTTATTATTATAATCATACTCAATGGCTTGCCAGGAGGACCCTGCCCCTCTGCTTAACTGTAAATAAAGTGCCTTTGTTCAGCTCATGGAGATATAGTTGGTCCCTGCCACCTGTGAAGAGAAGAGATTAAAGAGATTGCACACCCCTTCTGAAGGCTTTCCTTTCCCTTGGAGATGTTTTGCAAGACTCAAGACTCTTTCGCTTTACTTCCCCACCGCATCTCCCTCTTTATTCTGCCTTTTGACTTTAGTTCCTCATTGCTTCTTTCTCTCTGACCTATAAAAGAACCTGGCATCCAGAGCACAAGAAGATGGCTATTTTGAGGCACTAGCCTGCCACTTTCCCAGTCTGCCAGCTCCCCAATTAAAGTCTCTTCCTAGCCCCAACACCTCGTTTCTCGATTCATTGGCCTGTTGTGCAGCGAGCAGAGCGAGCTTGGACTCGGTAACAGCACAAAAAGATCTTTAGACAGTTTCAATCTATTACATTTATTTTTTATTACTTAACACCCACATGATTCCAATTCCACCTAACTTCAAAGAAAGGAAGAAAGACCTGGTTGGCGATGAGGTCATATGATTGAATACTTTGTTTTCCTCTCTCTGTTGAAGAGCAGTTCCTCCTATGCTCCTACTTCCTGAAGCCACTCCATGGCTTCTTTGTGCCAGAGAGCTGGGGGCCGCCAGGGGGACCGGCTGTTTTCACAGCTGCGCTGAACTCCCACCCGAGCTGTCCATCCCACTGCTCACACACTTGGGCTACCCCAGTGAAGAGGGGAAGGATGTAAATCACGCTCTCCCACATGTGTTCCTGGCTCATTTGTCTCTGAGCCTCACCCAGGGGCCTCTTAAGTTCTGACTATTAAGTGGGGAGCCAAAACTGCCAGGAAAGGTGACTCTTTAGCATAACAGTGGGGCCCACCCCGTGGGCAAGTCGACCCTGGAGTCTACAGGTGCGCCTCGCTGTACACAATAGGGGCATTGACGGAACCCTAGACTGAGGGGACCACACACGGATCCGGGCCACCGCCTCATCTGAGGGAGGAGGAAACTGCTTTCCCTGTAAAGCAGGGATGGTCTCCACCGGCTCCTCAGGTTTTGGCAGTTGTGATTTTACGAAGATGTATCGATATCAGTTTTTTAAAATGCACCGTGGGAGTTCACCAGTAATAACAGAACCAACACTGCTTGTGTTCTTTCCAGGCTCCAGACACAGTGCAAAGAGCTTGTCTGGAGCCCAGAGCGTTCTTTTGTTTAGTCTTCGGAATCGCCTTTAGGGTCCTGCGTATTCTTTTTCCCGTGTCACCAGTTAGCAATTGATTAGAAGAGCTGATAGTGCTGCACTGCAGAGCAAACTAGATGGCACTTTCTGGAAATGAGCAAAGCCCAGCGCCTCAAACCTAGGGGGTGGGGGGTGGTGAAGGGCCCCAGCTCACGAGATGGCCTGCTGTTCCCAAGAGTTTCTCTTGCTCTGAGGCTACATACCGTCTCCATTTCTCTTTGAAATCTGTGGCGGCCTTGCAGTATCTGCTGCTTATTTTATGAACTGAGGCAAAAAGGAGGCCCGGCAGCCCCCCCACCCCCCACTCTGCTTCTCCCAGCACTCTGGTGTTCCCATTTTGATTGTCGGTGCCCCTGAAAAGTCCTGCAAAGATCTCAGCTGCCCGCCAGTATTTGGCTGGCTGTCTGGTGTGCATCTTTTCTCTTTAACCAGGGTCCCATGCAGAGTGGGAGTACTCCTGCAGACAGCAAAAGCACCGAGGCCTCACATAGATCTCAGTTACTTGGACTAGGAGCCCTCAATTCAAGTACTTTCAGAAACAAGGCAGGCTGCATGATGAATGGAGCTCGCTGGGATGGGCACTGGGTGGTCCTGCTCAACTCCAGCTTGTTTGTTGCAGGAACCACAGACCCAATATTAATAGATTTGGGGGGTGGGGAGGTGAAATCTCATTTTTAGAGTTGGCAACTATTTTTAAAAAACCTTAAAATACCATGTGTGTGTGTGCTAAGTTACTTCAGTTGTGTCTGAATGTGTGCGATCCCATGAACTGTAGCTCACTAGGCTTCTCTGTCCATGGGATTCTCCAGGCAAGAATACTGGAGTGGGTTGCCATGCCCTCCTCCAGGAGGAGATCTTCCTGGCCCAGGAATCAAACCGATGTCTCTTATGTCTCCTGCATTGACAAGTGGGTTCTTTACCATCAGTGCCTGCTGCTGCTGCTGCTAAGTCGCTTCAGTCGTGTCCAACTCTGTGCGAGCCCCAAATACCACGTGGCCTAAGCTAAACAAACCTAGGAGTTAGGCTCAGTTCTCGGGTACCCAATTCACAATCTTTGATTTAGGTTTTGGCTTGAGTCGGTTTTGTGGTAGGAATTATCCAGAGAATCATCTCATTCTTCTCTTTGCTTGGTGTGTGTATGGATGCAGTCCTTGCTCTTGAAATTATAACTGTCCTGATGTTTGCTGAGCTGGGTTTGCTCAGATCGGTGAGTGATGGTAGAGAATCAGCAGTGCTGGGATCCAGGCTTATTCTGCAAGAAACCAGCTGTGTGGCCTTGCTCACATGAATCTCCTGGGTTGAGCACTCTCATTGATACAAATGAAATCACCGGTTGAGGGACGGCTAGCATTCCTTCCAGTTCCTAAATTTCATAAATCTATAGCTTTAATTTACATAATTGAATTACTTTCCTTTGTTTGTATCTAAAATATCTAGACTAGGTACTTACAGACTCTGGTACCTACACATCTGATTTACTAGAGTAATGGGGACCTTTGAAGTATAATTTTTCCAATGACTTCCCTGAAAAGAGAGGCTAAAGTGAGTGGGTTCTCTAAAATGAAGTGCCTCTTCACTTCCATAGTGGCAAAAACCATTTGGCATTTCAGTGATATCTGGGGAGAGTTAATGGAGAAGGAGGGCAAACATTTCAATCAAGAATAGTAAGAACAGGGACTTCCCTGGTGATCCAGTGGTTAAAAGTCTGCCTTGCAATGGACAGGATGTGGATTCCAGCCCTAGTTGGGGAACTAAGATCCTGTATGTTGTGAGGCAACCAAGCCCCTGTGCCACAACTAGAGAGCCTGCGTGTCACAACTACTGAGCCTGCCTGCTGCAGTGAAGGCCCCGCTTGCCTCAACTAGGGCCCAATGCAGCCAAATAAACATTAATATACATATATGAAAGAATGGAGAAGGCAATGGCACCCCACTCCAGTCCTCTTGCCTGGAAAATCCCATGGGCAGAAGAGCCTGGTAGGCTGCAGTCCATGGGGTCGCTAAGGGTCTGACACGACTTAGCGACTTCCCTTTCACTGTTCACTTTCATGCATTGGAGAAGGAAATGGCAACCCACTCCAGTGTTCTTGCCTGGAGAATCCCAGGGACGGGGGAGCCTGGTGGGCTGCCGTCTCTGGGGTTGCACAGAGTCGGACACGACTGAAGTGACTTAGTAGTAGTAGTAGTAGTAGTATATGAAAGAATAGTAAGAACAGACAAGGATGTGAAGGAATTGCAACCCATATTCATCACTGGTGGGCATAAAAAATGGTGCAGCCACTTTAAGAAACAGTTCCTCAAAATATTAACCATAGAGTTACCATATGACCCAGTTGACCCAGCAGTCTAGTCCTAAGCATATATCCAAGAGAAAGGAAAACTTATATCTACTCAAAAAAAAAAAACAACTTATACATGAATGTTCACAGCAGCATTATTCATGATAGTCCCAAAGTGAAAACAACTCAAATATTGATTAAAAATCAAATTAATTAATTTTTGACTAGTTAAAATTATATATATTTAGATGTACAATGTGATGTTTTGATATATGTATACATTGTGAAATGATTACAATAATCAAACTAATGTGTCTATCACCTCCCATGGCTATATTTTTGATGGTAAAAACACTTGAGATCTACCTTTTCAGCAAATTTCAACTATATAATACATTATTATTAGCTCTATTCACCATGCTCTACCTTAGGCCTCTAGAACTCATTTATCTTATAACTAAGATAACCCTTTGGTCAATATATCCTCTTTTTCCTATCCACCAGCCCCTGGTAATAACTGTTCTACTCTGTTACTAAGAAATTGACTTTAATATTTCATACATTAGTGAGATTATGTGATATTTGTTTTTCCTGTGTCTGGTTTATTTCATATCATATAATGTCCTTTAGACTCATCCATATCTCAAATGAGAGTCTTTCCTTTTTTTGAAGACTGGATGATATTCCATTTTGTATATATACCACATTTTCTTGATCCATTCATTCATTGATGGACACTTAGATTTTTTCCATATCTTGGCAATCGTGCGCAATGCTATAATAAACATGGGAGTGCAGATTTTTCTTTTGAGATTGTGATTTTATTTTATTTTTGGCAGTATACGCAGAAGTGAGATCACTGGATCACATGGTAATTCTATTTTTAATTTTTAGAGGAACCTCCACACTATTTTCCAAATGGCTGTACCAATTTACATTCCTACCAACTGGGTAGAAGTGCTTCCTTTTCTCTACATCCTTGCCAACATTTGTTATATTTTTAATTTTTTGAAATCATAGCCATCATAAGAGGTGTGAGATGATATTTCATTGTGGTTTTGTTTTGTATTTTCCTGATGATTAGTCATATTGAATACTTTTTCATATACCTATTGGCTATTTGTAAGTCTTCTTTGGGAAAATCTCTATTCAGGTACTTTGCCCGTTTTTAAACTGGATTATTATTATTATTGCTACTGGTTTGTATGAATTCCTTATATCTCCCAAATGTATATTTGGACAGATAAATAAAATGTGGTATATCCATAAAGAAAGAAAGAAAGAAAGAAAGAAAGTGAAGTTGCTCAGTCGTGTCCAACTCTTTGCAACCCCATGGACTGTAGCCCACCAGGCTCCTTTGTCCATGGAATTTTCCAGGCAAGAGTATGGGAGTGGATTGCCATTTCCTCCTCCAGGGGATCTTCCAGACCCAGGGATCGAACCTGGGTCTCCCACATTGCAGGCAGACACTTTACCGTCTGAGCCACCAGGGAATACAATGAAATATTATTCTGCAATAAAAGGTAATGAGGCACTAATACATGCTACAACATGGGTGAATCTTGAAAGCATTATGCTAAATGAAAGAAGCCAGACACAAAAGACGCCATATTGTATGATCTCATTTATATGACATGCTCAGAAGAGACAACTCTACTGAGACAGAAAACAGATTAGTGGTTGCCCAAGGCAGAGGAAAAAATGGGAGAAATGAGGAGTGATGATGAAAGGTAAGAATTTTCTTTTTGGGGTGATGAAAATGTTCTGAAATTAGACAGTGTTGATGGTTGCACAGCTCTGTGAATATACTGAAAACTACTTACTTGTCCACTTTAAAGGGTGATTTGTTTGGTATGTGAATTATATCTCAATAAAGCTGTTTTTAAAAAAGAAGAGTAAGAGGACTTCTCTGGTGGTCCAGTGGTTAAGAATCCACCTGCCAATGCAGGGGACATGGGTTCAGTCCCTGGTCGGGGAAGATCCTACATGCTGTGGAGCAACTAAGCCCGTGTGCCACAATCACTGATTCTGTGCTCGAGAGCCCATTCTCTGCAACCAGCCCCAGTGAGAAGCCCATGCACCACAACTGGAGAATACCCCTGCTCGCTGCAAGACCATGTGCAGCAATGAAGACTCAGCATAGCCAAAAATAAATTAAAAAAAAAGAGTAAGAATAAAAATATTTAAATGAAGGAATGGATGAGTAAAGAGCTAAACAAAAATTAATGAGAAACAGGCGAAAAGAATGTTCTATGACCAGGTTAAATTACTAATATATCTTTTTAGAGATTTCATTTTATTTTAAGGGAGGACTGTTTTTTTTTTTTTTTTTTTTTTTTGACAGGCAAATTATGATCAGGGAAAAGGATGGTTAACAATCAGAAATTGTGATTTTCCACTCTTGGCAATGGTTTTAAGCACAAAATTGTTTTTCTGGTATTTTTATGCAGTGTTTTGAAGTTCAGGCAGCCTGTTACTTTATTTTTCAACTACATTTGTTTGAGTTTGGCTGGTTTGAGTTAGTGATGAGGATGCATTATGGCAAGGGACACTCATATGACATCAGTACCAATAGGGCTGCCAAAACTCTGGAGCCCTCGCCAAGCCCCATGCCTTACAAAATCCAAATCACAAAACAGGAAGAGTGGGGGAATTTGCTGAATTGTGCTATGTTTGGGGGAGTTGGTATTTAAGTGCCAAAGGTGAGAAACATTCTAGCAGGAAGTATGCGTGTTAGTCACTCAGATGTGTCTGATTCTCTGCGACCTCATGGACTGTAGCCTGCCAGGCTCCTCTGTCCATGGAATTCTCCAGGCAAGAATACTGGCTTGGATAGCCATTCTCTTCTCTAGGGGCTCTTCCAAATCCAGGGATCGAACCTGGGTCTCCTGCATTGCAGACTAACTCTTTACCATTCTGAGCCACCAGGGAAGCCTAGCAGGAAGTGCTTGATTAATTGCAAGGGTTATTTCAGTGGAGTGTAAATTCAGCTCATGCTTTGTCAAATTCTCTAAGAGAAGGAATTACAAACTAAGATGTATACAGGGGCCTAGCAGGTGAAATAGACAAGATCACATCACCCTATCCCAAGGGAGTAGCCCCTTCTCTGGCTGGTGGCTGCTACATAGGAGAAAAGACGAGTGTTGTCAAACCAAGCTTCTGATCTTCAGAAAGAAGATGAAGACATAACTTTTACATTTTTATTTATTTATTTAATGAACTCACATCCTTTCTTCCCACCCTCTTTTTTCTCTTTTGGCTATGCCATGTGACCTGTGGGAATCTTAGATCCCTGGTCCCAGGGCCCTGGCAGTGAAAGCTTGGAGTCCTAACCACTGAATCACCAGGGAATTTCCAAGATGTGTGTGTGTGTGTGTGTGTGTATGTGTGTGTGTGTTTAAAGAGAGAATGTCTCCTTTTGAAATGTTGCTATCTAACTAGAATAAAAGATGCAATGACCCACAGAATGGGAGAAAAAAATTGATATTTCTAAGTCATATATCTGATGCTGGAATTACATCTAGAATATATAAAAAATGCTTACAACTCAGTAATGAAAGAAATAATCCAATTTAAAAATGGGCAAAACATCTGAACAGATATTTCTCCAATGAAAAAATACAAATGACCAAAAAGCACATGAAAATAAGCTCAACATCATTAGCTACCGGGGATGTGCAAGTCAAAACAGTGAGGTACAATTTCGCATCCAGTTAGATGGCCAGAATCAATAAGAAAAATAATAACGCATATTGGTGGGGATATGAAGAAACTGAATTCCTCATACACTGATGTTGGGAATGCAGAATGTGTAGCCACTTTGGAAAGTATTTCTGCAGTTCCCCAAATGGTTAAACACAGAGTGATAATATGACTCAATGTTTCCACACATAGGTATATAATCATGAGAAATGAAAACACATGTCCACACAAAAACTTAAACTTGACTTCATAGAAGTCATATTTATCATAGAAGTTCATAGAAGTATGAAGTTCATAGAAGTATTATTTACCATATCCCCAAAGTGGAAACAACTTTCTACATGTTCATCAACTAAAATACAGGTAAACATTATAGGGAATATTATTTGGCAATAAAAAGGAATCAAGTACTGATACACATGACACCATAGATAAACCCTAAAAACATTATGCTAAGCTAAAGAGGCCAATGACAAAAAAACACATATATTATGATCCCATTCATACATATCCAGAAGAGGCAAAACTATAGAGACAGAAAGTGGCTTAGTGGTTGCCTAGAATGGGGAGGATGAAGGGAATTGGGGAGTGATGCTAAAGGGTGTAGATTTCTTGTCGGTGTGATGAAAATGTTCTAAAATTGATAGTGGTGATGGCCGCACAGCTCTGTGAATATACTAAAATACCTCTGGATTGCGTACTTTAAATAGGTGAATTGTATGGTATGTGGATTATACACCCATAAAGCTGTACTAAAAAAGAATACAGTGAGAGCCACATAAAACATATCTGCGAGGCTTCCAACTTCAGGTTCTCTTACTAGGACTTGATTAAATGAACAACAGGTCTGGAAGGGGCTGGTCCCACCTAATTTTTAGGAAACCAGGGAAGAAGTTGCTCTACCAGTTCTAAAGTCATGTGCCTTTTTAGAGGCAGAGCCAGGACCAGAGTTTGTCTTTTGATTTCTGACCTTTAGGCCATGCTGAAAGTGAAAGTGAAGGTGCAAGTCGCTCAGTCGTGTCCCCTCTTTGCGACCCCATGGACTATACAGTCCATGGAATTCTCCAGTCCAGAATACTGGAGTGGGTAGCCTTTCCCTTCTCCAGGGCACCTTCCCAACCCAGGGATAGAACCCAGGTCTCCCACATTGCAGGAGGATTCTTTACCAACTGAGCCACCAGGGAAGTCCAAGAATACTGGAGTGGGTAGCCTATCCCTTCTCCAGGGGATCTTCCTGACTCAGGAATCAAACTGGGGTCTACTGCAGGGCAGGTGGATTCTTTACTAGCTGAGCTACCAGGGAAGCCCTTCTATCCAGAGCCCCTCTTGCAGGGCACAGCCAGGAAGGGAATGTGAGAAGTCAATGTCAGGAGTAGCGAAATATACTCTTTCTTTTGTTGCATCTTACAAAGGTCCCCCCAAGACTTCTTGAGAAAGGGATAAAATACGGTTAAAAGGAATCCTCCTTAAGAGAAGAGACAAACATTGCACTTCCCCGAGCCTCTTTTTTTGTATAGCATGGGAGGGTGTGTGTATTTTAGAGTCACTTACTCAGTATGTTTCTGATTCATTTACACTTAGCTCATCAATATGTTGTTTGTGCAAGAAACTTTTGATGTCCAAGAAATCTTCTGGGCCTCTTGAGGTTTTTGTTTTTTTTTTTTTTAAACCAGAAAACAGAGCTTTGCCAAGAGTAAATGGAACTCAGATATCAAAGGTCTGAGTTCAGTTTTCATTGAATACAAAGGGTGAGTGGATTCTGATCTGAGCCAAATGCATTCTCCCACCCTTAATTTACAGTACATTGTTTTGGCAGACTCTACGATCCTGAAAGTTGGCTTTTCTTCTCTGATTCCTTTCTAGGGTGTAACCACAGGCCTATCTTTTAGTTAACTTTACAGAAAATAAGACCATATTAAAACAATTTATGAGAGCCTCACTCATCACTGTTCCTATAACTATCAATTTTATTAGAACAAATTGAAATGTTTGAAAAGGTTAAAATCATCCACTGAAGTTGTAATTTTGTTTAATAGCCTACAGGAATCTCTATCTTTTCAGTCCTCTCATTTGGGGGTTTACCAACAGGGATGTCCCACCTCCCCAATCAACCAGTTATCAAGTTGAACATTGAAGGACTACTATAACTTGTGATGCTCATATTGGAGGGATGGAACAACTTCCCTTCTTTTACCTTCTCTCTTCAAAGGTGAAAGGATCAGAGAATTGATCAGTATTGATACTTCGAATTTCTTTTAGATTAAAAAAATCTCAAAAGAACCAAAGAAGCAAAGAAAAATTAAGATCATCACAAATTCTGCCACTTTGAGGTAAGCATTATTAATATTCTGTGGATTGCTTTCTTTTTATTCTTGATTACTTATTTATTTAAAAAAATTTTGGCCACACTGCACAGCATGTGGGATGCTAGGTCCCTGACCAGGGACCGAACCCTTAACCCCTGGCAGTGGAAGCATGAGTACCAACCATTGAACCATCAGGAAGTCCCGACTACTTTTTATTGTAAAAAATAAATCTATATCAGTATTAAATAGGCGTGCATGCTAAGTCACTTGAGTCATGTCTGACTCTTTGTGTGACCCTATGGACTGTAGCCCAGCAGGCTCCTCTATCCATGGGATTCTCCAGGCAAGAATACTGGAGTGGGCTGCCATGCCCTCCTCTAGGGGAATGGGACCCTTTCCGACCCAGGGATTGAACCTGCATCTCTTATGTCTCCTGCATTGGGAGGCTTTTTTTTTTTTTATTGTTAGTGCCACCTGGGAAGCCCAATATCTTAATTCACAATTGTCAATATTAATACAATTATACCCATTTCATACATAAAATCCAGTTGTACAGAAGGAACATAACTTACTTAAATGATTCAGTGAGGGCTCTTTGATTGCAAGTGACAGAAAATTCATGCCAAACTGACCTAAACACAAAAGGAAACATTCTGGCTGAGATCTAAAAAGTCCAGAGGGAGATCTGGTTTCAGGCTTTCAGGATACAGGGCACAAATGATATTATGAGGTTTCTGCTTCTCTTTCTCTCTCTGTGCTCTGCCTTCTGCTGCTTTAGTGCCATTCACATGTTGCATGGAGAGCCAGCAGCTCCAGAGTAGGTGCTTCTGGGTTCTTTCCTGGCAAAGGAGAACAAGGCTCTCTTCCAGCAATTGCCACGGAAATTTTGTTGCATTGGTCCTGTTTCTGAGCCTATCCCTGTGGCTTGTCCTGGAATCCAAGTGTTTCACCAAATAACTTGGACTGAGAGTAAGACAGGGAAGGACGGAAGCAAAGATGGATCCTCAGAGGGAAATACAAGAACGGTTACCAGAAAGATAACGGATGAGTGCTGTGTGGCCAAAATAACAGTTCCACAGTTCATATACTTGAAACGTTTAGAACTCACTTTGTATTGTTTCCTAGGGCTTTCATAACAAAATACCACAGACTGGGTGGCTCAAACAGAAATTTATTAACTCATAGCTCTGGAGGCTGGAAGTCCAAGACCAAGGCGCCCTCAGTATTGGTTCCTTCTGAGAACCATGATGGAAAATCTGTTTCAAGCCTCTCTCCTAGCTTCTGGTGGCTTGCTGGCAGTCTTTGGAGTTCTTTAAAGGACTTATAGAGGCATTGCTCTGATTTCTGTTCTCATCTTCACAAGGCATTTTCTCTGTGTTCAAATTCTCTCTTACAAGGACATCAGTAATTTTGATTAGGGATCCACTCTACCTGAGTACAATCTCATTCTAACTAACTATATCTACACTGCTCTACTTCCAAATAATGTCACCTTCTGAGGTTTTGGGGTTGAGGCTTCAACATATGAATTTTGGTAGGACACAATTCAAGCCATAACATATATCCATACAATGTTTTTTTGTTGTTGTTGTTTGGTCATTAAGTCATATCAGACTCTTTCCAACCCCAAGGACTGCAGAATGCTAGGCTTCCCTGGCCTTCACTGTCTCCCAGAGTTTGCTCATATTCACTTCCACTGATGCAGTGATGCTATCTAACCAACTCATACTCTACTGCCCTCTTCTCCTTTTGCCTTAGATCTTTCCCAGCATCAGGGTCTTTCTTTGGTGGCTTAGATAGTAAAGAATCTGCCTGTAATGCAGGAGACTCAGGCTCAGTCCCTGGGTCAGAAAGATCCCCTGATGGAATGGCAACCCACTTCAGTATTCTTGCCTGGAGAATTTCATGGACAGAGGAGTCTGGTGTACTACAGTCCATAAGGTCACAAAGGACTGGACACAACTGAGCGACTACAATGTTTCTGGTTACATTTAAAACCCATCCAGTCTGATTTGGAATGATGAATCCAGTTGCTTCCTGCTTTCCACTGTGTGGACTAAAAGACTGTATGAGGTGAACCCCAGTCAGTTAGTTCAGTCATTCACTTGTGTCCAACTCTTTGTGACCCCATGGACGGCAGCACACCAGGCTTCCCTGTCCATCACCAACTCTTGGAGCTTGCTCAGACTCGTGTCCATCGAGTTGGTGATGCCATTCAACCATCTCATCCTGTGTCGTCCCCTTCTCCTCCTGCCTTCAATCATTTCCCTTCTCCTCCTGCCTCAAGGTCTTTTCTAATGAGTCAGTTCTTCACAACATGTGGCCAAAGTATTGGAGCTTCAGCTTCAGCATCAGTCCTTCTGATGAATATTCAGGACTTATTTCCTTTAGGATTGACTGGTTGTATCTCCTTGCAGTCCAAGGGACTTTCAGAAGTCTTCTCCAACACCACAGTTCAAAAGCATCAATTCTTTGGCGTTCAGCTTTCTTTATGGTCCAACTCTCACATCCATACATGATGTGAGACTAAGAGATTGTATGAGGACTATGAGATTGTATGAGGTGACCTCTAGGATTCCTTCCATATAACCTAGTGATGATTCAGTGTCTGAGGGCGAGGAATCCATCCTGTCGCCTGAATGTACACCTCAGTCCAACCACTTACCAGCTTGTGGACTTTGGGCAAGTGACTTAACCTCTGCAAATCTGTTTCCTCAACAGTAAGATGAGGATGACAGTCTTTTACTCCTTGGGTTGTTGTGGTCGAGGCACAAAGTAAGTATTAGTCAATGTGACTGTTCAGACATGTGCGGACTTCAGAGATGGGAGGAGAGCCTGACATAACCCCAGTGTTCTCACCCTCTACTGATGATTCGGCTCAACAATTTCTCCCTGAGGTTCTCCTGAAAGAAATTCAAGATGGGGAGGGATGCTTTGTTATCCTGCAAACAGAAATTCAAATCCGGTTCAGAGAACACAAAGCATTTCTCTTTCTCCCCTAAAGCCAGATGCGATAAATCTTGAGCAGACTCTAGGCGATGTGATTATGAAATACCTGCTCCCTTTAGGTTCCACTTAATCTGTCTCTCTGACATCTATTTTTTTTTTTTCCCTTACAACTTGATCTTTCCCACCATCTTTCAGATGTGGGCTGGAACCAGTCATTTTATTTACAATCTTTTTTTTTGGCTTCATAAATTTGGGGAAATGAAACAGACATCTGCTACTTTCCAAGGCGCCACATCTTTTAGTTCTTTTATACTTTTTCTACAGGCCCTAATTTAGCTTGTCTAGATGCTGACTGAATAACAACTAGGACTCCAAGCTCTTGCATGCAGCCTAACTGCTTGCTACAGATGTATCAGGGCTTCACCAAGGTCAAAGGAAGAGGTGTAGATTGCTTTCATTTAGCAAATGTTTCTGAAGTGCTGACTTTGTTCCAAGTGTTGGTTTAATCACCAGGTTCATAACAATGAACAAGAGAGCCACCGTCCCTACCCTTGAGTACTGCACATTCTGGGGACATTCATTCAAGCAGAAAATATGTAATGAGAACTTAGTACACGTCAGGTATTGTTCATCGTTAAACAACACAGACACCATTTCTGCACTAATGGCTATGATGTGTGTGTAGATAAGGTGGGGGCAGAATACAATATACACATACATGTATTTTTTTATCATGTTAAAAGGTAGTAAGTGCTGTGGAAAAAAACAGAGCAGGGTAAGGGGATTAGGAATTTGGGGGGGAGTTACAATTTTAAATAGGGTGAGCATGGTAGGTCTGTTGAGAAAGTGATGCTTGAGCAAAGACTTGAAGGCAAGAGGACGGGAATGTGAGGAAGGGAGCCTGGATATTTGGGGGAAGAGCAAGTCCATGGGCTCTGGGGCATGAGTGTGCCCAACTTTTTCAAAGAAAGCAAGGAGGTCAGTTTTGCTGGAGCTGAGTGAGCAATGTGATATCAGAAGGAAATGGTTAGGGACAAGTCAAGCAGAATTTTTACCCTGAATGAAATGACGAGCTAACAGAAAGTGCTAAGCAGAGCAGGGACATGATCTCAGACGTGAAAGGGCTGACCTGGCTGGTAAGTTTAGGCCAGGCTGTGCAGATGCCGGTGGTATTAGGGAAGCCAGAATAATCAATCACAACAAGGGTGAGAAGGTACGACACAGACCTGGAGGGGGGACAGGTTGGGGTAGTGAGAAGAAGAGGCTGGATTACGGATTTGTATTGAAGACAGGACCAACACGATTTTCTGACAGACTGGCTGTAGGGTGTGAAAGAGGAGGCAAGGATGCCTCCAAGATCTATCCACTGACTGCGGGAGCACGGTTCTGTTTTGGTGCGTTGGGCCAGGAGTGCCGTTCGGACATAAGTTTGAGATGCCTACTAGCTATCCAAGTGGAGTGAGCAGCTGGCTTTTGCCTGTAAAATTGATTTTGGGAATATGCTTACGCTTCAGGAAGTGAGATCGGGTTGAGGCACTTTCAGAACTGGGCACGTCCTCCTCCTAAAAGCTAGAACATCCCTGAAGGGCAGCTCATCGCGCCGCTGCAGCCCCTTCGGCCGACAAAGCCCTTCTTTTTCCCCTTTGGGGAATGGCGAGAAAAATGAACCGAACCCACAAGCCACGGCAAGGCCTCCATTCCCTCACTAGCCGCGAGGAAACAAGCTTGGGGATTGGGATGGGAACGCAGATGGGTTCAGAGGGGTGGGGCGGTCCGGGGTGAGTGGGCGGGGCCTGAGGTAGGCGGGGCCGCGGCGCGGGCGCACGCCTCAGAGAGGGGCGTGGCTGGCCCGGCGCGCGCGCCGGCCTCCTTTGCTCCTGCAGGTCCGCCGGCGATCAGCTGGTCTGCGCTCCACTGACGTGGGCCCGGCACGTCACCGCCGAATGGCAGCCTCCAGAAAGGCACCGCGAGTAAGGTGAGGGCGCTCTGCCGGGGATCCGGCGTCCGGGCAGCGCGCGGCCCCCGGGCCTGGGCACGCATATTGCACCCCGGAGGGCAGGGATAAACGGGTGAGGAGCTGCGGGCGGCCCACCGCAGTCGGGCGCCGGCTGGGGCTGGCTGGAGCCCCCCGAGCGAGGCCACAGGGGAGGGAACTATGCAGCCGGGCAAGTTCCGGTTGGTTTCCAGCGGTCGCGGGCACCCCCAGGCAGCCCGAGCCAGGTCCCCGGACGTGTGTGTGTGCGGAGCTGCGGCTATCGGCCCAAGGGGGCGGTGGCCATCGCCGCCCCTTCCCCGGCCGGGTGAGAAGGCCCGCTCTGGCAGGAAGTTGACTCCTACTGGCTATTCTCGGGGTTCGGGAAGGCAGGCGAGCCCCTGCCCTGGCTCCTCTACCCTGGGAATCTAATCCTCAAATTACAACCCTGACAGTATGACACCTGCATTTCGCCTTACTGATCTGTCACCGCCACAAGGATAGGCAACCGTGGGCCCTTCCCCACCCAGGTGTTTTCAGAGGCTAGGGATGAATTCTTGGGCATAATCTCCAGGAAAGTCCCACCGGTAACCTGCCCTGGGTTCTCCCTGGATTCAGGGAGGTGAGAAGGATAATCCCCTGGTCTCACATTAACAGGTTGCAGCCTGTGCTTCCCCTATACCCAAGGAATACTTATCAGAGCAGCTAACAAAATGGGAGGAGGCTGCTAACAAAATGGGGGAGAGATAAGTTGAGGGTCACAAAGGTCAGAAGCCAAGCACCCTGGCAGTCCACAGGAGGTCAGCCATCCTCTAACCAGCTGAAACTTAAATGAATAGGCTTCGCAGCCTGGGCAGACTCATTTGCTGAACACAGACCAAGGCTTGTGCTGGTGTTTGTGAGTGGAGGGATCCCAAGCCGACCTTGAGTTGAACTTGGCCTTGCCACAGCATGTTAGAGATGAGTAGAGAACCTGCCCACCCTGTGAAAGGATGTCTGATGTGTGGCTAACCTGCACAGGGAAGGAGCTGCCTGTGTGTTAAGTGCTGGAGGTGGGTTCAGACAAGTGGATCCTGAGTTAGGGCCCTAGGCTGAGAAGTAGCCTTTGAGGACCAAGTTGGTCTTTGCTGGTTTCATAGACTCACAACATTTTAGGGATAGAAGGGTCTTTAGGCATCAACTGAGAGAGCCTCTTTACCTCACACAGGAGGCCACTGAGAGCTGAGAGAAGGGGGGCCATTTGCCCCAGGTGCTTCCCCTAATGGCAGAACTTGAGGGCTATCACTGTAAACATGACTCGGTTTAGATGATGGAAACTGAACTCAAATTGACTTAGTTAAGGGGTTGAGCCAGCTTCTAGTGTAGCTGAGTTCAGGTAACCACACCAACTTCAGACTTGGTTTCTCTCTTGTACTTCTTGGCTCAGATTTCTTTAGTGTTGGCTTCATTGTCAGGCAGACTTTCTCCTTTGGCAGATTATGACGATTGTAGTCTGACAGCCCCAGCAGAAATAGGGTCTTTTTACCTAATGGTTGGAGCAGAAATTCCAAATCTGATCCTCACTGGACTGATTTGATCCTGTGTTCATCACTGGTTTGGAAGGATGGATTGATCCTTTGTCCTTCACTGGTTTGGAAGGATGGATTGAGCGGGCCTGGATCCCAGAACTTGGTGGGTGAACAGGTGAGACTCATTCCAACGCTGTGGGCTGAAAGTGGAGAAGAGACATTTTCAGAAGGAAAACCAAGGTGCTCTGACCAAAAGAGGGAGGGTTGGACTCTGGGTAGGCAAAAATAACATTGCCCACTTCACCCTAGAATCTGTTCCATTCTACCCTTGTCTCACCTTACAGGGCATGACTGAGCATCTTGGTCTTTGTTTTGCCCCATCCTGAGTGATATACATGTGTGATTCTCATCCTGGACTGGGGGCATGGGGAGGGTAATAACACTGCTGGGATTTCTTTAAAAAGAGAGAGGGAGAAAAATGTGCCATAACCATCTTATAAATAGATTGAATAGGAAGTTCTCTGCATGCTTCTTTCCTCTTACTCATCTTATGGCACATCATGACATCGAGAAGGTGTTGGCTGGAAAAGGGGCTTCCCAGGTGGCTCAGTGGTAAAGAATCTCCTGCCAAGCAGGAGACATGGGTTCGATCCCTGGGTGGTAAGATCCCCTGGAGAAGGAAATGGCAACCTGCTCCAGTATTCTTGCCTGGGAAATCCCATGAACAGAGGAGCTTGGCAGGCTGCAGTCCATGGGGTTGCAAGAGTCAGACACGATAGTGACTAAACAACAGCCACAGGTTGAAGAAGTCCTGGGCAGGAGAAGAGCACTGAAGTGAACCTTGGGAGGCTTAGACTCTAGTTCTAGACTAGCTGTTTCATCAGATAGCTCTGAGGCCTTGAGCAATTTGTTGATCTCTGTTTCTCAATTTCTCTCTAGAGGTGGGAGCTGAGTTGTATCATCCCTCAGGTATATTCTAGCTCTAAAATTTAATGATAACCTTGCTCTGAGAGCCTGAGAATGTGTCTGTCCAAGTAAGTGAAGGGTGGATGGATTTCGGACTCTGCAGAGACCAGGATATGACAGGAGCATGATTGTTTTAATGTTTAGCTGCTTTGTGGTTCCTTTGATCCTTACAGGAAGATGGAGTTGGTGATGCTGACAGAGAGTGCTTGAACTCAAGTTCTCTGGGAACATCACCTGTCAGACTGATTTCTCATCTTGTCTTTGCAGCTCCTAATGTTTATGGCCTGTGGCGAGTTGTTTCTTCTCATGTAAAGTGAATAATAGGGCTGCTTTTGAATAGTTTCCCTTCAGCTCACTTGTCCTGTGTGTGAACCAGTTAGTTGAGTATGTAGAGAAATTGACTCCCTTGGCTCACCGTCTTTTAAATGTGTATATGAAGTCAAGGGAAATCAGGTAAGAATGTGACTTGTTTTCTGTCCAAGGAAAAGAGGTTTTTTTACTTTGTAAAATATTATAACAACTTTATTGAGATATAATTCATGTACCACACAATTTACCTATTAAAAAGTATAGTTCAGTGGTTTTGAGAATATTCCCAGAGTTGTACAACCATCACCATGATCAGTTTTTAGGATATTTTAATCCTCCCTGGAAGAAGCCCTGTACACAGCGCAGTCACTCCTTATTTCCAGCTCCATCCTACGTCTAAGCAACCACTGCCTACTCTCTCTCTATGGATTTGTTTCTTTTGGACACTGCATATGAAATCATGCAATATATGATTGTCTTTGGCTTTTTTCACTTAGCCTAAAATGTTTTCCAGCTTTACTACGTTGGATTACTACTGATTACTACAGCATCTATCAGTTGGAGAAGGCACTGGTGCCCCACTCCAGTACTCTTGCCTGGAAACTTCCATGGATGGAGGAGCCTGCAAGGCTGCAGTCCATGGGGTTGCTGAGTTGGACACAACTGAGCGACTTCACTTTCACTTTTCACTTTCATGTATTGGAGAAGGAAATGGCAACCCACTCCAGTGTTCTTGCCTGGAGAATCCCAAGGACGGGGATGCCTGGTGGGCTGCTGTGTATGGGGTCGCACAGAGTCGGACACGACTGACGTGACTTAGCAGCAGCAGCAGCATATATCAGTAATTATTCCTTTTTATTGCCAAACAATATTCCATTGTATGTTTAGACCACTTTTATTTATCTATCAACTGATGGATGTTTGGGTTGTTTCTACTTTTTGAATATCATGAATAATGCTTCTGTGAACTTTGTGTGTAAGTTTTTAGGTGGACTTGTGTTTTCAGTTTCCTTTGGTATGTACCTAGGAGTGAAATTGCTGGGTCATAGGCTAAGACTGTATTTAATCTTTTGAGGAATGCTGGACTGTTTTCCAAAGCTACTGTACTATTTTACATTCCCACCAGTGAATTTCTGGTTGTTCCAATTTTTCCATGTCCTTGCCCATACTTGTTACTGCCTTTTTTTTTTTTAATTATAATCTTCCTAGTGGGTGTGAAGCGGTATCTCATTGTGGTTTTCATTTGCATTTCCCTTATGAATAATGATGCTGAAAATCTTTTCATGTTGATTATTGGCCACTTCTATATCTTCTTAGGAGAGATGTCTATTTGGAATCTTTGACCATTTAAAAGTTTTAATATTTTTCTTTTTATTGTTGAGTTGTAATAGTCCTTTTTAAAAAAAGTTTTATTTATTTTTGGCTGTGCTGGGTCTTTGTTGCTGGGTGCCGCCTTCTCTAGTTGTGGTGAGCGGAGGTTACTTTCTAGTTCAATGTATGGGCTTCCCATTTTAGTGGCTTCTCATTTCAGGCTCTAGGGCATGTGGGCTTCAGTAGTTGTGGCTCATGGGGTTGTTGCCCCTTGGCTTGTGGGATCTTCCCAGACCAGGGACTGAACCCCTGTGCCCTGTATTGACAGGTGGTTACTTAACCACTGGACCACTAGCGAAGTCCCTATAGTAGATCTTCATATACTCTGGATACCAGAATCTTATCATATATTTGAGTTGCAAATATTTTATTTTATGGGTTGTCTTTTCACTTCCTTCATGGTATCCTTTGAAGCATTAAAGTCTTTAATGAAGTCCTGTCTGTTTTTCTTTTGCTGCATATGCTTTTGATGTCATATCTAAGAAATCATTGCCTAATTCAAAGTCAGGCAGATTTATGTCTATGTTTTCTTCTAAGAAAACATTTATGTCTGTGATCCATTTTGAGTTAATTTTTGTATATGGTGTGAAGGTGGAAGTTCAGCTTCCTTCTTTTACATGTGGATATCCATTTGTCCCATCATCATTTGTTGAATTGTATTTTTCTCCATTGATGTTGTTGTTGTTGCTCAGTCCCTAAGTCGTGTCCTCCTCTTTGCAACTCCATGGGGTGCAGCGTGCCAGGCTTCCCTGTCCTTCACCATCTCCCAGAGTTTGCTCAAACTCATGTCCATTGAGTTGGTGATACCTTCCAATCATCTCATTCTCTTCCCCTCAGTCTTTCCCAGCATCAGAGTCTTTTCCAGTTAGTCAGCTGTTTGCATCAGGTGGCCAAAGTATTGGATCTTCAGCTTCAGCATTGGTCCTTTCAATGAATATTCAGGGTTGTTTTCCTTTAGGATTGACTGGTTTGATTTCCTTGCAGTCCAAGGGACTCTGACTCTCAAGAGTCTTCTTCAGCACAACAGTTCAGAAACATCAATTCTTTGGCACTCACCTTCTTTATGGTCCAGCTCTCACATCCATACATGACTACGGGAGAAACCATAGCTTTGACTATACGAACCTTTGTCGGCAAAGTGATGTCTCTGCTTTTTAATATGCTGTCTAGGTTTGTCATAGCTTTTCTTCCAAAGAACAAGTATCTTTTAATTTTGTGGCTACAGTCACCATCAGCAGTGATTTTGGAGCCCAAGAAAATAAAGTCTGCCACTGTTTCCATTCTGCACCTGCCCCTCCCCATCCGACCCCGCCCAATCTTTTGCTATGAAGCAGTGGGATCAGATGCCATGATCTTCGTTTTTGGAATGTTGAGTTTTAAGCCAGTTTTTTCACTCTCCTCTTTCACCCTCATCAAGAGGCTCTTTAGTTCTCTGCTTTCTGCCGTTAGAGTGGTATCATCTACATATCTGAGGTTGTTGATATTTCTCCTGGCACTATTGATTCCAGCTTGATTCATCTAGCCCAGCATTTCCTATGATGTACTCTGCATGTATGTTAAATAAGCAGGGTTACAGTATACAGCCTTGAAATACTCCTTTCCCAATTTTGAATCAGTCCATTGTTCCATGTCTCGTTCGAATTATTGTTTCTTGACCTGCATACAGATTCTTAGGAGGTGGATCTGGTTGTTGTTGTTTAGTTGCTAAGTTGTGTCCAACTCGTTTGTGACCCCGTGGACTGTAACCACCCACCAGGTTCCTCTGTCCATGGGATTTCCCAGGCAGGAATACTGTGGTGGGTTGCTATTTCCTTCTCCAGGGGATCTTCCTGACCCAGTGATTGAACCCATGTCTCCTATATTGGCAGGCAGATTCTTTACCACTGAGCCACCAGGGAAGCCCTCATTGATATATAAGGCTATCTTTATGCCAGTACCACACTGTCTTGATTACTGTAGTTTTATTAATTTTGAAATCAGGAAGGGTTGAATCCTTCAACTTTGTTCTTTTTCATGATTGTTTTGGTTATTTTGGATTCTTTGCATTTCTGTATGAATTTAGGATCTGCTTATAGTGGAAGAAAATTGATGAATTAGAGATTGAGATTGAGATTTACCTGCCACGGTGATGTTTTATCTGAAACTTACTTATTTCATCACTGATATTGGGGTGAGAGATTTTCCATCTCATAAAGGAAAATTGCTAAGTCAAGTTGATGTTCCTCTCTGACTAAACCTTGCCACGTTTACTGAGGTCAAAGTCTGCAATAGCCTATTCTTTCTCTTCCTTAGGGCAAATTACCAGGATTTTCAGCTGAAAAATTTAAGAATAATTGAACCTAACGAGTTGACATACTCAGGAGACCCAGGTGTGGAAACAGGTAATAATTTTGCCTCTTACTTTAGATGGAACATCTCAGAAGGATTTTAGATTCCCCTACTTCAGCACCAAGTTGAGAGAGAAGGGAGGGTAAGGGATTAATAATTGATCATGACTAGGGCTGAGGGGATGTATGCCCGGAAATTAAAAACCATTTTGTCTTTTGGCTTCCTGAGTTGTTGCTTATTGTGTGTATGTATGTATTTTATGTATATGTGTGTGTGTGTGTGTGTGTGTGTGTGTGTGTGTATGTATACACATATATATGTTACTTTTTTCAGTAGAAAGTAGAGAGAGATGGTTTTTGAATTCATTGTTCTTGGCATGGTGGTGATGGTGGTGGTAGTGGTAGAGATAGGTTGTTATTGAAAAAGTTCTAGTCTGATTTTTCTAATTTCTAGTATAATTTATTGACATCCTTAGAGATTGGCCTTCAGTTTTCATCTTAAGACTATGAAATAAGTTTATAATGCATCACTGTGCTTTATAAATTGAACAGGCATTCAGGAAAATCCTCTGGGGAAAAATTTCTGGAACCATATCCTCTTCCCAGAACTGATTAGTTATATTGTTGGGTTGCCAGAAACCCAAATTCCAAAAAAAAGTGGTATATTTCTGTATTTCCAGTCCCTTTTCTGCGGACTACCCAGGAGAACTACAGTGAGTATTTCCTTGTAGTTGACTGAAAAAGATCAATCCCACGAAGCACAGTAGAAACCATAACTGATCTCTCTTTGGAAGATCAATGCTGTAACTATATGCAGTTTTAGGTCCTTTTTCTTTAAAAATGTAGCTGTATCCAACACATTTTGGGCCATGTTGGAGGAAGGAGAGAAGGAATGAGAAGAAGAGGAAGTAGGAAAGGGAAAAGTGATAGAACCATTGGATTTAGAGTTTGGTGAGAATTTCTCTTTATTTTTATTACGTATGAAGAAATAGAGCTTCAGGGAGCTTCGTTGTCTGAGGTTGTAAATTCCAGCTGGAAACTGGAGCCCACTTGTTTTGACTCCTTTGGTTTTAGAGTTGCTTTAAAAGAGCTGCCTCTGTTATGTTCTCTAAATAAGATGATGTATCAGTGCATGGGCTTGGTAATTGAATCCTTGGGTCCTTATCCTGATGACCCACTTGACTTGGGTCATCAAGTATTTGACTTCTGTTTATTTATCTGTAAAATGGGAAGAGTTGAACCTCCCTGGGCGGGGATTATTATGAGGATTAACCACTAATGTATGTAAAGCTCTTGGCCCTTCCTCAGCAGTGGGACAGAGCAACAAACTCTAAAGCTCTGGGTGCTGGAGGAGCAGCTTGGCATCTGTGAAAATGCTAAGATGCTGAAATTGGAGTAAACCAGCCCCTTCTATTCTCGTAACAAGACGTGTAGGAATCCCAGCTGGTGCTTCAGATTCAGATTCAGATTGAAGTAATATTTCTTGAGCTTCTACAGCGTATCAGTTGCCGTGTATGGTGCTTTCACACAGGCTGTCATGTTAAATTCTTCTAGCCACCCAGTGAGGTAAATAGGGTGTGCTCTTCATGTAATTCCAAGCAGCGAAAAGTCTTTTGTTTGTGATAAAGGTTGAAGGCTTAGGAACTTATTTCTAAAAGCGGACCCACATATGCAAGAGACTTTCAAATGAGTCATTCTTTTTAGAACATGATTTAAAAATACCTGGCAATGTATGGGCTAATTTTACATCATGCACTAGGTTTGTTGTTCTTGGCTCCCCACGTCTCTGCACACCCTGATTAGCTCTTGGCTGCTTCTAACATTTCTGAAAAGTAATGGGATGTGGAATGAGCAGATGCTAAAATACGGCATCTTCTAGGATCCTAGCTTTTTTTCACAGAAGATTCATCACTGTTATGTTGAGTCTGAAAAGATAGGCACGGAGCTGTGATACTCATTCAGCCATCTTCGAGTGAGCTTATGCATGTATGAGATGCTGGGCTAGATACATGGATTCAGGGATGAAGATGACATGGCCCCCGCCTTAAGGAGAAGCAATATAGCCACCATTTCTCACCATTTCTCACATTGCTTTCATAGTTATTGTAGTTAATTGTGTATCTACCTCTAGTAATTGCAAACACAACATTTACTATGTGCCAGGCACTGCTTCTAAATGCTTTCCACATGGTAGTCCATTTAATCCTCATAAAAACTAGCCTATGAGGATCACAGCCATGGTTTTCGTCTCCTCCATCCTGACTGTCATTTCAGCTGCCGGCGCAGTGGTTGGGTCTCGTGATTGTACCTGCTTTGTCTCCTCTGCAACTCTAGCTGCTCACCCGTTCACTCACTCGTAAGGCCTGCTGTCCTGCAGCCACCTTTTCTCATTGTGTCCATCTCCATGATAGCTGCCTCCATGGCCACAGCGCATTTGTTGCCTCAGCCACAGCCATTCCTATCTTCTGGCTGTGGTATTGGGAATCTTTGCGTTGAGTCTCATATAGGTGACAAAGATGTGTCTGTATCAGACGAAGGACACTGACCAAATGTGAGGGGCACGAAGGATGAGGAAGGCAGGCTCAGGGGAGATGTTAATAGTGGGGAGGGTGGCAGGGGGCATTGTGGAGGAAAGAGTGAAGATGCCCCTGTAGTGGAGTGAAACTGAGGATGCTGGAGATCCTGAGGGAGGCCAGTCTGGAGGAGGAATGTATCGATGAGGCGAGAGATGGTGATGAAGGTCAGAGTGTGTGCTGAGGAAGCAGGCTGTGGTGACCAGGAAGCAGAGATGTCCTTGACCGGCTCCATCTTGCCTTTGATGGTTTTCAGTGTGTGCTTGCTGTGCTAAGTCATGTCAGTCGTGTTGGACTCTTTGTGACCCTCTGGACTGTAGCCAGACTCCTCTGTCCATGGGATTCTCCAGGCATAAACACTGGAGTAGGTTACCATTCCCCCAGGGGATCTTCTTGACCCAGGGACTGAACTCATGTCTCTTATGTTTCCTACACTGGCACTCAGGTTCTTTACCTCTGCTGCTGCTGCTGCTAAGTCGCTTCAGTCGTGTCCGCCTCTGTGCGACCCCAGGGACTGCAGCCTCTCAGGCTTCTCAGTCCATGGGATTCTCCAGGCAAGAACACTGGAGTGGGTTGCCATTTCCTTCTCCAATGCATGAAAGTGGAAAGTGAAAGTGAAGTCGCTCAGTCGTGTCCGACTCTTAGCAACCCCATGGACTGCAGCCTACCAGGCTCCTCCATCCATGGGATTTTCCAGGCAAGGGTACTGGAGTGGGGTGCCATTGCCTTCTCCCTCTTTACCACTAACTTTTTTGTGCTTGCCATTGGGTCTGTTGACTTTACTGATGAAGTCAGTAACTGATACTATTGATCCGTACTACAGTCAGCTCAATAAACACCTAGTCAGTGCCAGCAAAATCCTTAAATCAGGATGTGTCCAAATAGAAGTCACATTCTTCTATTGGGAAGAACAGAGGAAATTAATGATGTCAAAAGAAAATACACTGGTTTCTATCATATAGTTGCTTTCTAAAATTCCAGATGCTCAGGCTGTACTCCTCCCTAGGTAGCTCTCATGTGCCACCAAGGTTGGAACTGTTCCAAAGGATGTCTGCATTTTTGCTTGACTTTTAAAAATATTAAATTGCTCATAAATATGATTCGGAAGCACAAATTTATTTTGAAACCCCGAAAGACATCATAATAAAGTTTTCGGATGCTAGCAAGCTTGTGAAGTCACAATAGGCTTTATTTTGAACCCAGTGGAGGTATTAATATATAAATTTAGGTCATTAGATACTTCTGATCCCTCTTTTTCATGTACATAAGAAATTATAGGCTCAGTAGGACAGACAAAGGAAAGGATGTCCCTCTGAAAAGTATTCAGAAGCAACTGTATTGCAGGGATCATGTACATGTTTGATTCATGAATAGGACCATTTCTGGTGTCTCTCTCTTTTGGAGACTTCTGTCTTTTGGAAACTTCTGAGTGGGAGCCCTAAGGCCAGTAACTGAAGCTGCCCTTGCAGATTATGAATAAGATGGGGCACTTTCCCAGTGAGTTCAAGATTAGTATTATACCCTGTAGGGGAATCTATTGGAGATAACCATAGAGACTGAGGCTCTTATAGCCCAAGGTGGTGGTGGTGATGGAGAAGCACCAGATAAAACTGTTAAAGAAAAAGAACCAAAATAAAAAAAAGATCCATACCCAGCAGACTATAAGCTACAATGAGTCAGAGTATACACTTTTTTTTGGCAGATTTATTGATTTATTTTATTTTTGGCTGTGCTGAGTCTTCCTTGCTGCACTTGGGCTTTCTCTAGCTACAGCAGGAGGGGGCTACTCTTCATTGCAGTGCGTGGGCTTCTCATAGCAGTGGTTTCTCTTGTTGCAGAGCATCGGCTCTAGGGTGCATGAGCTTCGGTAGTTGCAGCATATGGGCTCAGTTGTTGTGGCTTCCAGGCACTAGAGCAATAGCCCAATAGTTGTGGCACACAGGCAGGCTTAGCTGATCTGCAGCATGTGGGAGCCTTTGGAACCAGGGCTCGAATTCATGTCTCCTGCATTGGCAAGTGGATTCTTAAGCACTAGATCACCAGGGAAGCCCCAGGATATAAATTCTTAAAGATAACCTGTAGTACAATGGCCTCACTATAACTTTCCATTATTTATGGGATGGTGCATTAGGATGTTTTTGGTTAAGCCGAGTATTTTTTGTTTGTTTGAAAAATTGGTTGGTAAAATCCAGAAGTCTGAAAACACCAAATGCTGGCTAGGATGTGGACCAGCAGGAACTTGAATTTATTAACGGTGGCAATGCAAAATGGTACAGCCACATTAGCAGACATTTGGTAGACATTTGGTAGTTTCTTAGAAACCAAATATACTCTTACCATATGATCCAGCAGTCATGCTCCTTGGCATTTAGCCGAAGGAACTGAAAACTTACGTCCATACAAAAACCTGCAACATGGATGTTTATAGCAGCTTTATTCAAAATTGCCAAAACTTGGGAACAACCAAGATGCCCTCCAGTTTGTGAATGGATAAATATTAATAAGCTGTGGCACATCCAGACAATGGAATAATAGTCAGCAATAAAAAGAGGTGAACTATTAAGTCATGAAAAGACATGGAGGAACCTTAAATCCACATTGCTAAGTGAAAGAAGCCAATCTGAAAAGGCTTTATGCTGTATGATTACAACAGTGTGACTTCCTGGAAATGGCAAAACTATGAAGGCAGTAAAAAGATTAGTCACACCAAGGGATTGGAGGAGAGAAAGGAAGGATGAATAGGCTGAGCAGAGAGGATTTTAGGGCAATGAAAACTATTAAACTCTTAAATCATAATGATGGGTACACGTCACTATACATTTGTCAAGACCCATAGAATGTGCAGCACCAACAGTGAACTCCAGGGTAGACTATGGACTTTGGAGGATCATGGCATTTCAGTGTAGATCATCAGTTTTTATACCACGTACCTCTCTGGAACTCGGCCGGTCATTGAGTTACGTGGGGGCAGTCTGACTGGTTTTGGAACAAACTCTTCCTGTTGTTGCAGACAGCAGAATGGCTCCAAAGGTAACTTCAGAGCTGCTTCGGCAGCTGAGACAAGCCATGAGGAACTTGGAGTATGTGACGGAACCAATCCAGGCCTACATCATCCCGTCGGGAGACGCCCATCAGGTACTGAGTGGAGATGGGCTGGTGATGGGATTCATCAACCCCTCCTTTGGTTTCCTCCTTTCTCCCCTCAGCGTGTTTGTACTCTAGGATTCTAGTTGTCAAACCACATCTAAGTGTGTCCTCCAGGGCTCGGCACAGGGAACTGTGTCCATTTGAACAGTTTCTTAACTATAGGATTTCTCAGAGCCTTTGATATACTAGGGTGCACTGTGTAACTCTAAGAAGCAGATGAAATATTCAGCATTTTCCAGATTTAAATGTCTGTGGAATTTCCAGTCATCTCAGAGTGGAGTAGGGGACTCCGTGTTCCAGGGAATTCCTTTGTCTGTTGATCTTCAGTAGCAGTTTCTATACAACAATGGGTTCGAACTTGCTCCTTGAAGAGGGGAGAAATAGTATGTAAAGAGGAGAGGCCGCTGAAGAGGAGAATCTGGCAAGTGAAAGTGGTTGAAAGGTTGAAGGAGGAGGTGGGAGAGCAGGTGTTAAGTGTAGAAGCAGAAGATCAAGCAGGACAGGGAGTTGTTGGATGTGGGAAGACGTGGTGGCCGGGTACATTAATGTTAAGTTTAGTAGGCAGTGGGGAGATAGAGAGAGACGTGGGATTTAGGGTGGGGGTTTGGTAATGGAATTCTCCCATTCGCCTCTGTTGTTTAGATGAACAGGATTCATTGGAGTTTCATCTTTCGCCTTGACTGAGGACTGAACGTGAGTAGGTAACATAGCTAGCACAAGTCGGGCCTCAGGAGCGTAGGTAGCAGAGGAGGCGGGCATCCCACCATTTAAGAAGGACAGACCTTGGCCTTATCCTCAGGGAACTCTTTTCTTCTTCCCCTGCCTGGGTACGTCTGATGGGCCCTTACCTGCTTCCTGTCTGTCCCAGAGTTCAGCCTTTGGACTTGGGCTTCAGGTCACATGGATTCTCTGTTGGATTCATCAGTGGTGGTTTTCATTCTCTTGCCTTTTAAGCATCAGGCAGTTGCCCTGGACTGATTTGACTGTAACTGTCCTATCTCAGTATTGGGCGGGATGGTGGAGCACATCATGTAGCAGTTGGTTTAGGGTCTTCCGTAAGTCGCTGCATCAGTAAGGTTCTCCAGAGAGACAGAACCAAACACATGCATATGGGGAGAGAGGGAGAGGAAAGAGAGAGAGATTATATTTTGAGCGGTGGCTCACACAACATCAGCTCCCTTGGTTGTCAGGCTTCGGTTTGAACTGGAGTTACACCTCTGGCTTTCCTGGTTCTTCAGCTTGCAGAGGGTACCAGGGATGTTTTCACATCAAAGGCCTGAGAACCAGGAATGCTGAAGTCTGAGAGCAGGAAAAGATGGATGTCTCATCTCAAACAGGAGAGAGCAAATTTGCCCTTCCTGCACCTTTTTGTTCTCTTCAGACCCTGAACGGATTGGATGCTGGCCCTGTATATCTGAGGGTGATCTTTATTGGGTCTGCCAACTCAAATGTTAATCTTTTCCAGAAACAACCTCACAGAAATTTTACCAGCTTGCTATCTGGGAATCTCTTTACCCAGTCAAGTTGCCACCTAATATTAACCCTCACAGCCTCGCACACTATTGTCTGAAATCGGGTCTGTCCTTTCAGAGTCTCACAAGCTGTCATGGAGCCCCAGCCAAACTCCTAATAGCTTTGCTTTATTTATGAACCTTCACCTCCAGGTGACACCTCATTGTATGGAAAGATGTGACCTGTTAGTATTACTTGCTTCAACCTTTGAAAATTTTTACCACTTAAGAGAGTGTATGGAAACTTTGTGATGTTGGTGTTTCAGTTTTCTTTTGCCTGAAGTTAGGATAAAATCTGCCTGTTTACGGACAGAGGAGCCTGGCAGGCTACAGTCCATAGGGTCGCAAAGAGCCGGACACCACTTAGTGACTAAAGAACAAATAGGCCCAAAGTAATTTCTTATTCAACTTTGGGAATGGCAGTGACAGTGGCCAAACCCCAGGTGATGTTCCAGGCTTCCGCTTAGTGTTTCATCTCCTATAATGGGTCTGGAATTTCAGAATTGGATGGCCCCTCTGTGGATAAGAAAGCTGAATCTCTAATCGTGGAAAAATGTGTTTTCCAGCAATGTCCTGAAAACAGAAAGTTAAGCTTGCTTGATATTAGCTGTGATTTTTCATCGCAGAAGTTACTGTTTAGGCTCATAAACTTATATTCTTGGACTCGTGCTGTCCTCTTCTCTTTCACCACACCCGCCCCCCATTTTTCTTTTATAATCTTTGACTATCATTTCTATTGCTGTAGCCTAGCCATCCGCCTTGCCAGGCAGGAGAAGCTGTGTTTTGTGTGTCTGATGCATGTTTCCTGACTGCCATAACAGGGCTAAGTATTGGGTACTGGCTAAGTAGAGGGCCAGCAGTTGGCATATTGGTATATGTATGGGCTCTAGAAACTGTCTGGGTTCTGGTGCCAGATTTGTCACTTAACTAGCTGCTTGATCTCAAGTTAGTTACCTCAAATTCCTAAGTGGTAGTTAAACTCTCTGGGTCTCAGTTTCCCTATCAGCAAAAAAGGGATAGTGACATACCTATCTCATAGGGCTGTTACTAGGATTAAATGAGTTAAAAGATATAAATGCTTAAAGTGTATCTGTCACCTAATAAGTCTCTTTATATTTGTTGCTATTATTACTATTATAGCGATGAATGAAGGGAAATGTTCCCTTAAAGAGTAGATAGCCCCTGTCACAAATATAACACAAAGTTCAACTTGTAAATGTCATAGGGAAGAACCCAGTCAGTCCAATAGAAATATGTGAGGCATGTATGTAGTTTAACAATTCTAATATTTATGGTGGAAAAAAAGGAAAAAGAAACAGTGAAACAATTTTTTTACCCCAGTATGTCTGACATATTGTCATTTCATCACATCATCAGTATAAAAATCATCAATTATATAATTTACATTCGTTTTTTTATATTAGGTCTTAAATTCCGGTATCTACTTTATTACAGAACATCTCAGCTTAAGTGTAGAGGGTAGACTGTTCATTGGAAATATTTGATCTGTATTTAGATTTCATAAGATCTACAGTTGAAAAGTGGACTTAGGTGCCAAAGTTTTTCCAAACATAGTTAAAAAAATTTATAATAATAGAGTCTTGAGCATCAGTTTTAAAATGTAAGTTAATTGAAATGAAATAAAATTAAACATTTAGTTTCTCAGTCACATTGGTCACATTTCAGGTGCTTGGTAGCTACCTGTGTCATTTCAGGTGCTTGGTAGCTACCTGTGTCATTTCAGGTGCTTGGTAGCTACCTGTGTCTGGGGGCTACTGTAATGGTCAGCACAGATTTAGGTAAAGTGCAGACTGAGCTCATTGGTCAGAGAGAATATTTGAAGCTGGCAGGGTAAGGAAGGCTGCCTGATGGAATTGCATCATGTTCACATTCCTATTTAAAGGTAGCAGGGACCCACTGTGGGTCTTTGGACAAGAGGGTGATGCGATCAGTCAGTGGGAGCAGTATTCAGCGTAGATTGGAGAAGGGAGACACTGGGAACTGAGACCCCTATTTGGAGGTCATTGCGGGAACCCGGAGTGAGGGTGCAGAGGTCCTGGACTTTGGTGCTGTCCTTAGGAGCAGGGAAGAAGGGAAGGATTTAGAGGAGAAGCAGTGGATAGACTCAGAGAAGGCAATGGCAACCCACTCCAGTGTTCTTGCCTGGAGAATCCCAGGGATGGGGGAGCCTGGTGGGCTGCCGTCTATGGGGTCACACGGAGTCGGACACGACTGAAGCGACTTAGCAGCAGCAGCAGCAGCAGATAGACGGAGCATGAACCTTGCAGGCAGATGAATGAGGGAATGGGGAAGTTTGGAGACTGGGAGGGTTTGTGGTGCCATCCACAGAAAGAAATGAGAAGCCCCACGTTCTTGTTTCGGGTCCGTGAAGAGGAAGGGCAAAGCTGGGATGACTGTGAAGTGGGGCCTGGGTCCGCGCCAGGACTTTGAGGCCAGGAAAGAGGGCTGGCTTTGCGTGTGACCTGCCGCAGCAGCCTCCTCAGTAATAGAGGGGCTGCTGTTCTCTGGGGCTCTTGTCCCCGGCTGTTTCCTTTCAGGCTGGATTCTGGGCTGATGGGATTTCTCCTCTGGGTCGGGGAGGGAGGGTGTTGGAGAAAGGAAGACGAATCTTGAATTCTGTCCTTTGTGTACTTTCCAAACCAGAAATGCAGACACCCACACACTGTTGCTGGAGAGAATATGCATCCCAAATGCATGATTGTGCAAGGTCTTGGCGCTCCAGGGGTCTGCTCTTCTCTGTCCTCTGCAACTCTAAGGGTTTTTTCTTTTAAATTCAGAATAAGGGTTTTGGTGTTAATGAGTTTGGGCCCTGAGGGACTTTTACAGCAAGGATGTGTCCTTTCTCTCTTGTAATCTTCTTGTACTGTTGAAGTCAAATGTTGGGATTTGTGGGCACCGCTGGCCCCAAACCAGGAGAATCATTGGTTGGGGCCAGAACTGCCCTGGCACCACCTTTGAGAAATCTGAACTCTTCATCCCCTCCTTCTGTAAGGCCCCTCATTCTGCTTTTGGGCACAGCTTAGTCAAAAGATCACGTTCTGGCAGGGCTGACTCTGCCAACTTGAGTTTTTGGCTGTGTTTATGGTTCCTCCTTCTGGAAGACATGAATCAGATTTTCCTAGACTCTTTGGATTCTACTCCCATTCCTCCCGGAGTTGGCTTCCTGTTTTTTATTTCTTAAATAGGCTCTCTCCTGGGGTGGAGGTAGTGATTTTTATCCCACAGTGATTTCAGCCACTGTCTTAATTGGAGTAATGTTTGCTGTGGGAACACATCTCAAAGTTGCAGTGACTCGGTGCTGTATGTAGAGCCTTATTTCGTTCCTGTGGCAGTCCAGAGTGGGTGCTCCTGGTTGGTGGGTGACTTTCTTCCACTATAAAGAGGGGTGATTCAGGGATCCAGGCACTTTCCATCCTATGATGCCACCATTCCAGCTGGCGGAAGGGGAGTAGTATGGACAGGGCACATCCGTCTTGCATTGCCCTGACCCAGACAGCACTTCCCAACCAATCTGCATTGATGAGAACCAGTCACGTGACCCCACCTAGCTGCAAGAGGGTCTGGGAAATGAAGTCCTAGATGGGAAACCAACCATTTTCAGTGACTGTACAGTAGGGAAAGGGTATCTTTGACTCTTTGGACTGCTATCCAGTGTTTTTCCTGTTACCTTGACTTCAGTTCAGTCAGTTCAGTTCAGTCGCTCAGTCGTGTCCAACTCTTTGCGACCCCATAAATCGCAGCACTCCAGGCCTCCCTGTCCATCACCAACTCCCGGAGTTCACTCAGACTCACTCAGAGTCCATCGAGTCAGTGATGCCATCCAGCCATCTCAGCCTCTGTTGTCCCCTTCTCCTCCTGTCCCCAATCCCTCCCAGATTCAGAGTCTTTTCCAATGAGTCAACTCTTCCCATGAGGTGGCCAAAGTACTGGAGTTTCAGCTTCAGCATCATTCCCTCCAAAGAAATCCCAGGGCTGATCTCCTTCAGAATGGACTGGTTGGATCTCCTTGCAGTCCAAGGGACTCTCAAGAGTCTTCTCCAACACCACAGTTCAAAAGCATCAATTCTTCGGTGCTCAGCTTTCTTCACAGTCCAACTCTCACATCCATACATGACCACAGGAAAAACCATAGCCTTGCTTAGACGGACCTTTGTTGGCAAAGTGATGTCTCTGCTTTTGAATATGCTGTCTAGGTTGGTCATAACTTTTCTTCCCAGGAGTAAGTGTCTTTTAATTTCATGGCTGCAGTCACCATCTGCAGTGATTTTGGAGCCCCCAAAAATAAAGTCTGACACTGTTTCCCCATCTCTTGGTTTCATTTAAAAGAGACGAAAATGCTGAGGGCTGGATGTTACCTCAGTATTTGGGGTTTGGTGGTTCTCATCTCTGTTCACAGTCTGAACTCGGGGACTTCCTGTGCACACACAGCCATTTAGTCTTTCGGTTTCATTTTTTTTGAAAGCCTCATATATCTGAGGCATTGTGCCAGGCTTATGGCTTACGGAGGTGAAGGGCCAGTGGGGGGCACAGATATCACCCCCCACAGGCTCACGTAACTTTAGTCATGCTTACCATGGCACCCAGCCATCGCCTTGCTTGCCCTGTTCAGTCTGCATGTGTCCACGTTGCTCACTCTTCTTAAAACCCAGCTCTGGTCACATCACTACCCACTCTTGAACTTTTGTTCTCTATCTAGAACTTGCAGGAGAAAGTTCAAGCCTCTAAGTGTGGTGTTTGAGGTCCTTGACCATTGTCTTCAGCCTGCCTTTCCAGGAATCTCTGCTGCCACTCCCGAGAATGTTCTGCCTCAGCAGTCAGGCTAATCATTCACTGTCCTGCCACAAACCTCTGCTTCTGGGCCTTCTTGAACTTTCTCCCCTCCCTGTGTTACCTTCCTGCTTCTCGTCACCTGTCTGTGGTGGGCCAGGTCTAACCTCTGAGCTTGGCCTGAAGGATTCAGAGCACATCTGAGTTTGAAACTATAGCAGATACCATACTGCATATGCAGCATAATTCATGTGCTGATTATTAGGGCTGACGTTTCACTGACACCTGTCTTATTTTGTTTGCTGGACTGTCCACTCCAAGAAGATATTTTCTTATGTTTCCCATAGGGTCTAGGTCATCATCTGGTAGTAATAAGTGCTGTAGTTTATCAAAAGCTTAGCATGTGCTAGTTTCTTTATGTTACACCTCAGCCCTCCCACATGGGTGTTTTTATCATCCCTGCCTTACAGATGAAAAATTGAACCTTAAGGTTTACCCAGCCAGTAAGTGCGGGAGCCAGGCTTGAACACAGGTTTGATTCCTGGGTGTGGGAGTCACCTGTCACATGGTTGATGAAAGAGGTGAATTCACATAGAGGTGAATGGGGGCATACCTGTGTTCCTGGTTCCCTCAGAGTTTATAATCCAATTGTGCAGACCAGATGTGCAGTCTCTATACAGAATAAAAGATGTTGCTTGGCAATGTGGCAAGGGCATGGACTTTGGAATGTCAGACCTGAGATCAGATCTCAGCTCTGCTTTTAGAGCAGTGGTGTCTTGGGGAGGTAAGTAGGTAATTTACTTCTCTGAGCTGCTGTTTCTTTTCTTTTTTTTTTTTTAACCTATAAGTAGGTAGGATGATATCTTCCAGAGCTGCGTTAAGATTAGAATTAGGGGGAATGAAGATAGTTACTGGCAACTATGCAGTCTTAGCCAGTATTATTTGTTATCACCCAGGGTGGGGGGCATGGATCAATGCCAATGTGGATGGTTCTGTGAAATTCAGAGATGTGGGAGGTCTCTGAAAGCTGGGTAGGTCAGAAAGCTTGTGGAAAGGGGCAAGTGTGAGCTGGATTATGAGATATGGCTGAAGTTTTCTTTCTTTTTTTTTTTTTTTTTCCCTGTAGCTTACTGATATGCTTTATTTGGCTGTGTGTTATTTCATTGTTTAAATTAGATGCCAACATTTAAAAATGGGATGGTATCTCACGAACATACATCTATTTAGCCTCTTCTGAAATACTGAAGGTGGAGCCCACACTGCAGCATGACAGGAATCAAAGCTGAGTAGGAGCTGCTCTCTAGAAAAGGCAGCCCCTTGTCCTGCTTTACTCTCTTAGTTTACCTGCCGTACCCTACGGCTTATGAGTTCAGAACCCCAGTTATAATCCCTTCTGGTCTTCTTCCTGTTGGACAAAGCATTAGCTTCCTGTTGCTGCTGTAGCAAACTTAGTGGCTTATCCTGGCACACGTTTATCATCTTCCAGCTGTGGAAGGCTGGAATCAGCAGTGTTGGTGACTTCTGGAGGCTCTGGGGACAGTCCATTTCCTTGTCTTCTCCAGTTTCTAGAGGCCACCTCCATTTCTTGCCTTGGAGCTCTTTCCCCATTTTCAAAGAGGTGGCTAAAGTCTTAAGTATGAAGAAAGGTTCATCTTTCTTCCTGCTTGTTTACTTATTCCACATGTATTGGTTGTGGGCCTGTGCCTTGTTCAGGGACAGTGACAAACAAGACAGACAAACACCCTGATCTCCTGGTGCTTACATTCTGCTGGGCAGGGCAATACAGTAACAGCATGAAGGAGTCATGAAGGAGAGCACGTGCTAAACCGAGAGACAGAAGAGGCTGCGTGGCTCCTGGAGCTGGATAGTAAGCTGCTCTGTGAAGGTGACAGCTGACCTGAAGTATAAGGAGCTAGCCGTGCCATGATGAGAGGGAGGCTTTGACAGGCACAAGGAGGAGCGTGTGCAGAGGCCCTGAGGGAGGAGTGAGATCGGAAAGTGCAAGGAGCGAGGAGCAGGTGGTGTGGCCGGAGTGCTGTGAATGGGTGTGTTGTGGGAGGACCATTCTGGGAGGAGAGCAGGGCTTGATCAAGCCACGCCTTGGGGACTGTGCTGGAGTCTGAATTTTACCCCAAGTGTGATGGGAAGTCATTGATGGGTTGTAAGTATGCTGCTAACGTGATGTGATTTCCCAGGTGGTGCCAGTGGTAAAGAATCCGCCTGCCAATGCAGGAGATGCAAGAGACGTGAGTTTGATACCTGGGTCAGGAAGATCTGCTGGAGTAGGGAATGGCAACCCGCTCCAGTATGCTTGCCTGGAAAATCCCATGGACAGAGGAGCCTGGCGGGCTACAATCCATAGGGTCACAAAGAGTCAGACATGACTAAGCATGCATCCCCTTGAAAAACATAACATATACACACACACACATGCTATTATACACACACATATACACACACATGCTAATATATACACACACATAGACACATGCTAATATGATATATACACACACACACAGTTTGAAAAGCTCGCTGTGAGTGAAGAGTGGATTGCAGGGGCAGTGGTCCAGGTAGAGATGAGGGAGGCTTGGATGGGGGTATTAAAGATGGAGAAACATTATAGTTTTGGAGAAAAAGCCCATGGCTGTGTTTCTTTGAGCCTTTTCCCTAGTATGCTAAGGCTTTGGCTTATTTTAGGCGTTTTGCTGCTCTCTAGGGAGAATGTTCCCAGGCTTTGCCAGCCTCATGGCTGAGGAAAGTGGGGGAGGCCTGGGCCAGTGCTTGTCTGGCATCTGCTTAGCCTTCTTGGTGTGGAGGTGACAGCTTCGGTCAGCGATGTCTTTCTGGCATGTTGACCACTTAGGTCATGTCTAGACATTCTTACCCCAGCCTTCATCTTGGTCCCAAACCAAACATGTCCACCTGCTGTTAATTCCACCTCTCTTCAGAGAAACTCTAGGTGAACCCCTGGGGGGTTCCTTCCAGGCTTCCCCAGGTTGGGAGCGGGCACTCTTCTGTCCCTGTGTGCCAGAGCCAAGCCGGATCAAGGTCAGCAGTTCTTCTCTGCCAGCCCCTCACTCCAGTCCTCGCTGTGTGTCAAGCGGGAGAGCCCCAAGCCAAGGGGACCTGTTGTCACTCGCGTGTCCGCTCCGGGTCTTCTCTCTCGTGTGCTGCGTCCTCTTGTGTGCTGTGACTGTCAGCACAAGGGTTTAGTTTTCCCAGCCTCTCTCATGCTTTTTCAGCACTCAGGAAGGAGACATTAGTATCATCTCTTCTCTTGTGTATGTGCAGCTCTCTCAGGTTTCTGGTGAGTTGTGTGGAACCTGTACTTGCTATTCCTCACAACAGAACTTGGACAAGGGTGGGAACCCACTCCCCCATCTTGGCCTTTTTTTTTTTTTTCCAGTCTTGCACTCAATAATTGCTGGGTTAATAAACAAAGGACTCTACAGTTCATCATTGATGCAGGTGGCCATTTCTTTCTATGTGCTTAGTGCTATCTGGTCAATGTTCCTTTGTGTTTTGGGGATCAAACATTTGCTTGCCGTTGCAGTCAACTATCTGAAACAACCCGTTGTGGAAGTGAGGACTGAGGCTGAGAGAGCCGGGGAGATGCATCAGAGCACGTAACTGGGCCTGCTGGAGGGCAGCTGGGGCTCAGAGATCACAGAGCTCCTTCATGCCGCCATTGTGATTCTCTGTGGCCCTTCCAGCACCTCTGTGGGTCATGGTCTGTGACTGGTCTGAGGCTGCAATTATGACTGCCTTGGTGAAAGGGGAGGCTTTCATCCACGTGGCAGGAATGAAACCCGGGAGCCAGTTTTCCCCCTATGTTGTGTTGATTGTCCCCAAATGCCCTCGGGTCCAGCAAATGTCTACCCTCCCCACCCTTCTCTATCCTGAGCATTCTGGCTGCACCACTGGGGGTCTTAGTTCTCCCACCAGGGATCAAACCTGAGCTGCCTCCATTGGAAGCACAGAATCTTAGCCCCGGGAGCACCCTCTCCTAAGCATTCTTAACCCTGCCAGGTCCTTTAGCTCAGGAACAACCTGCTGCCAGAAGGAACAGCAGCTCTGGGCTCAAGCAGATCAGATCCTGGCCCTGCTGCTGACCTGTTAGTTACTTAAAGATTCTGTCTTTGAACCTCAATTTTCTAATTTGCTATTGGTCTTATCCCGGAGAGTCATTTTGAGGATGCAAGATGATGTATTTAGGGGGGCAGTGTGGCACAGGGCTTGAGTTGAGCTCTACAGCTGACTGCCCAGGTTCAAATCCTGACTCTGCTCCTTTTGAGCTGTGTGATTTTGGACAAGTTCCTTGAGTCTCTGTGCCTTACTGGCACAAAAGTACACACTATGTCCTCGTACCCCCTCCCCAGGAATGGAACCTCTTACTTTCTTCTCCCTGATCCCATTCCATTCAGAGGCTGGGGAGGACCTGGATTTGAACATGACTTTTTATTTTGCTAAAGCCTTCTGGGTTGGAGGAAGCATTTGTTCCCTAACAGGAAGGGACAGGGTCTGCGTGGGAGAGATTGGTGACACTACCTTGGATGGGGGATACAGACAGGAAGTTCAGAAATAAGCTGATAGCTAAAGAGAGTTAAGTTAGAGAGTTATTGGCACATAACACAGAAATTCAGGCTTTTCAGAAAAATAACAGATGCCTAAATGTCAGTGGCAAGGAAGGGAGAAGGCTATCAGATTGTTTTTTGAGTAAGATCTCAGCGAGGAAAGAGCAGTTTTGATCTATTTCTCTTGCTTTGTTTTCCAGGTGAAAAAAATCAAGGCTCAAGGGAGCAGCCCTTTTAGCCCTTAATTAATTAGGGTCACCTATAGCGTGCACTAATTTTTTTTTTTTTTAATGTTCAGCTTGCCTTTTCGGCTAGACTGTCAGTTCCCTGAAGGTAGGTGCCCAGCTTTTGCCAGCCTCTGTGGTCCTGCTGGGCTGTGACTGATCACGGTCCACTTCCTTGACCCCTCTGTTTTCCAGAGTGAGTACATTGCTCCGTGTGATTGTCGGCGCGCCTTTGTCTCTGGATTTGATGGCTCTGCAGGTGAGTCACTAAATTCTCTCTTTGTCCTTGTGGTACTTGTGTTCGCCTCCCTAAAATAACTAGACCCAGTTTCAGTCTGTGATACAGAACCAAAAAGAAAATACAGACCAGACGTCCCCATTGACCCTCTGCAGAGGGGGCGTGGTCCCGGTGCCTGTAGCTCCTAGGCTTAAGTGTTAGTGACTCTCTTCTCTCATGTGTTAATGATGCTTCTTTTTAATGACTCTTTGCTTTTCAAGTCAAAAAATTTTATTTTAAAAACAGTCTTGGGGGACTTCCCTGGTTATCTAGTGGAAAAGAATTCGCCTTCAAAGCAGGGGATACATGTTTGATCCCTGGTGGGGGAACTAAGATCCCACATGCCTGGGGCAGCCAAACCCTCCTGCTGCAACTAGGGAAGCCTGCAGGCTCTTGAGGCTGCCTGCCACAATGAAGACCCAGTACAGCCAAAAAAAATATTGTTGAACTTTTTATTAAATATAACATACACACAGATAAGTATATCATGAATACCCCTGTGTAACTGGCACTGCAGATAAGAAATGGGACACGAATGGCATCCTCAGGACCCCTTTCTTAGCTTTCTGGTCCCCTGTAATTCTCTAAGCGCTTAACTCTTGGTTTCTCCCTTTTCCCTTTCAACTTGAATAATAAAGATTAATGTTGAGCTACACTGGCGTACTGCATTAATTTTCTAAGAGCTGTTGCGCCCTGGGGTTTCACGGTGGGTTTCCCCTTCAGGCTCCCATCCTCTTAAGTGGCTAGGTTTGACGGGAGCCCCTTTCCTCACAATTAGCGCACTGCTTCCATTGATATAGGTGCATGTGTTGGTTGGCACATTCCATCTGGTTTAGGCTGACACCTCTGCTGAAAACCCTGAGTTCTTCTGGGCCTGTGGGAGCTGAGGGCGGGTAGAGGTGGAGACAAACTCCCTGCGTCTCCCTGAATGCTCACAGCGCCCAGGCGGTCTCTCTTGGGAAAGGCAAAACACCTCCTTTGGGGCGTCTGTTGGAGCAGGTGGCTGTGATTGCTGAGCAGGAACCATTTCCAGCTCACTCCTGTTGACTAGAGGCCCTGTGGCCCTCTGTCCACAGACCTCTGTCCTCCTGGCCTTGACTCACATCATGCACACGGGGTCCTTTCTATGCAGGGACCAGTACCTGGGCTGCCTCCCGACTGCCCACAACTTGTTGTCAGTGGTACTGTCTTCTCTTGCCTGGAGGTTTCCTTGGAGTCAGAGGCCCACCTGCCCCGCAAAGTGGGGGTGGGTGGTGGGGCCACACGGAGTCTGGGGCCTCTCACCGTGCTCGCCTGCCTGCTGCCATTCTGGGCAGCTTCTAGGTGTTTTTCAGGAACCTCTCTCATTCCTTCGCTCCCCTCCTCCAGGCACAGCCATCGTCACAGAAGAACATGCGGCCATGTGGACTGACGGGCGCTACTTTCTCCAGGCTGCCAAGCAGATGGACAGCAACTGGATGCTCATGAAGATGGGTGCGTAGAGACACAGCCGTCTCAAGCTTAGCTGGCCGGCTCGGGAGGAGACCCTGGAGCTCCTCAGGGCTTCTGGATCTTAACCCTTTTATGGGGTCAGGGACCCCTTTTAGAATCCAAGGTGTCTTAGTAACAAACTACCATAGATGGGGTGGCTCAAACAACAGAAATTTAAGAGAAGGGATACGTGTATATGTATGGCTGAGTACCTTCGCTCTTCACCTGAAGCTACCAAAGCATTGTTAATCGGCTGTTGTTGTTCAGTTGCCCAGTTGTACCCAACTCTTTGTGACCCCATGGACTGCAGCTATACCCCAGTACAAAATAAAAAGTCTAAAGTTTTGGGGGGAGAAATTTTCTTTCAACGGAAATTTATCTTTTCATGGCTGGTGGCTGGAAATCTAAAAGTCTAAAGTTTTGGAGGGAAACTTTTTTTTCAGCAGAAATTTATTTTTTCATGGCTGGTGGCTGGAAATCTAAAAGTCTAAAGTTTTGGGAGGAAAATTTTTTTTTTCAACAGAAATTTAATTTTTCATGGCTAGTGGCTGGAAGTCTGAAATGAGGGTGCCAGTGTGGTCAGATTAGTGAGAGCTGTCTTCCTGGCGCGCAGACAGCCACCTTCTCACTTATCCTTACATGGTTCTCTCTCTCTTCCTCTTCTTAGAAGGCTACCAGTACTACTAGATTATAATTCTACCCTATGACTTCATTTAACCTTCAGTATCTCCTAAGCCCCTGTCTCCAAACATAGGTCATTGTGAGGTAGGGTTTCAGTGTATGAATTTTGAGGGGAAACAGTACAGTTCATGGTACAAGGAAGAATGAGAAAGTGACAGGCTTCTATATACAAACCATCATGCATTCAATTTTGGAAGGCCCTGGCTCAGAACCCTTGTTTCAGTGAGGAGTAGCTGAGGGCCAGAGAGGACCCTGTGCCTTTGACTCATGCCCTGGGGGCCTATCCCCTGCTCTCTGCTGCCTCATGATTTCAAATGAGGTGAAGGTAAGGGGCCCCTGGCAGCCGAGCTAGGAAGCTCTCCCTCTGAGGATCCTGGCAGCTTAGCCACAGGGCAAGAGCATGGGTCTGCAGCTTTCTTGGGCAAGTTACTTCATCTTCAGTTTCCTCATCTATAAAGTGGAATGATAATAGTACCATAAAATGGCGAGGATTAAAGAAATAATATATGGAAAGCATGGAGCTCAGTGTTTATTGGATAATGATAATGTGTGTGTGTGTGTACACGGGTTTTTCATTTAATTGCGTGCTGTATTTTTCCTTGTCATCAGAGTAGTCTTTTGAAATATGGTTTCAGTGATTGTACAAAGGTGCAGCCTGCTGCATTTTGAACTTGGACAATAGAAGGAGGGGAAAGCAGCTGCCAGGGCCGAGTGAGGAAGAGGAGAAAAGGCCAAATCCCTGATGTTTCTTGTTTGTTGTTGGAGGTTATGAGGAAATCGGGTTGCTACCAGACTCACAGTTCAGGGAACAGAGGGCTGTTGATACTGAGTTGAACTGACCCCAGGATCTATTACTGAGGTTATGTGTGTGTGTGTGTGTGTGCGCACGCCTGCATGCTCCACACACTCTCCACATGCATGTATGAATGTTTGGCTTAGGGAGGAATTAAGAATGTTTTTATCCTGGCAATGGGTTTATTTTAAACTTGGGTTTCTCAAAATTCTTTTAAAATATAGAAACGTCAACACTGCAGCTTGGTGTTGTCCCAGTTGTGTTCTGTCTCACACACACGCACAGGCCTTCAGGATTGTGGGGCTGTTAGAAGTGAATAGGCCTCTAGGCCTTTGTACTTTTTGATTACATGCCTCTCTGTTTCTGTTTCATGCGCCCTTAGCATGTATGTATATTTGTTTATATGTTAGATGCATGTACTATGTCTATGTGTATTTCAGATTCAAGCAAAGTTTAATATCTTAATTTTTAAGAAGAAGTACAAATGGAAGTTCTGATACTTTCTGCTTGCACCCCAGGGTCTCTTTTAGTGTGCTCCTGGGATGTGAGCATCTCTCTTTGGGGCCTAAACTTCAGCTGTTAGATATGTCAGTGCTTTGGGGGTCAGAGTGGCAGAGGAGCGACTACTATCTGCCTCTTCCCTAGACCAGCCCTGGGGGAGGAGTCCTTCTTCCCTCCAAGCCCTCTCTAGCCTCTGCCCGCAGCCCGCCTCCTCACTGGCTCTCCTGTGTAGGGAGGTTCTGGTGGGTGTGGCTGGGGAGTGGTTGATTCCTGGGGTTTTGCCCAGCATCTGTCTGCTAGGAGATGATATGACTTCACCCTGTGAAAATTACACTAGGGGCATTCAAGAAACTTGCTTAATAATTGGCTTGTTTAGCGGTTTGAGGAAAAAAATAGGAAAGAATCAGATAGGAAAATCACTCAGTGACAGTTTCTAGGCAGGCTTTTAGAACTGAGATGCGTGAGCTCATTTCTTGATAAACCTTTGAACGTCCGTTATGTGGTTATCAGTACTCAGGGAAGGTAGTAAAAGTCAGTACTGTTTTGGAATATATGAACTTGCACTCTTTGATATTTTCCCGAAATGTTTCTTAATTGTTTAGCAAAAATCTGATGAAAAAGTATACATCTGAAACGTACAAGATATACTAGGTTGGATTAAAAAAAACTGGGATATCAAAAATAATTGTAGTTCCTTTTGTGAAGCTTATTTGGTGTCCTGTGACTAGTCTCTTAGAAAAGGAAAGGGCTGTGTGCTCTTGGTAATTGGGAAGCCCAGGGAGCCAGTTAAAGACACGATTTTGGGTTCCTATGTGTTCCTCTTACAGTCTTTGGATAGGTTTCTGCTGCTGAGACTTGAGCTCAGTCCTCCAGTCAGGCTGATTGTCTGGCAGGGCCTTTCCTCTGCAGTGATGCCCTCCAGGTAAGGCGAGAGCCCTGTGCGTGTGTTTGCCTTACCTGGGTGGGACGTAAGGGAGACTCTGAGCTTCTGCCTGCACAGTCTCACCACTCATGCTCTCATTACCATTAGTGGGGAAGTCACAGAAGGCCGATGAGATGATCTTCAGGATGACATCATGCACCTGTGTTGCAGTGATTCCCAGGATGCCTTTTACCAGGGGTCTAGGGAAAATCCTGCTTCTTCTTTCTTCTGTCTTACCCTCCCCTTATATACCATCTTACTTTATGCTTTCCTTTTTTAGCATCTAACACTTCTTCTAACCTTCCAGGATGAAGAGAAGTTCAGATTTTCCAAGTGCTGTCGATCCTTTTTAAAGAAGGTGCTTGATAAAGACCCTGTTCTCATGCTATTGGTGAATTGCACCTTTCTGGGTAGGATATCAAGCTCAGGCTCCCTGGGAATTGTTTCTCATCAGTTCTTCCCTCTGTAGGTCTGAAGGACACACCAACTCAGGAAGACTGGCTGGTGAGTGTACTTCCTGAAGGATCCAGGGTTGGTGTAGACCCACTGATCATTCCTACAGGTGAGTAAGCCGAGGCCCTGCCAGCTTGGGTGAGGACTGGGGTTCTAGATGCCTCCTCAGCCTCCTCGTTTGCTTGTGGGTGGTAGAACCTTTGGGGGCTCAGCATGACATGAGGTCAAAGCGGAGGTCAGGGTGAGGAGAAGAGTTAGCAGAGGGCTGCAGGATCGCCTGTCAGAAGGTGGCAGGCTCTCAGAGCTCTGCTGCTTGTAGAGGGTCTTCAGTTCACAGCTAGACCACCAGTGTTTCTCCTCAGATTACTGGAAGAAGATGGCCAAGGTTCTGAGAAGTGCTGGCCACCACCTCATTCCTGTCAAGGACAACCTTGTGGACAAGATCTGGACAGACCGCCCCGAGCGTCCCTGCAAACCGCTTATCACACTGGGCCTGGATTACACAGGTCAGAATCACGGCTGTGCCCCGCAGGCCCTGGCCATCGTCCCCTCCACCTGAATACAAGTCCTCTGGAGCCAGGTCATTGAGCCGATGGGAGGATTTGGCCCCGCTCTGGCACGTGGGGCATTGGGGCAGCAGGAGTTCAGTTTGTTTCCACTGTTGGCACCTGCTTGGGCATAGTTTACTCTCACAGAGCTCTTCTGGGCAGACCCATGGGTGCTGCTGAGATGGCTTTTTTTTTTTTTTTACCATTCAGTTGCTCACTGCCCCTCTCACACGTCTGATATTGGACACAGAGCCTAGAGGTTTCTAGATTCCATGTCCTTTTCTTCTTCCAGCACTTGTAGGTTTACCTTCCCAGGCCCCCTGCCCTTTATCTGTCCTCTGCCGTAGAGGCTTTGGGGAGTGGGTGGATTTCTTTGGCTTGCGTGATAGTGGTGAGTGAGGAGCAAGTTCTGTGAACAGTCTGTGGGAGATGAAAGTGTGGATTTATGGAAGAGTGAGGAGTGCAGAGGGAAAGGCCTGGAGGTGGGGCAGAGGGGAGTGAATCTTGCTGTAGAAACAGCAGAGGAGAGGTGGAGCGGGGATGTCTGGAATGCAGGCACATTGCCCAGAGGGGTCCTGGGAAGAAAGCATTACAACCCAGACTCTCAGCCAAGTTTTAAGCAGAATTCCCGAGCTGATCTTCACAGCAGTGTTTGGTTGTGGGGACGCCCCCAGCTTGCTTCCTTGTGACACTCTCACCAGAGGGTATTGCAGACTGGGGAGGGGGATGGGTCCAGTGAGGGGCCCTGGGTCAGCTAAACATTGTCCATCAGCATGCTTTGGATTCTGTCGAACTGAAGGAGAGGCTCTGACCTGTTCTTTACAGAGCAGGGAGAGCAGGTTTGGCTGGTGAGACTTCGGGGCAACAGACACGTGAGCGCCTGCCGTGTGCAGGGCACTGCCAGGGGCTGTGTGCATGAGATGGAGCCTGCCCTGTTCACAGGTGGCTGTACCATGAGGTCCAGGTGCTGCCTCATGTCCGGTGGTGGTGAGCTTCTCTGGGGCCCACAGGAGTAGCAGGCAGTCGCCGGCTGTGTCTGGCAGAGCATGTGTGGTTTGGAAGTGGTAGTCACGCTGAAACAGGCTGTGGAGAGTTCCTAGATCTTAGCACTGAAAGGCAGGTCTTGAGGCTCTAGAAATGTAAGGTAGAGGGTGATGTTTGCCTGACCTCTAAAGATTCGGTGAGTTCTCTCTGCTGGTTAGTGTCTTCTCAAAGCTCCCTGTGCTTCCTCTACGGCAGCAGTCTTTATACAGGAGTGTAACTAATTGCTGGTTTAATTATCTGTCTTCCCTTCCAGATTGTAAGCCCCATGAGGGCAGGGACTGTGTGTAGCTCAGAGCTGTAACTGCAGTGACAAGCAAGGCATCTGCAGATATTGATGCCTGGGCAGGAGAGATGGTTCATAGACATTTGTTGGATGAACAAATGGATTAATTTTGTTGTGAGGCAGTCCGGGCTTTGGATAGTCAACTAGCTTAGACGGAATTACTTCTCTTGTATGGGATTGGTATCCAGGCATTCTGTCCACTCAGATAACATGCTCCCTGGATATGGTGCTGGTTAAGAATGTTTGGAATGGGTTCTTTCACTTGGCTCTCAACAGTCCCCGGGACCAGACCAGGGCTGGAGTGGCAAGTGTGTTTGTTTCTTGCAGGCATCTCCTGGAAGGACAAGGTTGCAGACCTTCGGTTGAAAATGGCTGAGAGGAACGTCGTGTGGTTTGTGGTCACTGCCCTGGATGAGATTGCGTGTGAGTGCTCTGGTTTCACTGTTGGGGCGTGTTACCCAGTCTCTCAGTTGGTTCTCTGGGAATCTGTGTGCTCACAGAATTCAGTTTTCTGCATGGTCAGTAAGCAAAAGACCATCACCAGTGGGTATATGGCATGCCAGGTGGGATGGAGAAGGGATTATTTTGGATGGAGAATTACAGGGTGTTGGGGAGGAGATTGTGGTTGGTCTGGAGCAGTGTTACAGCCAGGCGCTGATGCCAGATCTGTGGTGGTGTCCCTCTCTGGCCAGTCTACTCAGTACTGTGACACCTCCGAGCAGGGGCGCTTTCTCCAAACTTTTTGTTTCTGTTAACATTCGTTTGTCTCTAAAGGTATGGAAGTGAGCTCATAGGAGATATTTTTTTCTTTATACTTCTGTATTTCCCAGATTCTTCACAATGAGGATGTTCTAGAAATACTTCTACTTCAGAAAACTCAGGAGCTGAAAGTTCACCAAACCTTTTGGCACAATAGCAGTTTTTTAATCTTTAGATCTTAGACTATCCTCATGGAATTGTTCAATGCCTTCTAGAACCTGAATGAATAAGGTTGAACCTTCTTTTTCTATTTTCTGACTGGATTTGACCCAAGGTACCTGAGAAGAGGCACTGCTTTATCTTTTTATTTTCTCACTAGAGAAAGATGGCTTACTGCACAATCTCTAATGCCTAGCCCCCAAACTTTGTCACGTGTATCAGTGATTTATATCCCTAATTAACTTAATAACATCAACATCAGAGAAAATAACATATGAAGCTAATTTCTCCCCTTGATTATTTAAATATCCTCTGTTTTCATTGTGGAAAATCTGGGAAGTACAGAGCAAGTAGAAATAAAAAGTCACCTATAATCTTCTTGTACAGAATCAGTTAACATTTCTGTGCATATATAATTTTGTAACTTGATTTTTTCCACTCTATTTACTCTAAGCAAATATAAACATAATTTTAAGTGAATATTAAATATCCCATCATGTGGTTATAGTGGAATTTACTTAACCATTCCTCTCAGGATGACCTTTGAGTTATTTCCACATTTTCTCATGATTGTATTACAGGACTACCATCAAAGTCTTGGTGCATCGCAATCTGTGTCTTAGTTTCTGATAATTTTCTTTCAGCTTTTGGTTGACTTTGGAGGTGGTGGTATGGGCTGGAGGGTGTGTGCATGGTAGGGCCTTTGACCTTATTACCATGTACCTGCCAGAGAGGTTGCACAGCATGTATGAATACACCCCTCTTGCCACACTCGCACCGACCCCAGGTACTATCATTTAAAAAGAATGCTAGTTGGGTTTGATGGGTAAAACATGTTGCCTCCATGCTGTACTTGAAGAAGCCATGGTTTTAAAATAGAGGCAGTGCGTTTGATACCAGGGTCTTTTTTGCACTCTGATTGTCAGGAGAGCAAGTGTTAGGCTGCGGGAGGCCCTGGGATGAGAGCTGTGCTCAGCACCGGTCCCTCTAGTTTCTCCAGCACGCAGTGACCTCACCAGGGCCCTGACACTGGCCATGCAGGTCCTCCACCCAGCCGTGGTTCCGGGTGGGCCGCCGGCTCGGGTTTCATTCATGGGCCCAGAGCCCCACTGACTCACTGCTTTTGTTCCTCTGCTGGGAAGCTCCGCCTCCCCGGGGCTCCTGACCCTTACACAGAGGGCCTCATCTGGCCTCCCTGGTGGGTGGGTCTCCGTTTTTCTACCCTCAGTCTCTTGCCTCAGAAGGGAGCGAGTGCTTGGCTCCCGCCCTTGTACTTGGGAGTGCCAGAGGTTTTTCTGCGGCAAGGCCAGGCCTGGCGGGTCACCGCCGGGTGGACCATTTCAACTCTTTGTCTGGAGGGCAATTCTCGGGTGTTCTGACTAATAACTCTTTCCATTCCCTTCCGGGGCTGGTGATGTGGCAGCGAAAGACACAGTTCTGGTGCCCTCATTTGGTGGATATGTGCAACTGCAGCTCAGAGGCGAGACAGGGAAGGGAGGCTCCCGGCCTCTCTGAGAGGTCTACCCTGCTCTTCCCGGCCAGTGGAAGCACTCCCTGCATCCTCCCAGCTGCCCCTTAACTCGCAGTCGGGCGGGTGACAGGAATTTTTTTTTTTTTTCCAGGGCTATTCAATCTCCGAGGATCAGACGTAGAGCACAATCCTGTATTTTTCTCCTATGCAATCTTAGGACTAGAGACGATCATGTGAGTGGTGGCCCCGCACCTGAAAGTCTTCCCCACAGCTCCTTGGAGCCCCAGTCCACCACCCTCGCCTGGGCCCACTGGTCTCGGCCTGATGTGCGCCAGAGTCCTGCTTTTCTCCTGCCCTTTCCTGCCCCCCTTTCCCTTCTGCCTTCCTTAACAATAGTTATTAATTTATATCCTGCCTCTCTTATAATCCTGAAAATTATTGGTAGTCCTAGAAGATAAAAAAAATAAATGTCGAGGACATTAGAACAAAACCGGAGAGAGTAAGCTTAGTTCACAGAATTCCTGCTGCAAAGACTTGTTCAGGCCGCACATTAGACTCCTTGCAGCCAAGGCAGAGAGGGATATGGGCTTTGTTATACACAGTCCTGGGTCCACAATGCAAATAGACCTCACCATTCAGAAAGTCAGAAGTGATGCAGGAAACTGAGTTGTGCCTTGTTGAATTATCTTTTAAACTGCTGCTTGCGGCCTTCCTGCCATTGCTCTTCTTGTTTGAGTGGCTTTCTGCATTCAGACATGTTTATTGAGTGCCTGTTACGTGCTAGAGTCTCCACTAGGTGTTGGGGTGAATGAGGCAGACAGGGTCCTGGGTTAGAGCTGGGGATTCCGATGCATAGTTGGCACTCACTTGTCAGTGGGGCACGTATGGATGTTATTGGAGGGGCCTGACCTGATCAGAGGAGACAGTAATATTGAGACAGAGATTCAGGGTACTTGGGAGTTAGCTCGGTGAGGAGGGAATGAGGAGGAAGAGAAACAGGTGATCTAAGCTGGGGAGCAGCATTCTCAGAGACTTTGGGAGAGAGTGCAGTGCAGGTGAGGGACCCAGAGTGGTCCAGTGTGGTTGAAGCCTGGAGTGGGAAACTGGCAGGTAGTCAGGGCCACATAAGCAAGGCCTTGTGAGTCAGGTTCAGGAGCTTGGGCCCTTGTCCTGAGAATGCTGTGAGTTTCCACAGGGAACCACACGGTCAGGCTTGTAAATCATAGAGAATTTACGATTGGAGTGAAATTATGGGGTGGATTATGATTATTGAAAAATAGGGTGGATAGGGAAGACTAGTGGCAGGGAGACCAGTTAGGAGGCCATGGGACTAATCCATGAGAGATGGTAGTGGTTAACCCTAACCCTAACCTGGGCAGCAAGTGGGCAAGGCTACAGTGAAAGCGGGAGAGGTTTGAGGGGTGCTTAGGACGTAAGTTCAAAGATCTCCATGAAGGAGGGAAAGAGGGGCATCAAGGAGGACAGTGCCCAGGTCCTGGCTTGGGGGACAGGGTGGAAGGTAGCATGCACGGGGCAGGGAGCACAGGTTTGGAAAGGGCGTGGAGGGAAGAGAAGCTGCTCATTTGGGATGCTGGAAGGTGGAGCCTGTCTCTTGAGTGTGGGTCTGTGTTCTTGTCCTCTGATTCCTGCGCCCATCTTTCCTCACCTCTCCTCTGGCCCCTCTTCAGGCTCTTCATTGATGGTGACCGCATAGATGCCCCCATTGTGAAGGAACACCTACTGCTTGACTTGGGCCTGGAAGCCGAGTACAGAATCCAGGTGCTTCCATACAAGTCCATCCTGAGCGAGCTCAAGATCCTGTGTGCCAGCCTTTCCCCAAGGGAGAAGGTGTGGGTCAGTGACAAGGCCAGCTATGCTGTGAGCGAGGCCATCCCCAAGGTTGGTAGCCCCAGAGCTGATCAAAACCTGCCACTCTGGCTACCAAGCCCTTCCCAGTCCTGGCATCAGGCGGCTTCTCTTTGAAGCAGAGAGAGGTTGGTTGTTCAGGCAGGTTCCCAGGACTGGGTGTCATATCAGAGGTGTCATCCCCGCAATGAGCCCTTTGGGCTCTTAGAACCCAGTGAGTCCCGTGTTTTCCAAGATGTGGCATGAGAGATGATTTTAGGTGGTGCACATTCATACTTAGGTTTATTTAAATGTATCTATTTTTAAAGCATTTTAACAGATTTAAAGAATGAACCAGTGGTTACCAATGGGGAGAGGGAAAGGAGGTGGGGCAAGATTGGGGTACCAGATTCAGAGGTACAGACTGCTATGTATAAAAAAAGAAGCTACAAGGATATATTATATAGCACAGGGAATTTAACCAATATTTATAATAACTTTAAATGGAGTTTAACCTTTAAAAATTGTGAGTCACTCTATTATACATCTAAGACATATAATATATTGTATAGGAGAAGGCAATGGCACCCCACTCCAGTACTCTTGCCTGGAAAATCCCATGGATGGAGGAGCCTGGTAGGCTGCAGTCCATGGGGTCGCTAAGAGTCGGGCACGACTGAGCGACTTCACTTTCACTTTTCACTTTCATGCATTTGAGAAGGAAATGGAAACCCACTCCAGTGTTCTTGCCTGGAGAATCCCAGGGACGGGGGAGCCTGGTGGCTGCCGTCTATGGGGTCGCACAGAGTCGGACATGACTGAAGCGACTTAGCAGCAGCAGCAGCAGCAGCATGCGTCAATTAAAAAAAGAGTTTTAGTGTGTAGTTGAAAAAATATAATTAGCATATGCGACCAGGTATTATAAAAATTATTTCTTAAGAGAGAGTTGATTTCAATAGACTGTTGATTCAAAGATCATCTAAAGAAGTCTTAAGTAAATAAGGGTCCAGCGAGTAGGCAGCCCGGGTAAGCCCTGTGCAGATGGTGTGAGAGTGTCTGAAGTTTGGGAAACACTACTCTACATCCGCCTCCCCCACCATATTTTATAGTTAAGGAGACCTGAGGCCCAGGGAGAGTTAGAGAGTTGGGCATTTATCAAAGGTCAAGTGATAGTGATAGTGATGCCCTTGACCGAACCCCTGCTGGGTGGTGCTAAGCAGCTGACATGTACCCCCCATGTTCACTGAGGCCCGGGGCAGGAGTCCATGCCGCCTTAGTTGAGACTTTTTGATTGTCCTACTCTGGGCCTCTGGCTGCCGAGTGGCCTTTGGCAAAGCCAGCAGTATTCTGTCTCCTCCACTAAGCAGGGGCCATGCTGGGAGGAGTCCGGGCCTGGCCTTCTAGCCCGGTTTTCCCATTGCACCCCTGTCACTCTCACGCTGTGTGATGGAGTTACTCAGAGCTTTGCTTCCGTTGGGGTCATGCCTGCCTTTGTTTCATGAGGGGCAGGTATGCAAGAGAGAGAGAACAAGCAGTGTGGAGAGAGGGAGAGCCCTTTGAGAAGCTCCATGCAGGCGCAAGGTGATACAAAATTACTCCCTGCTCCCTGTAACACAGGGCTGGATTCTGACTTGTTCTCAGTTGGGAAGGCTCTTCCCCAGCCCCTTAAGACCTGACTGTTAATGGTAGGTGATCCCTGAGCATGAGGTGGGAAGGAACAGGAGCTCCCTCCCCCCTCATTGGTCACATACATCCCCAGAAAGTGGGAAAAGGCCTCCTTTGTGCAGCCAGGAAGGGGTTACTTCGGTCAAGCTTTGATCCATTAGTGAACCCTGACCATGACCATGGAGGTTTGAAAAGTAGCATCTTGCTGCTGGCTGGCAGCCAGCTGTCTCAGAGAGCTAAGGGGGTGGGGGAGAGACGAGAAATAGCTTATTTGATGTACTTTATCTTTTTGGATGAGCTCAAGCCCCTTTTCTCCAGCTCAGAGTCACCACCCAAAAAGGGCAGGTCTTTGGGCCTCAGGGGAGCAGGGAGGGTCTGAGTGGGAGCTCTCTGCGATTTGTCCAAAGTGAGGAGTCCTGGCTGGAGGGGTGATCTTGGTCTGGGGTGAGTGAGTCCCACACTACTGCCTCCTGCCCCAGGATCATCGCTGCTGTATGCCTTACACCCCCATCTGCATTGCCAAAGCTGTGAAGAATTCTGCTGAATCAGAAGGCATGAGGCGAGCTCACGTGAGTAAAGCAGCCTGTGCAGAAGAGGGGGTGTGTGGTGGTCAGAAGGCCCAACTCCCTTACCTGCTGTGTGGCTTTGACCCTGGTGCGGGTGGGACCGTCTCCGAGCCTTCCAGAGTTAATGAGAGAATGAAATAAAATCCTGGACGGCTCATGGGAATCGCCTGCATGGAAAGTCCTGACTGCTGGTGGTGTGTGGTCCTCTACGTTAGGGCTGGGCCTTGAATCTGCCCATCTGATTTTCAGTCACAACTTAAAAAAATGTCTCTATTATTTGCACAGATTAAAGATGCCGTTGCCTTATGTGAACTCTTTAACTGGCTGGAAAAAGAGGTTGGTTCTTAGTCTTTGTTTAACACGTGGACATAGATCATTCAGAAATTATCTACATGGGATTCTAGCCGTGACTCTGGTTGACCATGAGGTCTAAGCTCTTGATCTAATTTTAGTACTCGCTTTTAAGAGTTCTTTGTGGAAATTTGTTGTGTGTGTTTTTAAAAACTGTAGAAAATAGTAACAAAGATGAAGAAAGAAATTCCTTAATAGAATGGATCCTTTCTGGGTTAAGGAATTGTCTTATAATGAAGTGGTCTTTCATTATAAGGAAAAATGACTACAGGCAAGCTGATTGTATCAAGAGAAAAAAGGTCTTTGTGTATGTTCTGAACTTTAAGCCATAAAGCTTTTTATATTAAATTGATTCTTGGTCATTAGTTTCTTGCCTTTTCACTCCTTGTAGCTGATAAGGAGGTGATTTCTTTGTGCTCTTATTAAACGGTGTCGTATTCCCTTTAAATATTTTATGAGCAACTCTTTGAAAGTAGCTTACATTGGGAGAAGAAAATACTTTGATTCCCACAAGTTTTTCCCGTCTGGCAGTTGTTCATCTGTGTATGTCATTTTTTGTTTTTTTCAGCGTAGGTCATTTTATGTGTCTCTCACTGTATCGCTATCACTCTGTATTCTGTTTTATTCACTTAGTATCATAGTGTGAGCATTTCCCATTTTCTTTGAGATTTTAAATAAATAATCCAAATGGAGACTGTGTTTAGTGGCTAGGCTGCTTTATTTACCCATTCCTCCTATTTTCAAATGTTGAGAGTGTTTTTTGAAAAAAAATTTTTTTTTTTTTGCAATTACCAAGCACCTTGTAATAATATCTTTGCATTTATCTTTATTTAGGATCTTTTTCTTAGGATATTGTAGGTGTGAATGCTTTTGAGGTTTTAAATTTAGGTGTATCAAATTTGGGGAAGTTTTAGGATATAATACTGAGGGAAACAGTTGGGGAAAAATTCAATGGATAGAAGTCCTTTTACTTTTACATAGCTTTGGTTAAGAGCCTTTGGAATTCCCTCCTTGTTGAAGATGAGACATACGCTGTGTCCTGTAGGTTGGACAGTTGGAATGTGGAGACTGAGGAAAAAGTAAGCTTTTAATGTACTCCCTATAACAGAGGAGCCTAGCAGCCTACAGTCTGTGGGGTCGCAAAGAGTCAGACACGACTGAGCAACTAACACTTTTCATAGTATGTGGGAGACCCGTGAATTTATCATGCCCCAGTCATTTATAAGCAACTTTCTCGTAGGTGCCCAAAGGTGGTGTGACAGAGATCTCAGCTGCCAACAAAGCTGAGGAATTCCGCAGGTAAGGATCACTGTGGGGGGACCCTGTGAGTCTTGTGCTCCTGTCCTTGGCACATTCAGGGAAGCTGGGCGGGGCCCTGATTCCTGGCACAGTAAGAACCTTTAGGCCACTCTGCTCTGTGTGTGTCTTTCTGTTCCAGGCAGCAGGCCGACTTTGTGGACCTGAGCTTCCCAACCATTTCCAGTACGGGACCCAATGGCGCCATCATTCACTACGCGTAAGGCATGCGGAGGAGCACGCTGCCTGGCTTTGCTGCTGCTTCTGCACAGGAGCCTGAGCAGGGGAGAGACATTGTTTTATCAAAGGCCCCTGCGCCCACCTCCATGTGTCTGTTGAGATTGTTCTTATGTATGAAATAAGATCTTTGAGGTCTTCTTGTCTCTCAGTCCGAAGCCTCTGCCTTTTGGGAGTGACTCTTTGGCACCGATGTTGCCCATCGACATTGTCCATATGTAGTCAAATGGGTCATCCCTCTTTCCTTCTGAGACTGCAGTATCTGTTGTCATAATCCCCGAATCTTAACAGTTAGAAGTTTTAGTGTTTTTCTTTTCTGACAGTGGCAGCCTTCTTGACACACTAGTCCAAACATCTTGTGAGCTCCATGACCTCCATACCAAACAAACTTACCACTAGGTTGTGGAGCACCCTGTTATGTTTAAGGAGATAATCTGTACCATCTCTTTCCTCCCCAGCCTATGGGGATTTATTTGTACCACATGAGCCCGTGGACCCACAGAGCCAAGCTTCCTTCCACTGTGAGACCAGGAGGGCAATGATGAATTTGGGAGAGCTAGACCCACCTGTGGAGGTGGTGGGAAATGGATCTAGGCTTCTTGCATGGGCTCCAGCTTCAGCTTTGCCTGGCTCACATGGTTTTGCCTCATGTGGGGTATCTTGAGTTCTTTGCTTCCCATCTGTGATGTGCATCGTGATGGAGCACTCTGGCTGTCTCACTATGCTGTACTTGGGCACAAGTCCCCCGTCCACCCTTTTTACTAATCGCTTTTAGAGTTTTTAGTCTTGGGACAAATTTTGAAGCTGCTGTGTGGGAGTTAGTCACGGGTGTGGCTGTATGATTCTCTCATATTAATGCTTCTGTTCCAACATTAAACTATCAAAAGTACTTGAGTTCTTGTCTTATATTTAGCACAGGTGATGAATTTCCTGGCTGGATATGACCCTAGAACTTAAAAAAAAAATTTCAGTCCAAGAGGGGAGGATCTCACTTTCCCTTTGTGTTTTTTCATTGTGGCTGTTGGAAGCCTGTTGAGAAGCAGGGTGCTGGGCCCATATCTGGTGGCCTTTTCTAGTCATTGGGCTCGAGTGCCTACTGGCCCCCTTACTGCCTGCAAATGAAGGAGAACCTCTGTGAGACCCTCTCTGCACTGCAGGGCAGAGACTTGGAATGCTCATGTCCCGTCTAGCTTTTCTCAGTGCAGTGTATTCTCTGGAAGGAGATATGGAGGAATCAAACTACTTTAAAAAATACCTCACATTCATTTGAAAATAGTGCTCTAGTATAACAGCATCATGATCTACTCCTTCCCCCAGCAAAAGTCCCTTTAGTTTTTCTTCCAAAGTGAGACACTCACCTTCTGCCCCTCTGGTGGTCTAGGAAGCAAGTGGGGAGGCTCCCGGTGGGGTTAGGAGTGAGGGAGAGAAGTGGAGGCTTGAGGCAGGGGACTGAACCATCCTCCCCCGCCCCCACCTTGCCTAATAAAGACAAATGACTCCAGACTGCTCTCTTCTCATTTTCCAGCTTGGTCCTCTTGCTTCTGTTGATGATTATTTTTGTAGTTTTTACAGTTATCTCATGAACACTTATTTTGTTCTAGTCTCAAATGGAGGTAGATATAAAGAAATATGTTATTCCTCCTTCTCTTGAGCTCCTTATCTAGTTGGGGAGATAGGTTGACTAGTCTTGAGTAGAAGGTTAATATTACTTGCAATAATTAACCTATTGGGTAACTTGGGTTTGATACCATTTCAGGCTTACATAAGTTGTTAGACTAGTACAAAGAACTCTTGTATTCCCTCCTCCCGGCTTCAGGAAGCATTTACATTTGTGGAATAATTACTTTGTAATTAATTTTCTTAGGCCCGTCCCTGAGACGAATAGGACCTTGTCTCTGGATGAGGTGTACCTCATTGACTCGGGTGCTCAATACAAGTAAGTGAATCTGGGCTACTGGAGAACCTGACTCCGCTAAGTCAGGGCAGTTGAGTCAGTGGACAGGCCAGGCTCCAGCCGAGATCTCTCAGCGGGTCATCTCATTCTGCGCCAGCCACTGATGGAATTGTTCCCATGTCTTGTCCTTTTCCTCACCCCTTGTTGAAATAGCCCAGTTGTGATTCTGTTCCCACAAAAGACTGTTTGTTAGAAATGTTTAGTCCTTGGCTGGAAGCTGTTAAATACTAAATAAATAACTGAAAGTAAGCTTTCAGAACCACTGGGAAGTCTTCTGCCTCAGCCCATAAACCACCTGCCAGCTCCCCAACTTGCAGTCACCTCAGGGCCTTGGGGAGTGACGGCTTAATTTTGAAAGGATGAATGAGAAATGAGGGTCATCCCTGAGTTTCTGAACTTGTTTCTTCATGCCCTGCTGCTTTCACAGTCATCAGCTAGAATAGTTCCCCAGAGAACCCACGATTTGATTGGGTCTTGAGGGGGAACCCACGAGGAGGAGCTGGAATAGGTGTAGTCTGCATCAAGAGAGCATGAGCCAGGCCTTTTAATCCTCCATTTTCCACTGCAGCTGGGACTTTGCCTGGTGGAGAACCTTGTTATTAAATGAGCTCAGCCAAGTGTGTGGAAGCCACAATCTAGCCTGGGAAGTATGGGCTGGTGTTAATAACAGCCTAGAGCATCGAGTATTGAGATTACTTGGGTAATGGTGTAACTTTGGGTCACTTCTACATTTTAGCCGCATTCTAGAAGTTATCCTTTCTCTGTTGGGGGTGGATTGGGGTATTCTAAAAGATGCATTTGGGTATTTTTAGGTTCTAGTAAACTGCTTGCCATCCTGACAGGAGGAATTAGAGTTTGACCTTCTTTTGCCAGAAGGTCCACTTCCCTTTCATTTATAACCCCAGGAATGATGTCCTCCATGAAACAGTGCTCATATTGTAGACTACGAGTGTGTGTGTGTGTCAAGGCCTGACTGAGTTCACTCCCACTGCACTGGGCCATCCTTGCTTTCACATTCTGTCTCATTTTATTTTTTATAATAACTTTATCAAAATATAATTCAACTTATTAAAGTGTACAGTTGATGATTTTTAGTTTGTTCATAGAGTTGTGCAACTGTTACCACCATCAATTTTAGAGTATTTTCATCACCCCTCAAAAAAGAAACGCTATTCCCATTGGCAGTCACTTTCCATCTTCCCCTAGCCAGGGAACCACTAATGTGCTTTAGTCTGTATGCACTTGCCTGTTCTGGACATTTCATATAAATGGAATTATATAATATTAATATATGGTGTCAGTGTCTGCCTTCTGTCACTTAGCATAATGCCTTCAAGGTTCATCCATGCTGTAGCACGCATCAGTGCTTCATTCCTTTTTATTGCTGAATGCTGTTTCATTCGGAGAAGGCAATGGCACCCCACTCCAGTACTCTTGCCTGGAAAATCCAATGGATAGAGGAGCCTGGTAGGCTGCAGTCCATGGGGTCGCTAAGAGTCAGATACGACTGAGCGACGTCACTTTCACTTCTCACTTTCATGCGCTGGAGAAGGAAATGGCAACCCACTCCAGTATTCTTGCCTGGAGAATCCCAGGGATGGGGGAGCCTGGTGGGCTGCTGTCTATGGGGTCGCACAGAGTCGGACACGACTGAAGCGACTTAGCAGCAGCAGCAGCTGTTTCATTGCATGTATATACTGCATCTCGTTTACTCATCAGTGGTTGAACATTTAGGTTGTTTCCGTGTTTGGGATGTGAAGAGCACTGCTGCCATGAACATGAGTATACACCTGTTTGTGTGGACGTTCTCATTCTGTCCGGGGTTTACTCGGGGGAGTAGAAGTGCTGGGTCATGAGGTCACTCCATGTTTAAGAGACCTTTTATGAACCAGCAAACTGTTTTCCAAAGGGGCTGTACTATTTACACGTCCACCAGTCAGCGCACGAGGGTTCACTTTTCTCCACATCTTCACCTGTCTCTTATTTGAGGAAGTGCTTCTCTGGAGTGAACACTGTAGCTTGTCCTTTCTTTTGGGCAGGGACGGAACCACAGACGTCACCCGCACCATGCATTTTGGAACTCCTACGGCTTACGAGAAGGTAAGAGAACGCTCGAGAGGCCCGCTGCCTTCTCTGACGGTTCCCTCTCGTGAAAAGGGATTGTATAAATAAGTACAAGTTCCACGTGGGACAGTAAAATAGCTCATTACTGTGGAGTCAGGCTTATCTGCTTTATGACATCCACTTAATTGATTATTGGAGAGACTTTAAGAGCATTCTGTCTGCTAAGGTTAGGCTCAGATTCAAGTTTAAACTACTTTGGCCTTCTTTGGGGAAGGGAGCAGGGTAGTGAATTTTTTTTTTTTTTTTAAATGAACAGTGTCTAGATTTGATTCTGAAAGCTACCCCCCTTCTTTTTTCAATTTCAGTGTTCCTATTAATAGGCTCAGCTATCTAGGAACCCTCTGAAATGACATGTATTGCTCGGTGTCTGGGCTTTCCGGCATACAGCTATAAGGTAGAGAGATGTGTGCTAGGAGTCTAGACACTGGGCTTCAGATCTCTGCTGTTCACAGGCTCCATGACCTTGATCCTTGACACTTAGACCATCATAAAAATGGGGGCAGAGTACTCACCTCCAAGGCTGGCTGGGAAGGTTCTGTGAGTCCAGCTGGTTCCTGGATCTTAGCCACTGCTTGGCAAATACTGGTTGAATCTGAGTCTCTCTTTTTTCCCTGGGAGCTCCTTCAGGAAGCTTGTCCAGAGAGGAGGGCTCTGTGGGATGCAGCAGGGCAGATTTCCTAGTGCTGGTCCCTCGTGTCTTTCATTAGTTGGCACCAGCACCTTGGATGAATTTGACCTTGGGTCCAGATACCTTTAATTTGGGGCTTCCTTGGTGGCTTAGACGGTAAAGAATCTGCCTGCAGTGCAGGAGACCTGGGTTCGATCCCTAGGTCAGGAACATCCTTTGGAGAAGGGAATGGCTACCCACTCCAGCATTCTTGCTTGGAAAATTCCGTGGACAGAGGAGCCATGGAGTCATAAAGAGTCAGACATGACTGAGTGACTAACACACACACCCCTTTGGTGTGTGATTCACCAGGGGTTCCCGTGCTGTGTTCAGTCTGGACCAGATTGGACAGTGTGCGGTTTTGTGCTGATTTTGCACCTTACTGGCAAGCCACCACCCATCCAAACAGCACTTTTCTTGTCTGGGCGGTCAAGACTAAACGCTGAGTATAGGTGGTGGCGAGGTGCACAGAGTAGCAGCAAGACCACCTGGCTCCAAGGCCAGATGCTGCCACTTATGAACTGCGTGACCTGGCATGTTGATTACGTCATCCCCCTGTAAAGTGAGGATGGCAGGAGTGCCTCCGTCCTGAAGTGTGGGGTTAGACATGCAGTGCTTAGTATTGTGCCTGGCACCGAGGAGTAGCTTGATAGTGTTAGGTAGTGTCATCAGGACTTCTTACTACTTTTTCTCAGTCTTTTTGAGGCTCTGATGGCAGAGAGTTCATTTCAAAGGAAAGACTAGTGGGGTCGTCTCTTGGACAGTCCTCTTTTACTACATTGAATTTCAAGATTTTCCAGAAAATTGGTCCCAAGGCCAAGTTTTTTCCCCACCATTTTTTTTCCTGTTCCTCTGATTTTCTCTGTGGTATTGCTATAAACAGTGGAAACAGTGGCTGACTTTATTTTTTTGGGCTCCAAAATCACTTAAGACGGTGATTGCAGCCATGAAATTAAAAGATGCTTACTCCTTGGAAGGAAAGTTATGACCAACCTAGATAGCATATTCAAATGCAGAGACATTACTTTGTCAACATGGGTCTGTCTAGTCAAGGCTATGGTTTTTCCAGTGGTCATGTATGGATGTGAGAGTTGGACTGTAAAGAAAGCTGAGCACCGAAGAATTGATGCTTTTGAACTGTGGTGCTGGAGAAGACTCTTGAGAGTCCCTTGGACTGCAAGGAGATCCAACCAGTCCATCCTAAAGGAGATCAGCCCTGGGAGTTCATTGGTAGGACTCATGTTGAAGCTGAAACTCCAGTACTTTGGCCACCTGATGCAAAGAGCTGACTCATTTGAAAAGACCCTGGTGCTGGGAAAGATTGAGGGCAGGAGGAGAAGGGGACGACAGAGATGGTTGGATAGCGTCACCGACTCAATGGACATGGGTTTGGGTGGACTCCGGGAGTTGGTGATGGACAGGGAGGCCTGGCGTGCTGCGGTTCATGGGGTTGCAGAGTTGGACACGACTGAGTAACTGAACTGAACTGATTGCTGTAAAATCTTAAGAGGCAAGGTTTTCAGAACTACCTGAAAACTGCAGGATGTAAGCATCTATGCCCATCTTGAACATGCCCCTGGGTTTTCTTTGGCAGGAATGCTTCACATATGTCCTCAAGGGCCACATAGCTGTGAGCGCAGCGGTTTTCCCGACTGGAACCAAAGGTAGGTGGTGCCTTGTGTCACATGGCAGGCTTTTTCTTGTTCAGGCATCAAGCATGTCTAAATTTGGGTGAAAACACATGTCCTCCCCTTGCCATAACAGCCTGCAGACTACTGCAGGCCCAGCCTGGGCAAATGGGGTTGCTGCTGGACTGAGCGGAGAGGACCTCCAGGGAGCCAGACTTAGGATCGGGCCCAGGGTCAGCTGCACCTCCCTCCTGACCATTTGTGTTGGGTGACCTCGGGGGGGTGGCTCTCAGGAGAGGGCAGCAAGGCATGAAGGCCCCTGGGGAAGCTGGTGCAGCCTCCTGTCTGCCCCGGGTGTTGGGCCAGCGCTCCTTTTAGGACTCGTGTTGGGATTTATTTTACTGGGAGCCTGACTTGAGAACTAGACCTTGTTGCCTGAGGACTGGTGGGTAGGCCATTGCATGGGAAGTTGATAAGACCCGGTCCTCGAATCTGCTTAGATTGCCCTGGCACTCATCTCCCCGGGTACCACTTTCTTCATGCTTGCAGTCTGGTTAGGATCTCATTTTGCAGTTCCAGAACTGTAGGGTTCCAGCACTGGGAAGGGAACGTTCGTGCCATCTACTGCAGCCTTTACCTGCTGCTGGCGACGTCCTTGACCAGCATCCTCCAGCTGTAGAGTGAGCTCCAACTGGTGGGGGAGCCGTCCTGCTCAGGAACTCTGGTTGTCAGAAACTTCTTCTTTGTGCTGGACTGAAACCTGAATCCTCCAGTAACTTTTACCCGCTGGTTTCTGTTTCATCTTCCGGAGCCAGACCTAACAAATCTAATCTCTGAAGTGCTTTGCAAGTTGAAAAGTGCTGTATAGATATCACCAAGTGGTCCTTTATGTGTCTTTCAGGCCACCTCCTTGACTCCTTTGCTCGCTCAGCGTTATGGGATTCTGGCCTGGATTACCTGCATGGAACGGGGCATGGTGTTGGGTCTTTTCTGAATGTTCATGAGGGTCCATGTGGCATCAGTTATAAAACATTCTCTGATGAGCCCTTGGAGGCCGGCATGATCGTCACTGATGGTAGGTGTCCCTCACTTAGAGGCTGCACGTGGATCCTCTGCCTTTTTGAAATCTCTGTGTTGTTTCTTATATTTTAATTATTATAAAGTAAACTGGAAAAAATTTGCCCCTTCCATCACTTTGGGCTTTCCTCGTGGTTGAGATGGTAAAGAATCTGCCTGCAATGCAGGAGACCTTGGTTCTATCCTTGGGTCGGGAAGATGCCCTGGAGAAGGGAATAGCAACCCTCTCCAGGATTCTTGCTTGGAGAAATCCATGAACAGAGGAGCCTGGTGGGCTACAGTCCACGGGGTCACAAAGAGTCAGACCCAAATGAACGACTAACACTTTGACTTCCCGTCACTTTGAATTAGACAACAACCACATTTGCTGATTATAAAAGTAATAAATATTCATTTTAGAAAATGTGAGACTGTGGAATGATACAAAGAAGAAAATGAAAATTATTTGTAATCTAGCCACCCAGGGGAAACATGACTTAACATTTGGATATGTTAACTTCTTGTTTCTTTATATATGTGCATACCTTTTTTAGTATCATTGAAATTACACTGGACATATGGTCTGTATTCTGCTTTCTTACCTAATATGTCCCTATATCGTTACCAAATCTTGGTGAACGTATTTTAACACCTGCATCATTGTGTCTTACGGCTCTGCCCCATACTTCGTTTGGCAGATTTTCTGTTATTTTATTGCCTACCCTGCAGCCAGTTCTCAGGAATTCCAAGCCTTTCTGTCTCTGGACCTCTAGATAAAAGTGCCTCATGGGAAGAGGTGTATCTGGGCTCTTGCACTGGATTGAGTGGCCCTTCCTCTGCTTCTCCTTCGAGTGTGGTCAGCCCAGCAGTGAGAGCTTCTCTGCATGTCTTCATCGCGGGCTGCTCCTCATTCAGGGGTTTGGTTTGTTTTAGAGCCAGGGTATTATGAAGACGGGGCTTTTGGAATTCGCATTGAGAATGTTGTCCTGGTGGTGCCTGTTAAGACCAAGGTGAGTAATGATGTATTTATTTTGTTTTAAAAATTCCCTTATTCCTTCATGGGGGAAGATGAGGGCTTTTGTCCTTCAAACCAAGAGCATGCCATTCTGGGGCCAAAATGGAGTCTCCTTCCCTTGGTATTGGGGTCTTTCCTGGAATTCGTTCTCTTCTGCAAAGCTAGAAAGAAAATCCTGAGTGAACGGGGACCCTAAACGGGACCTCAGGGAGCCTCAGGCAGGCCCCTGCTTCATGTAACGTGGGGCTCTGAGTTTACTGGAGGCAGGGTCTCATCATGAAACCTTCACTGTGTGTGTGTGGGCGTCGGGCAGGGCGCGGGTGGGGGGTGCTTGTTTAAAAGCTCCCTCCAGATGTTGAAACTGAACCTCCATGACTGGGACCTGGGAACTATTTTCAACAAATGCCCCAGATGGTTGTTACCAGGTAAAACTGAGGAAGCCTGAGCTAGCCGCTGGGTCAGGTACCACAGATAGGCGATAAGACAGGTGTGGTGCCGTCTCCCCATCACAGTACCAAGAGGAGGCAGGTTTTAGGTGCTAGGCTTTACCTCCAAGACCTGTTTGCTCCTCCTCCACAGTTGGAGGGAAGTGACTTCCTAGGCCTGCAGGGAGGCTGGCCGCTGGGGTCTGCTCTCTGCTTGCACACTGGCGTCTCTGGAGCATCCTCGCCTCTCCCCATCCCACAGGCCCTGCCAGGAAGAGAGACCCAGCATGGCCCATGTGCCCTGCCGTTCCATGCCTTGTGTACTGGACAGACCTCTTAATGTCACCTGAGGGGCCTGGCTGGGGCAAGGCAGGCCATGTACTTGATGTTAAAAAAAAAAAAAAAAAAAAGATCTGCCGGGGCTTACAGCTTAGCAGAGGCTTGAGAAGCAAACCAGAGATGCACCTGATTCTAGATGCTCCGCCCCCCCATGCCTTCTCCCATCACAGCAGACAGGAGCCTTGTGCACCTGCTGACCAGGTCCTCAGCACTCAGTCTGGCCTTTCCTGAAGGCGCAGGCTGTGGTCTGCACAGTGGAGCAGCTTTTGGAAAGTGTTCCTGCCCTGTTCTTGTCTCCTTCATCTGTTAGAAATGGTGACTGGCTAACCACTCTTGATTTCTTGCTACACCTGGCTGAGGGGTGGTCATGTCTTGGGGGGGGTGACCTCAGGGTGGGTCATTGTGATGAAGAGGAATAAATGCTCCTATTGTCTTCCCTCTCCCATAGTATAATTTCAACAACCGGGGAAGCCTGACCTTTGAACCTCTGACTTTGGTTCCAATACAGACCAAAATGATAGATGTGGATTCTCTAACAGACAAAGAGGTAAGAAGGGACTCCTGGGGCAGGGGGCAGAAGTGTGTGTGTGGGGTCGGGGGTGGAGAGCTGCCCTGAGTCCTCCTGTCCATCCTCACTTTTAAGTCCTCCTCTGCCCTGTGTCCTCCCCTCCATCCTCACTTTGAAGTCAGAGTCTAGGCCGGTTGAGTTGGAACATCCTAGGTTTCCCAAGGACTCTAGGTGCTTTTCCTGTAGTTGTTGGGTTTCGAGGTAGGTAGCAGCCCTGTTTGGCCCACCCTTGGAGGCTGTAGTGTTCATAGGTGGGAATGAACAGTGCTCTTGCCTCTCGGGAGGGCAGGAGCCATAACTGCTGGGAGGCATGTTCAGCAAACATGGACCATGTGTCTTCCCACAAAAAGCCAGGTGGGCAGGGGGACTGTTGGCTGTTGCACACACCAGATTGTTTTCTCGTGTTGCTTGAAACACTCAGGAACTGAGAAGCACAATCTATGATCATATGCGTGGTTTTCACACAGACAAGGAGGCGGGTGGTTGCTCTGGGCTCTGAAACCCTTCACAGAGCAGAAACATGGCCGTGCTCACCTGTCAAGCTCAGAGGGTAACAGGTCTTGAAACCCCTTCAGACCCTTGGGTGGGTCCCCAGGCTCAGATCCAGAATTCTGTAGGCAGACTGGAAGGGTCAGGCAGGCGATCAAGGTCAGAGTAGGGATGAGAGTCAAAAATGGTAGAAACACCATCACTCCAGCTATCTGCTGTGAAGTGATCAGGCTTGAGCCAGGAAGATAGAAGCCAGAAGGATACCAATTCCAGAGCAAGGCAGGTGGCTGGAAGTCCAGCAAAAAGCAGCCTAGCAGGAGCCAAAGGCAGGCCAGCATGGTGGGAATAAGAGGTGGTTGTTACCAGGGGCAGCTGCTGGCCTCATCCCAGGGGCTGTGAGATGGGACTGTATCCTCAGTGGAGCCCATGTGGGTCTTGTTCTTGGCACCAGAGGAAGGTGCCTCTGCGGGCTGAGGAGCCCCTGCTACAGGCCTGTGGGATGGGGCTCTGTCCACCAGAGGCCCCTTCTTCTGCCTCATCCAGTTCACAGATGGCTGACAGGAAGGTCATCCACTTCTCAGTCTGATGCCCTCCGTGTGTGGGCACTTCTTCTTGACCTTCAGTGCCCTTGGTTCAGCCAAACGTTCCTGCTCACAGGACCGACACAGGCCCCTGAGGCTGCTTTATTCATTCAGGTCAGAGATGGATATGGAACGGAAGCAGCACCAGGTGTGTCTGTTCAGCAGGAAGACTCTCTCCTGTGGTCCCGGGGCTCTTCCCTGGTCCCCGCAGGGGTAGCTTAGGTGGGAGTGGATGAGAATGTAGAAGTGAGCATGGGAGCCCCCCTGCTTACAGCCCTCAGCCCCAAGGAACCAGTCTTTTTTCATGGCCCCCAAATGCAGCTTCCAGGGTCTTAGCAAAAGAGTCTCCACTGATAAGCTGCTTTGCACTCTTGGATGCTGAAGGCTGTGTCGTCTGCCAAGTAATCCCGGGTCGGAGAGGCCTTGCTGTCCATGTGAGTTGTATTGATCAGGAGACATTTCTCCCATGTGACTTTCCATTTTATCCAGGGAAACAGCGCATGAGGAAAGTTAAGCGAGGCCAGTTTTTCCTTGAGGGAGAGTTTTGTTACCCTGTGACTCCCCCATGACATTGGCAAAGACTAGTACACTCTGTCTGGTCCAGTGTTCATGACTATATCTTATGGACTCAAATCACTGAACTATTCTTTTAGTCAGTCAGTTTTTGTAGGACAGGAAATATCTTCTTACCTTGGAATCATTAGCAAGTTTCCACAAATACCAAGTAGAGGACAGTATTTAATATAACCAAGCAGAGTATATTTATTATCTCTTGTAGCAAAAGGGTTCATTTCCCATATACCACTCAATAAACCTGGGACTTCATTCTGTCTTTAGGCATAGAGATACCCCACAACAAGATACTGCGCACTGGGCTTTGGAACTCCCAGTCCTTGCCCTTTACTGCCTCACAGTCTTAGCAGTTTTGGGGTTGGGTCTGCATTCCCATCCATCTGTCACCAGGTGGCAGCAGAGGACTTTGGACACGAGTGGGTGCTGCAGGCTGCCAGGGCCTTTGTGGTGATGCTTTGGCTTCTGATGGGGGCCCCCTTTTCCCCCAACCAAAAGGGTCTTGGGAGTTTCTCTGTGGCCCCTCGTTGCTCCTGTCTCTTGCGCTGTTGAGCTGCCTTACACCCCTGCCTGGCCTTGCTGGTGACATGTAGCAGCTTGCTTGTTTTTGGTACCGCACCCCCCAACAAGGCCCCCACCTCCCAGACAGACTAGTAACTCTTATCAGTGGGAGTTGGAGTCCCACTTGGGTCAAAGCCATTGGCAGCATCACCCCATCTGTCTAATGTGAAGTGGGCAGGCCCCCTTCATGGACAGTAGAGAGTGGGTTCTGCTCTAGGTAGAACTTGCTTTCTTCCATACTTGAGCCTCCCTCCCTCCTCAGGAGGAGGAGATCTAACCTTTTACACATGCACAACCTCTGTCATCAGGCCCAGCACGTCAACACCGCCCCCCCCCACACATCCCCCAAGTCCTTCCTTTTTGCCTCCTTTTTTATCTCCTGGTGTGGTGGTTTTATTCAGTTGAGCGTCTGAAAGTCAAGCTTACTCCCCACCCCACTCTGCAGCACAGCCCTTGACCACCAGAGGTTTTGGGTACATCTGGACGGCCACACTGGCAAGACTGTCATGGACCTAGCTGATCCTACTTTATTCAGCTTTGTAGGTGGATACGGAATAGGAAATTCAGTGCCTCGATAGGACAGCCCCAGGTGTGTCTTCACAGCGGTCGAGGCAGTAAGGGTGGGTGCAGGAGCCACGAGAACCCCTGCCCTGCTCTCTCTCATCGTGGCTTCCAGGCAGGGGGGCTGTTGAAGGGAACTCTGGTTGCAAGTCTCCCTGCACTCAGGGGAGCCCAGAGCCACAGCCTGCCGTCAGGTGTTCACCGTTCCCCCAGAGTCACTGAAGCCCGTGTGCGGCAGACGGTTCTGGGAACGTTTTCACCGTCAGCCCTGTGGTTCGTCCTGTCTGTTTCCAGGGAGGCAGAACACAAGGAAGTCGCTGTCCCTGGGCAGGGAGAGAGGTTCCTGTGCTCCTTTACTCTCAACCTGTGAGCTCTGCACGTGGGGCCCCGCTGCTTGATGGGCAGGCTTTGGTGCAGGTGTGATGGTGAAAATGCGTCTGTCTTCCCTCCCTCTTGCAGTGCGACTGGCTCAACAGCTACCACCTGACCTGCAGGGATGTGATCGGGAAGGAGCTGCAAAAGCAGGGCCGCCAGGAAGCCCTCGAGTGGCTCATCAGAGAGACGCAGCCCATCTCCAAACAGCCTTAATACCTCCTTGGTTTTTATAAAAAACAAAAAACCAAACAAAAATGCTCTGGGGAAAGGAAGAAGCCCGGCACACCCCTGACATCTCCCCCATGTCCCCTCCTTCTTCCTTACTGCCCCTTTTTACTTTTAGACTCTGAGAAGAACTGAGAATGTTCTTATCCTCTTTGATATTTTCTTGCAGACACTCAATCTTTTATGATTTTTTTTTTTTTAATTGAATGAGCCAAGAATAAATTGCTGCCCCAGAAGGAGGGTACCTACAAGCTGAGCGCTCGATCGGGCGGGCGCCCCGAGCGGCCACAGGGAGCCCTCTCGCCGGCGCTGGTGAAGCAGGCAGGGCTCTGCCACGGCCACGTTCCCGGTGCTAGTCCCTCATTCATGATCCCCTTCATGCGCACGAGACTGTATTTATGACCTGAGATTAAAATGTCAGAATGGGCTTCGTCTCCACTCTTTCTGTCCTCCCGGCACCATTTACCATACTGTGTGTGGGGTAGGCTCCTCTTTAGGGCACATGTTCTAGGTCGGGGGCGGGGGTGCCTTTTGGGGAGACATCCCTGGCCTCCCTCTATCTCTTCTGACTTAATTTTCAGCTTCTTTTTCTTTTCTCTTCAAGCCCAATGTTTTTGATGAGTATTTTTATTTTCCTTCCTTGCCTCTGGTTTTAAAATGTCACTGATACACCAAAAAAAAAAACAAAAAAACCCAACAAAAAATCATGTCGACAGTGACAGCCTTCCGTGATCCAGTCTACAGTGGACAGTTTGGAAGTCCCATTGTCTCATTGTTTGTGGGAAGTGGTCTTTGGCTGGTGCCTGCGACTTCCTGTCCTTGGGCCTTCCCTGGACTGGCACATGTGGGGCAGCCTGAAGGGCTGGCAGAGCTTATGATTCTGAGGCCTCAGACTGTGAGGATTGGGTTGGGAAAATGAACCCCTCAGCCCTTAGCCGGGATGCCCGAGGTGTGGTCTACCCTGTCTACTGGGGTTTCTCAGTGGGACTGAGCCCTTCTTGCTGACGTGGGATCTTGTTCAATGACACACCCTTTATTTTCTTCCTTCCCTCCTGGGACTCATTTTCCTTTTCTCCCCCCAGTGTTTCCTGGAGTCATCTCCCAAGAGGCCATTTCCATGCAAATCCTTGTCTTTGGGTCTGCTTTAGGAACCCAAGACATTCCCTGTACGTATAACCACTATTTGCAGCATATTTTTTGCCCGTTTCTTTCTTTGTATTTAGTATTCAGTAGTATGTAGAATGTGTGTGCACAGATAAAAGAATATTTTTGCACACATGCACATCATATGTACAGACATCGGGCCATTCTATACATATGCAATTTCCTTTTTTAACTTGGCAATATATCCAAGTTATTTTTCCATATTGGTACACATAGATCCAATTGTTTTTAATGACTGTAGACTATTCTCTTGCATGGCTATATCTTTTTAAAACCAGTCTCATTGAATCTTAAATTACATCTTTGATTTGGGTGGTAAATCAAATCATCTTTGATTTGTGAAAGGTAAGTAGAAGCATATGTTGGCTTTTCACCAAAGCATGGCTGGCACGGGCCAGTGCCCATTACTTTCTCCAGCTGGGGAGCAGAAAATGAACTAATCTGTATTTACTAGGGCTTCCCTGGTGGCTCAGATGGTAAAGAATCTGCCTGCCATGCAGGAGACCCAGGTTCCATCCCTGGGTTGGGAAGATCCCCTGGAGAAGGGAATGGCTACCCACTCCCGTACTCTTGCCTGAAGAATTCCATGGACAGAGGAGCCTGGTGGGCTACAGTTCGTGGGGTCACAAAGAGTTGGACACGACTGAGCAACTAACACTTTCACTTTCAATCTGTATTGAACCAGGGTGGCAGCAAAGCAAACCTGACCGAGAGGGTGAACCTAAATTGCCAGAACACCTACGAATGGACTTGTCAACATTTACACCACCCCTCCTGCCTTCTTTCCTCTCAAGGATCATTGATTCCAATTTGCTGTGTGGGAGGAAGCAAGATAGACAGCTAGTTCTCAGGCTATATTTGTAACAAAGCTAGGAAAACACAGAAGCAGTGCCACACCGTGACAGGATATATTTTGATCAGCCAGAGATCAATCCTTGAATGCCTTTGGTTCACCCTTGCTCATATTTCTAATATGTTCCGTAAGATTAGACTTAAAACAGACGTTTTCCCTCTGATGATGGAACTTACTAATCACCCTCTCATCCACCTGAAAGTTGGAGCCCCACCCCTATCCCCTTGAGGACCCAGACCATCTTCTCCTCTGTGACATCCTGAAACTTCCCCTTTCTCAGGAAATGGGAGCTGTGAACTGCAGCTGTTTTGGAGTTTAAACAGACTGTAACTCAAGTGTGAAGGCAACTCCACTGTTCGTTCACCAGGCGTTAAGCCTGTCACTTCCCAAGGCAGCCTCAGAGCAGAGTTTGATTTAATTGGCTCAAGCCCAAGAAACAAAAGTGTCCTGGTGCCAAGAGCTTCCTGCCCAGACCTGCGTGTCTTGGCATGAAGTTCAAGAGCCATAAACTAGGCGAGATGGCCCCAAAAAGACCGAGGACCAAAATAAAACTGTGATGTGCAAGAGCTCAGAGGAGACGATGGGGAGTTAAAAATGAGGATCAAATGAATCACTCTTCTTCACTTTAGATGATAAACAAAAGTTTGGCTGCAAAAGCAGGCATTGTGCTAAATTTGTGGAAGAATTTCAGGGAAGCTGCTCTTCTGTGTCCTTGTCTTGCTTCCTTTACTGTCTCTTGAAGTTTTAGGTACAAGATGGGATTCAAAAATGGCTATGATATGGGGCCTCTGCTGTGAATAGCCCAGAGGCTGCCTTCTGGAAGCTTGCTCACCCTCTGGTTAAAAATCCATCTGGGGGGCTTCCCTGGTGGCCCAGTGGTTAGGCATCTGCCCGCCAGTGCCAGGGACATGGGTTTGATCCCTGGTCCAGAAAGATCCCACATGCCCTGGAGGAACTAAGCTCCTGCACATCTATTGATCTCGTGCGCCCTAGAGTCTGTGCCCTGCAACAAAGGAAGCCACCGCAGTGAGAAGCCCGAGCATCACGACAAAGACCCGGTTCAGCCAAAAAAAAAAAAATCTGTGTTGCTTATGCTGTGAGAGGGGCCCGCCCCACCATCCTCACTCTCAGCACCTATCCAGCCTAAAGGCCGGTGCCAGCATTTAGCCACCCCGCAATAACAACCATTTATCGTCAGGTTGGAGCAGGTATTCACGTACTCACAAGCTGTGAGGGAGGGCTTGCCCTTGGTTTTTCCTGGCAGCTGGGGATTTATACCATCAATGACACAAAGACTCACAGGCTGCCTTTGGAGACACCTTTCAGCTTGAGCCCTGCTGGCTTCTAGGGAGAGACAGAAGCGGGCAGTCAGAGGGCTGGGAGAAGACAGGAAGGGTGCTTGGCAATTTTAATGCCAGTACTGTGGTGGCTGGTTCCTGAAAGCAGATGGCGTGCAAAGAATGAGAAGCTCATAGGATCAGAATTTGAAAACAAAGATTCAGATTCTGGCAAGGTGATGGCTGTTGTGTCAGAGGTTTTGAATCTCTTCAAATCATTCCCTAAAAACACAGAGAAGCCGGGATAGCACACTAAAACTCGTGGATGAGATTTATACCAAGTATATGGGACATGTATCCCCACAAACTTAAAAAAAAATTTTTTTTAATTGTAGTAAAAGTCATATAAAACAGTTTTAAGCATATTTAACTGTACATTTCAGTGGCACTAAGTATATTCACATTGTTGGGCAACTGTCAACCATCATCCACGTCCTGAATGTTTCACCTTCTTAAACTGAGTCAGTGCAGGGGACCCAGTGTGTTGTCAGCAGCTGTGCAGAAGGGCACTGAAGGAAATTATGAAGGGGTGCTCGATGGACTCGAGAACCCCAAAATAACCATCAGAAAAATTATTCTACCTTAAAGGAAAATGAAATCTTTAGTAGTCAAGCGCATGATCCAGTCACACAGTAGAAAATATATGAGATTGTCATTAGCTTTTGGAGCAACATTTTGGAGAAGAAGAAATAGAGTCACACAGAGCTGTGGTTACAGGGTGTTTGTCATTGTTTATTAGGCCTCAAATTTCTTTCACGTGTTTTGTATCTGTGCTGATTTAACAATTATGTTAAAACCTAACAGTGACCAGGTGGGTAAAATTAGAGCTAATGGGTTGGACCATGATGGTAGGGGTGGGGAGATGCAGATGCCTCTGTAACTGCACACATTTAGGGAAGGGAGTTCTCCTTGAATCGATCCTGATGGAAGATTCCATCACAGACACCATCGTCTCACCAGACAGTTATTTTTTGAGACCTGGGAACACTGGGATTTTCTTACTTTTTTTAGTTTCATGTTTGTCCGTTTGCCTCCAGGGCTCCTTCAGGGCGGGGAGGAGATGAGTTTTTCTTTTGAGGTTTCTCCATAGGGTGCATGTTGAATGGATGCTGGTATGCTGCTGCTGCTGCTAAGTCACTTCAGTCGTGTCCGACTCTGTGCGGCCCCATAGACGGCAGCCCACCAGGCTCCCCCGTCCCTGGGATTCTCCAGGCAAGAACACTGGAGTGGGTTGCCATTTCCTTTTCCAATGCATGAAAGTAAAAAGTGAAAGTGAAGTCGCTCAGTCATGTCCAACTGTTAGCAACCCCATGGACTGCAGCCTACCAGGCTCCTCTGTCCATGGGATTTTCTAGGCAAGAGTACTGGAGTGGGGTGCCATTGCCTTCTCCGGATGCTGGTATAGACAGGCTCAAACCGCACCACAAATGGTGTGTTTATAGCAGCCCAGACCATTTTCTTACCTTCTGCCCCAGAAGTCAGTGCAACGTCCTTTTTCTTTTTCTTTTTTTTAAACCTGAGTACCTGTCACAAGGCACTGCCGTCTCTTCAAAGTCCTGCTTTGGCTCTGAGGGCCTGAGGACACAGCCCAGGGCCCATCCTCCTCTTCCCTGAAACCCTGGGCTGAGGACTATCAGACTTGAATTGATGCTTTCTTGCTCTGTTTTCTGGTCCTGTCCTGTGAGTGGGTTACAGACTTTTTCCTTGCCTGAAGAAACCTCATCTAGTCTTTCTTCAGAATCCCTTGGACTGCAAGGAAATCAAACCGGTCAATCCTAAAGAAAATCAATACTGAATATTCATTGGAAGGACTGATGCTGAAGCTGAAGCTCCAATACTTAGGCCACCTGAAGCGAAGAGCCAACTCATTGGAAAAGATCCTGATGCTGGGGAAGACTGAAGGCAGGAGAAGAAGGGGATGGCAGAGGATGAGATGGCTAGATAGTATCACTGACTCAGTGGACATGAGTCTGAGCAAACTCCAGGAGATAGTGAAGGACAGGGAAGTCTGGAGTGCGGCAGTTCATGGGGTCACAAAGAGTTGGACACGACTTAAGGACTGAACAGGAATGAAAAGATGCTCTATCTCAAACATTTTGTCTGGGAAATGAAGAATAATCATGAGATATCATTTCATAAATACCACATTGACATAACTGAGGCTTCCCTGGTGGCTCAGACGGTAATGCATCTGCCTACAATGCGGGAGACCCTGGTTCAATCCCTGGGTTGGGAAGATCCCCTGGAGAAGGAAATGGCAACCCATTCCAGTACTCTTGCCTGGAAAATTCCATGGACTGAGGATCCTGGTAGCTATAGTCCATGGGATCGCAAAGAGACACGACTGAGCAACTTCACTTCACTTACATTGACATAAAATTTTAGATATGATAGTTCCAACATATTGGTAAGATGTTGAAAACTGGTACCTTTATGTACTGCTTAGAGGAGATGGACTTGGTATAAAAGCTGTGGAGAGTATGGTTTATATAGTGAATCCTAAAGGAAATCAGTCCTGGATATTCATTGGAAGGACTGATGCGAAGCTGAAACTCCAATACTTTGGCCACCTGATGCTAAGAGCCAACTCATTGGAAAAGACCCTGATGCTGGGAAAGATTGAAGGCAGGAGGAGAAGGGGACGACAGGATGCGATGGTTGGATGGCATCACTGACTCAATAGTCATGAGTTTGATCAACTTTGGGAGTTGGTGATGGACAGGGAAGCCTGGTGTGCTGCAGTCTATGGGGTCGCAAAGAGTTGGACATGACTGAGCAACTGAACTGAACTGACTGAAGTTGTTAAAATATAAAACAACAGCATGAAGGACTAAGGAATAAATGGAGGCATACTGTTTCAAAGTTCTTATAAGGACTGACATGAATTTGAGTGAACTCCAGGAGATAGTGAAGGACCGGGAGGCCTGGGTTTGCTGCAGTCCATGGGGTTGCAAAGAATTAGACATGACTTATCAACTGAACAGCAGTCTTTTTTAAAAAGAGAATTTGAAGCTGTTGTTTATGGGTCACTGTGTGGACCCACTACATGGAGGCTACAAATCCCTCCCCCGATTTCTGTGTCCTTTTGAGAAAAGTCAGACGTTTTAGTTCTGCAGCTTCCCAGGCAAAGCTGAAAATCTGTGGACTTCTCTCCTTTCAGAGTCAGTCATCAGAGGACTTCTCTCCTTTCTGGTCCAATCAGAAAGCTGAGACTTGAAACTCTGCCCAGTATATCACAGGGCCCAGAATCCTGGAGCTCAGACCAGCAGGGCCCACCATCCTGGGCCAGTCAAATTTCAAGCCAACATAATTTAAAGAGAGAATTTGCTAAACAGAGACAAACCCCAATATACCAACCGTTAAACAAAACAAAAACCAACCAAACTTCCAGGACACTATTACAAAATAGATATGCAAACATCATCTCAGAATAGAGGACAGTTACTGTTATTAAACACATTTTAACTCATGGTAAAACTTATGATATTGGCTTCACTTTTTTTTTTTTTTTTTCATTTCGGGGGATTGTTTTGTTGCAAACATCCTTATTACACACAGAACCATGGAAGATGCTAAATGGAAGAAACCAGGCACAAAATAGGTCACCCCCCAGGAGTCACATAGAGAAAGGATGAGCATAGGTGAGGCTCCCTCCAGGAGACGCAGGTAAGGCTGGTCTATGTGGCCAGAGGTCAGGATCTGGTTACCTGGGCTTGGGGGTAAGTAACTGGAAGGGAGCATGAAAGACTCTAAAGCTGCTGGTGATGCTCTGCTTCCTCATCTGGATGCTGGTTTCATAGCATGTCCAGTTTGTGAAAATCCAGAGAACTCTGTACTTATAAAACTTGTACTTTTCTGTATGCCTTATACAGGAATTAAGTGTTAAAAACATGCTTCATCATTGCCTACCCTGAGTCTTTAGTTCTTTGGGATCCACTGATCAAGTTCAACCTCCATGTTTGATAGAGGAGGAAACGGAGCCCCTGAGAAGGGAGGCACTCATTCTGGGTGACAAAGCAAGTCACTGGCCAAAGTGAGTCTGCAGCTTGAAGCTTAGCTCCGGGACCCCTCACTGCTTCCGGATTCCTTGTTTTTCAGGAACCATGGAGCTGGAGGCTGCGCTAGTGCAGGAAGGGTCCTGGCTGGCTGGGGTGGTGGGTGGGGGTCAAGAAAGGTGAAGAGGCTCACCTGGTGGGGCTCAGTTGATGGTTGAAGTGTGGAGTGGGTGTTGCTGATACCCTCACCATGGGAGCTGTCCTTACCCCGAGGCTCTTCAATTCCCCTGCTGAAGAGCTGTCTGCTTCCATTGGCAAGTCCTTTGCTCACAACAGCTTCATTTTATTTATTTCTTAAGAGAAGAAACTTCTCCTTTTCAAGGCAAATTCTTTGCCCACTTATACACTTGAGGGTATTATTAATTTATAATAATCAAATTGTTATTGAATTATTTTGTATTTGCATGTTTTATCTCTTTCCCCCCATAGAGTTGTATCCTTCTGACTACAAATATATTCAGTATTTTTCTCTCCAACAAACAACCCCTTTCCTGGTCCTGATTAATGAATCAGTATGTACGTGGGAAGTGCCTATGCTGGGCCCTGTACAAGGACAGGATGGACAGTGTCCCCGGTCACAGACGGCAGGTCCTGCTGCCTCGCAAGTTATTTTCAATGTTTTCAGACTTTCTGAGGACGCTGCATCCCTCTGCACTCTTTCCGGCTCCTCATGCCCCTATTTCTCTTCCACTCACTGTTAACTGACTCCACCCTCACTACCATTTTGCTTTGTTGTTTAATTAATTTGTTTTTTAAAGCCAGCGTCTTTTGAGCCAGATGAACACATGTGTAGGTTGCCTGGAACGGTCCCCTCTCGCCCGCGTTCTCGTAGCATGGTTAGGACTAGCGCCCCGTGTCGCCCTCCCTGCAGCGCTCTGACGTGGGTGCTGAGCTCTCTGGCCACACTGCCTCTTGGTAGTCATGTACAGTGGCCTCTTTTGCTCATTTGTGTTAACTTTGTGTCAGTTTTGGCCAAGTGTTGATTAAGAGCTCAGGCTTTGATAAAAATCAGATGTGACTTTAAATCCCAGAACCTCATCTATACACAAACCCTGAGCTTCAGTGTTTTTATCAGAAATCAGAGGAATAAGAGTGATTGTACCTACTTCATAGGGCAGCTGCTGGCTTCAGAGAGGGAAGTGCTTGAAGTACCTGGTGTGGCTCTGGGCATGAGGTAAGTGCTTGGTAAGTAGCTTCCCGAAGCTCCCTTCTCCCTCGACGCCTGGACTCCCCAGGGGCTCCTCCAGCTCTCTGATGCTTTCTAGGTTCTTCTCTGGCTTTTCAGCCTCTCCTGCCCTAACTTGCTTGAGTTCTCAGCATCCCAATTTCTGTGATTCAGTCCAGTCTTGTTATGAAGAGTGTCGGCTGTGGCAACAGATGTTCCAGTTCGAATCCTAGCGGCGTTTAACCAGCTGAGTGTGTTCAGGTACATTGTTCAACCTCTTGGTGTCTCAGTGACCATGCCTGTGAAATGGGCAGCCTCCCTCTAGCGGGTAGTGAGGATCCTGTGGGCTGAGACTTGCGCTGAGTGCCTACCACTAGTGAACATCCAATCAGTGCTGTGCTATTCCCAGCCTCTCAGGGGTCCTGATGGTTCCCTCCTCTCCCTTACTCCATCTTATCCATTCTGCTCCTGGGGCCCCCCAAAACCCTCTCCTCTCCCTTCCCACTGCTGCTGCCCTAATTGTTCCAGAGCCTTGTTTCTTCTTGACCTATTCATACCAGTATCTCTGCTGCAAGTCCCCTCCCTTTCCAGTCCTTTTTCCATGTGAATAGCAATTGAATATTTTCTGAAGCACATTTCCGATTGCATCACTCTTCCGCTCTAAAACCTCCTACGGTCCACAGACTAGATCTCAAATCTCCAGTGTAGCTGTTTTGGCTTCACCACCTGGACCCCACCTGCCTAACCAACTTCATTCCACTGCTGCGCCCTGCCCGTGCCAGATGAACCAGCTCAATGGACTTGATCTTTCTCTCTCACATCCTCCCTGTGATACCCACCTCAGAGATTTGTCCCCGCTGGCCTCTGAGACACCCATACCCTCCCAGATGCCCAACTTCTACCATCCTTCAAAGCCCAGAGGAACGTCACCCTCTCCTTGTAGCCTGCCCGGATTATTATTATAACCCAAAGTGGAAGTTTTCTCTAGAACTCCGAATCTCTCTGATGGCTACTGCACTTCTTACTCTGCATTTTGTCTGAATATAATTTATCCACAACAGGTCACCTGCCACTGTTCCTGTGTCTTCTTATCTCCTGCCTGTAGTCATTAGCCCTGCTGTCTCCCTCGGCGTGTCCAGGACAGAAGCGGTTTAATGCCACGATGTGCAGGGCCTGTGTGCAGGCTCCAAGGTTGGTGCTGTGAAGACCATCCAAGTCTCTCTGCTGCAAGGGGACAGAAAGCTGTTGGGGAAAGAACACGTGTACCTGCGTGCATGTATGTGCACCACACACACACACACGACTTAAGAACATTCTCAGAGAAGCCCATCACATACTCTCGGGCAGCTGAGGCAGCACCCAAGAGAGCTGATGAGTTCTGAGAGGCTGCAGAGTGGGAAAGGCTTACCTCGTGGGTAACCAGGAGCCTCTGCAGAACAGAGGGTTTGCACAGAGACCAGAGGCAGGGACATGGGGGACTGGCTGGCAGGAGGTGGGACCCTGGCAGGGGGCAGTTGGATCTGTTTCCTCATTGGTCGGAGGGACAATTCCCGTCCCAGCTATGAGAGCTCTCTGAGTCTCTGTTTCCTTATCTGCCTACATCATGGCCTAGTGACCACAATCACAGGCTTGCTTGTCAGAGTGACTTGGGTTTAAATCCTGGATCCTCCTCATTATTGACCGAGTGACTTTGGGAAAGTCATGTGAGCCTCAGTTTTCTCAGCCTGCCAGGATGGTAGGAGGCAGAATGACACAGTGAACTGGAGTGCCAGGTGATCATATAAATGCTCAGTTCAGCCGAGGATGCCATTCCAGAGCTGCAAGCTCTTTGCCGTCTCTGGGGGATGTTGCAAGCTAAACTCTGTAGGGGCTGGGCATGCAGTGCTTAATTAAATCACAAGTTACATCCCAAAGCAAGATAGATCTAACATTAAGTGATGCAAGATGCCAGGATGTATGAGCATTATAGACACAATTATGATGAAGGTCCCCATTCTTACAGGGCTTGTAGACTGATTAGGGAGATAAAGCCACCTTGAACCAGCCTGTTGAGCACCTTGGTCTAGCGGTCAGAGAAGGCAGACCAAGAAGGTGAAGCAGCTAGGAAACTTCCCTTAGAGAAGTTTTAGCAAGAGGTCTGGGTAAGTAGTGGGGGGTTGTTCAGAATTCTGGGAAATTCAACGGAGAATTTTTATTAGCAAATATGTACCTAGGCAGAGTCTTTGATGGGATAGCTCTTAAATGTTATGAGCAATGGGAAGAGTCTTAGCTGTTCAGATTTTCAATCACAAGGCAGAATGGACTCTGATGACCGTAGGAAAGAGCTAGAGCCTAGCTTTTTTTTGTCAGCTAAGATGTATCTAGAGAAGACCATATTTCAGAATGGAAATCAAATTCTGGTGGGGAAGAACTGTCTTTTAAGGGAAGCTTGTTTGCACTGACACAATCACTTCAGAGCATCAATTTGAGTCTTTGTATCCAGAATTTACTGAAGCATAGAATGAATACACTATACATCATCTGCCTTAGGCATTGCGTTGTAAATATTTCACGGCTTTAAATATGCGCCGTGATTAGGTGTGTGTTTTGGTAGTTAAATGAATACGGGTTTAAAGCAATGAAATGAAAATATTTCAAGTTCAGCATATTTTCATCTGAGGGCTTTAAGAATATGTCATAGAAAAAATTCTATCTTCAAAGCTGAGGTTCTCCTGGGACTTCCCTGGTTGTCCAGCAACTAAGACTCCATGCTCCCAAAGCAGGGGACTCAGGGTTCAGTCCCTGGTCAAGAAACTCAACTAAATTGCAACTCAGGCTGCAATTAACTCTGGGCACAGCCAAAAAAGAAAAAAAGCTGAATTTCTCCTGGTGATAGCACAGTTGATGGCTGAAAGATCCTGGGTCTTGGACTTTAGGTTCTTATTTTTCTTTTATAAAAGAAAATTCCCTAAAATGTTCACAGACGTTCTCAGCTATTTTACAAATTTGTTTCATATTAGCTAATATTACTCCAAAAGCCAGTTTTAAAATAAATTAACCAATAAAGATGGAAGACAAGGTTTAAGTGTTGAAGTGGCTTTGAAATAAAATGAAAAAATCAAATAATGTTCAACATATCTTTTTGAGCACGTACTATATATTGAGCTGTTTATTACCCAATTTGAGATGACACTTAGCAGCTCCTGGTACCTCAGAGATCGAGTTTAGATGGATTTGAATCCCTAAATCCATGGCCTGTGAAAGTCCATATTCCTCTAGCCTTAAAGGAAGGTACCATTTAAGAGGGGGAAATAAGGCAGGTTCAGGAATAAAGGAGAGAAGTCAAGTCTGTAGAGGAGAGAGAGGCAAGTGTTTAGGGGAAAGAGAGAAATTCTTACAGTTGGAAGAATCAGAGAACACTTGGAACAATGGAGGTGGGTTTAGATTAACAAAAAGGATACACCTTTGGTCCGAGGGTTTAGTGTGAGCAAGGGTGTGGCAGAGGGACGCGTAGGCAGGTGCGTGAAGGGGAGAGTGAAGCTCAGACTAGGGAGGCAAGAGAAGGCCAGACTGGGGGGTTTTGGGAAGTTAAGGACTTTGCCCTTTAACCTGTAGTCCGAGAAGAAATTATCCAGATGTCCTGTTCATATCCTCTGATATTAAAGACATTCACAGATGATTTGAGCACCTATTTTCAATTCTTTTGTGCAAATACCCAGAAGTGGGCAAACTCCTTTCATCCTGATCTGATGGACAAACCCATTCCATTTTCACAGTTTGGTCCAATATCCATCCTTCCTGAGCAACTCAAAAGCACCGTTTCCCCGTTTGGCTTGAATGTTCCCTTTAAATAAGACTCATCTTCTCTTTGTTGAGAGGCAGTGTGGGATGGGATAAGAGACACGTGATTAGGAGCCAGGAGACCTGCAGCCCAGGACCAGACCTGTTAGCTACCTGTGTGTCCTTCAGCTTAGCTAAACGTCAGTTCACTCAGCTCAACCCTTTATTCCTCTCAAGGCTGTGATTAGTATCAAGGCCACTGGTGTTTTGGAAAATATTTCCCAAATATGAACGATTGCTCCATGGAGGTATGTACTAGGGCCTTAAAATTTCAAGCCAGAAAGGGTTTTTAGAGATTAACTGCTGCCAAATGCTGTCATCTCACAGATCTAACTAGTCTCAGAGGGGTGGGCTATTTAGGGGCTGAGATAGGGGTAAACTCCAGATCGTCTGACTCTGAGGTCTGGGCCCCTTCAGCCCCCACACAGTCAGACGTCTTTTGGAGGCTCAATCAAATCCTTTGTCCTTTCTCTTCTTACTGGGAAAAAAACAACAGTGAAAACTGTCCCTCTGTGTTGTTCATTGAGTCACTTTAGCTCAGATTTATCCCCGAAGTCTGGCTGTTTTGTGACCTTTCTTGAATTCCATTCTCCAGGCGTGGGAGGGAAGTCAGTTCTTCCTTAGCGCCCCCACCCCTGCTGAGTATCATTGGGAATTCTCTTATTTGTATTCCTCTCAGAGCCACATTTAATGCACCAAAGCACGTGTTTAGAGCAATAACCAGCCTGAAGTTTATGAAATAAAAGATTGATATCAGCTTCATGAAACTCAGGCAAAAGCAATATCTTTTCTGTATCTTGCTATGCCTTTAACTTCAGAAACCTTCATACTTGGTGGCCACTGAAAAATGAAATAGCAATAATAATAATGACAATAATAAAAAAAGTGATGTCTTTTAAGAACTACAGTTTCGAGTAATGTCTTTAATTTCTTTATTGATTTAATGACAAGGGAAGATTAGACTTACTGTTTTCTTCAGTTTCCAAGTACATTTCACCTTAAAAGAAAGATCATAGCATGTAGCTTAAAGGTGAATGTTTTGCTTGTCACCTGGCCTATTTATGCAAGGTGGGGGCTCGGGCAGCTGAAATGCATGACCATAGCCACCCTGTTTTCTCACGAGGAAATGGAAAACCAGGAGATAGGAGAAATATTTGCTTTTCTTATGAAATAAATTATTCTGGAAAGTAAGTCAGCTTTATAGCTGTTCTCCCAGAAGGTCATTTCATTTTACAAGGTAGACTATTTATTTGCACACAGAAGGTGCGAATATAGGTTTTTGGCCTCTATGACGCAACATAATCTGGCTTCATCAAACTTCCCATGCTTATCTCTTGTTTCTAACCTTTCCAAATCTGATGAGTTGGTTAAACCGGACGTTTGTCATTTCCCATGTGATTCTTTTGTAGTTTTATAAGAAGACATTTTTATTTTATGTTGCTTTTTGATTTTCTTTTTCCCCCTCCTGTATCTTTATTTATTTTAATTGAAGTATAATTGATTCAAAAGGCTTCTTGATGAAAGTGAAAGAGGAGAGTGAAAAAGTTGGCTTAAAGCTCAACATTCAGAAAACGAAGATCATGGCATCCGGTCCCATCACTTCATGGGAAATAGATGGGGAAACAGTGGAAACAGTGTCAGACTTTATTTTTTTGGGCTCCAAAATCACTGCAGATGGTGACTGCAGCCATGAAATTAAAAGACGCTTACTCCTTGGAGGGAAAGTTATGACCAACCTAGATAGCATATTCAAAAGCAGAGACGTTACTTTGCCAACAAAGGTTTGTCTAGTCAAGGCTATGGTTTTTCCTGTGGTCATGTATGGATGTGAGAGTTGGACTGTGAAGAAGGCTGAGTGCCAAAGAACTGATGCTTTTGAACTGTGGTGTTGAAGACTCTTGAGAGTCCCTTGGACTGCAAGGAGATTCAACCAGTCCATTCTGAAGGAGATGAGCCCTGGGATTTCTTTGGAAAGAATGATGGTAAAGCTGAAACTCCAATACTTTGGCCACCTCATGGGAAGAGTTGACTCATTGGAAAAGACTCTGATGCTGGGAGGGATTGGGGCCAGGAGGAGAAGGGGACGACAGAGGATGAGATGGTTGGATGGCATCACTGACTCGATGGACATGAGTTTGAGTGAACTCCGGGAGTTGGTGCTGGACAGGGAGGCCTGGAGTGCTGCGATTCATGGGGTCGCAAAGAGTCGGACATGACTGAGCGACTGATCTGATCTGATTATATAAATTACAGGAATACAATATAGTGATTTACAATTTTTAAGAGTTATGTTCCATTTATAGTTATGATAAAATATTGACTATATTCCCTGTATTGTACAATATATCCTTGTAGCTAATTTTATACATAATAGTTTGTGCTTCTTAATCCCCTACTCCTATAGTGCCCTCCCCCATCACTGGTAACCGTTAAAAAAATACAAAAGCATAGTGAATATAACAAAAAAAGAAGTAGACCCACATGATTATTTCCAGTTTTACTTTTATCCAAACACCCTCTGCCCTTTAATTGGAGTGTTTGATCTACTTATTTTCAGCTGGGTTTGAGTCTAGCATCTTGCTGTTTGTTTTCTATTTGGGCCATCTATTCTTTTACCGACTGAGTGACTTCACTTTCACTTTTCACTTTCATGCATTGGAGAAAGAAATGGCAACCCACTCCAGTGTTCTTGCTTGGAGAATCCCAGGGTGGGCTGCTGTCTATGGGGTCGCACAGAGTTGGACACGACTGAAGCGACTTAGCAGCAGCAGCAGCAGCAGCATTCTTTTACCTCCTTTCCTGCATTCTTTAAGATTAATTGAAAATTACTTAGGGTGTTATTCTATCTTCTGTAATAATTATTTTAAAGCCCTTTCTGCTATTCCCATTATGCCTTTCATTTCTGTATTTGTTTTTATTGATTGATTTCTCTCTTGGCCAGGCTCCTCTGTCCATGGAATTCTCCAGGCAAGAATACTGGAGTGGGTTGGCATTCCCTTCTCCAGGGGATCTTCCCAATCCAGGGACTGAACCTGAGTTTCCTTTGTCTCCTGCTTTGTGGGCAGATTCTTCACTGTCTGAGGCATCAGGGAAGCCCTGACAAACTTAGATAGTGTATTAAAAAGCAAAGACATCACTTTGCCAACAAAGGTCCGTACAGTCAAAGCTATAGTTTTTCTAGTAGTCATGTATGGATGTGAGACTTGGACGATAAAGAAAGTTGAGCACCAAAGAACTGATGCTTCTGAATTGTGGTGCTAGAGAAGACTCTTGGGAGTCCTTTGGACTGCAAGGAGATCAAACCAGTCCATCCTAAAGGAAATCAACCCTGAATATTCTTTGGAAGGACTGAAGCTGCAGCTGAAACTCCAATACTTTGGCCACCTGATGCAAAGAGCTGACTCATTGGAAAAGACCCTGATGCTGGGAAAAATTGAAGGCAGGGAGAAGGAAAAGGGGAATGGCAGAGGATGAGATGGCTAGATAGCATCAGCAACTCAATGAACATAAATTTGAGCAACCTCCAGGAGATAGTGGAAGACAGAGGAGCCTGGCCTGCTACAATCCATGGGGTCACAAAGAATCAGACAGAACTTAGTCAATGAGCAACAGAAATTTCCCAGCATTGCTTGTCTACTGTTAGGAATAAACAAAGTGATTAAAAATAAAAGAGGAGAGGCAACTAGAACTTCTGCCCAGACTTCAAACAAAGCTTGCTTTTCAAAGGACTTCCTCAGCTTACAACCCTTTTCCTTCTGGCTCAAGTCTCCTAACTCTCTCCTCTCAAGCCTGGGCTAGAAACAGAGGCAAAAGTGTGCCAGGAGGAAGAATGTTTGATTTCTGAGTGAGCTGCATTCTTTCCTTGGGACCCTAACCCATTGAGCCTCAGGTACAGGTTGGCGGTTACAGAAACAACCTGTATATGAAACTTCAAACTGCAGGCGTGGTGAGTAATGGATCTCTGCTGAGTAAGCAAGGATCAAACCAAATTATAATGACAATATAAAAAAGAATGCATATATGTATAAAGGGGGCTTCCCAGGTGGTGCTAGTGGTAAAGAGTCAGCCTGCCAATGCAGGAGACTTAAGAGACCCTGGTTTGATCCCTTGGTTGGGAAAATCCTAGGCAGAGGGCACGGCAACCCACTCCATGGACAGAGGCGCCTGGAGGGCTACAGTCCATACGGTCACAAAGAGTTGGACATGACTGAAGCCACTTAGCACGGCATGTATAAAGAACATAACTGAATCACTTTTTGTACAGCAGAATTTAACAAAACAACGTACATCAACTGTATGTCAATAAAATAAGCTAAAAAAACAAAGAAACAAAATCTAAATGACAATGACTTCCTTGACTAAAGTTCCTCGGATCACAGTCCTTGTGACCACCATCTTCTCCTGAATACACACGCAGAAGCATACTTTACACTCATTGCTTCTCACATCTTCAAACCTGGTGCAGAATTACCAGTGTGACATTTATACTGCAAGTTTTAAAGTCCAGTAACCTTAAAGGTAATTCTTCCATTTGGAAGTTCCTGTCTTCTCTCTCTTGTTTTCCAGTTTAGTAGTTCACAAATAGTGAGCTGAGTCAGGGACAGAGAGCAGGAATAATCTTTCTTTGAAGAGACCACTGGCCTATCTGTCTGTCTATTTATCTATATTGCATGTTTTCTTTCATTCAGTTTGACAATGTTGAACTTTACCTGAGCCCTGGGCTCCTGGAAACAGTAACAGTTAAGAAGTTCCCCTAACCTTTGCACCCCTATAGTCAGTTTACCACAAAGAATTGGCCTTCCCCACGTGGCTTAGATGAAGCCGACAGTGCACGCTTTCCCAGGACTCTCACCAGACTTGTGGGTGGCTGCCTTATTTACCTGTGACAAGGCCAAGCACAGACCTTGCCCCCTTTGTCTGAGCCTGCTGACAAGGCTGGACACAGCCCCTCCAACTTCCTGGTCTTTGTCTCATGATTGATCAGCTGAGGTTAGAACCGTTTGTCCCCTGAAACTAGCTAACCACAGAGAAAAACATTTCCTGGTCTGACAACTGATTGAAACTTGCCCTGCTTGCAAAACAACCTGACTGTAAATCACCTTATCTGTAGCTTATTTATTCTCCTTTGCTTCCCATTAAAGGGAAGCAAAGCAACCACCCCCCCCACCGCCCCCCTCACCCCCCGCCCTGCGGAGACATTCTGATCCTGAGATCTTTTTATTGCAGTAGCCTGAGTACAATCAGTCTTCATATTCATTTGTTTTCCTCCCCCAGCTTTATTGAGATATGATTGACTGTTTCTTGCCTTTGACAAGCTGCCCAGGCTTTACTGAACCTCTAATATACTTGTGGGGATGGGGGCAGCAGAGATAACTATGATTCTCTTCTCTCAGAGCTCACTATGGAATTGAGAAAAGATCCATGGATCAAAGGAATCCTTGTACCTGGCAGACTGTAAAAAGTGCTCAGCTAGGTGAAGAGTACCCAGGTAACTGTACAGATGGAAAGAGGACTTTACCTGGGGAATATGAAATTTAAAATGGGTGTGGAAGAGCAATGGGGCCTCCTGCTAGCTGTACGGAGGCCTGAACTGGGAGAGTTCTCTTTTATTATTATTAATAAAGAGGTTTTTTTTTTTTTTGTTTTTTTTTTTTTTTTTTGGCCACACCATGCAGCATGTGGAATCTTAGTTCCCTGGCCAGGGATTGAACTCATGTCCTCTGCATTGGAAGTGCAGAGTCTTAACCACTGGACCACCAGGGAAGTCCCTGAGCTGTGTGTGTGTGTGTGTGTGCTAAGTCACTTCAGTTGTGTCCAACTCTTTGTGATCCAATGGACTGTAGCCTGCCAGGCTCCTCTGTCCATGGGATTCTCCAGACAAGAATACTGGAGTGGGTTGCCATGTCCTCCTACCCTGAGCTGGGAGAGTTCTAATTCCACCTTGCATCAGCTTTTCTCAGGTCATCCCAAGTAAACACATGATTGCAGTAAACCTAGTGTCCTTGACACGAAAATATAGCTTCAAAAAAAGTCTTCTGGCCCCTATTCCAACCAGACTGCTTCATTCCATAGAGCAGATTAGTAGCAGAGGCTGTCTGCTTTCAAGAGTCTGAAAGCTACCAGAGCAGGCAGCATGAAACCAGCTGACATGGGGAACATAGTGTCCACCCAGCCTCAGAGAAGTGATAAAGGGACTGAGGGAAGGTAATTTACACAGACCCAGTCTGGTCCTGCTGGTGGAAAGTGGACTGAATGGAATTATCAATTACTGGTTCATCATGGCTTCAACCTGGGCTTCCCAGGTGGTGTTAGCGGTAAAGAACCCGCCTGCCAATGTAGGAGACGTAAGAGACTCAGTTTCAGTTCCTGGGTCAGGAAGATCTCCTGGAGGAGGGCATGGCAACACACGCCAGTATTCTTGCCTGGAGAATCCCATGGACAGAGGAGCCTGGTAGGCTACAGTCCATCGGGTCACAGAGCATCAGACATGATAGAAGCAGCTTGACATGCACACACACACACGGCTATAGCTTCGCCTTAGTATGCTTGGGCTCAGATAGCAGCAAGTGGTTGGTTTCCCTCCCTTTCAAGCTTGAGGATGGGGGGAAGGGGAGATAAATGGCCAAACAAAACTGGATTGCAGAGTGTAGTCTATCACAGCTTCCAGGGAATCATAAAGGGCACTGTCTTTATTATAAATCACAAATATGCATAAACTTAAATGCACATTATAGTAGCTGAAGCCTGGCCTAAATTGGTGCATTTTGTTTCAATAGCATTTGATTATTCTTGTGATGTTATTATTATGATCATAGCTGTTGCAATTTGCCAGTATATAGAGACGACTCGTTCGGAGACAGGCAGCTTGAAATCAAGAATAACAGAGATGATTTGCCGTGAGTACCCATTTGGAGGGCAAATGGGCCGGCAGCATTCCATTTCAGGAAGCTTACTCAGTGTGTTTGGGAGAGCCTGGCATGTCCCACTAGGGATAAAGATGCCATGGAAAGAGAATTATCCTTAAAGTCGAGCCTTGAAGAGCAGCAGGATCTTGTATCCAAGAAACTTAGCCCTGCCCCCAGGATGAAGTTTTTGAACACTGTTCATCAAACCAGTGCTGCCAGATCTCTGCATACCCTGTTCCCTCTGTAGAGAAAGCCCTCTTCTTTCTCTCTAAAGCTTCGTCCACTTGGTGAACTGTCTTCCTTCAAAAAAGAGCATCCCATCATTAGACTTACCCTGGTCTCTCTGGGTATAGCAGATGACTAAGGACAACCATCCGCATTTATTAATACCACACGTTAAGGTAGTCTGGTGTTAGCAGGGTTCACTTATCACAGAATTAGTTACTTATTTGTGTGTGTGTTAGTCGCTCAGTCATGTCTGTCCCTTTGCAACCACATGGACTGTAACTTGTTGCCAGACTCCTCTGACCATCGAATTCTCCAGGCAAGAATACTGGAGTGGGTTGCCATTCTCTTCTCCAGGGGATCTTCCTGACCCAGGGATCAAACCTGAGTCTCCTGCTTTGCAGGCGGATTTTTTTACATCTGAGCCACCAGGGATGCTCTATTTGTTTATTTGCTGACCAAACTTCTTTTTTTATTATTTTTTTCTCACATCTTCAGGAGGTGTGAGTAAAAAAGACGTTAAAAAAAAAAAAAGAAGTTTGGTTAGGGTTAGGGTTAGGTGTGAGTAAAAAAGACATTAAAAAAAAAAAAGAAGTTTGGTTCCAAGTATGAGATAGCAGAAACTTGTGGTGATGATGAGGGGTCTTCCCCAGGACCTCAGGAGACAGGAGATGGAAGACATGGCAACAGTTCTCCATTTAGACCTAGAGCTGGACATGGGGTTTCCAGTGGATCCAGAACAACCTGTCACATTCCCTCTGCTCTGTGACTGAGTCTGCACCATGGCAGCTGTACAACCCACTGGGACATCATCATTCCTTGGGTCAGGTGCAGTGTTTCAGGTTGGATGGAAAATAATCACCTCTTCAAGCTGCCTGGAATCATTTTTGTTGCTACTGTTTCAGGGGAAAGCCATAACAGCATTTCTGAGAGGAGAGTGGTTGCTTCCTTTGTTGTTACCAGATATTTCTTACTGACTTTTTTTTTTTTCCCAGCATGCTTTCCCACCAAACTTCCTGTTCAGTTCAGTTCAGTTCAGTCGCTCAGTCGTGTCCAACTCTGTGACTCCATGGACTTCAGCACACCAGGCTTCCCTGTCCATCACCAACTCAAACTCATGTCCATCGAGTCAGTGATGCCATCCAACCATCTCATTCTCTGTCTTCCCCTTCTCCTCCTGCCTTCAATCTTTCCCAGCATCAAGGTCTTTTCCAAGGAGTCAGTTCTTCACATCAGGTGGCCGAAGTACTGAAGTTTCAGTTTTAGCATCAGTCCTTCCAATGAATATTCAGGGCTGATTTCCTTTAGGATTGACTGGTTGGATCTGCTTCCAGTCCAAGGGACTCTCAAGAGTCTTTCCCAACACCACATTTCAAAAGCATCAATTCTTCGGCACTTAGCTTTCTTTATAGTCCAACTCTCACATCCATACATGACTACTGGAAAAACCAAAGCCTTGACTAGACAGACCTTTGTTGGCAAAGTAATGTCTCTGCTTTTTAATTTGTTGTTTAGGTTAGTTATAGCTTTTCTTCCAAGGAGCAAGCGTCTTAATTTCATGGCTGCAGTCACCATCTGCAGTGATTTTGGAGCCCAAACAAATAAAGTCTCTCACTGTTTCCATTGTTACCCCATCTATTTGCCATGAAGTGATGGGACCTAATGCCATGATCTTAGTTTTCTGAATGTTGGGGTTTAAGCCAACTTTTTAACTCTCCTCTTTCACTTTCATCAAGAAGCTCTTTAGTATTCTTCTCTTTCTGCCATAAGGGTGTTGTCATCTGTGTATCTGAGGTTATTGATATTTCTCCCAGCAATCTTGATTCCAGCTCCTGCTTCATCCACTCCAGCATTTCTCATGATGTATTTTGCATATAAGTTAAATAAGCAGGGTGATAATATACAAACTTAAAGTACTCCTTTCCCAATTTGGAACCAGTCTGTTGTTCCATGTCCAGTTCTAATTGTTGCTTCTTGACCTGCATACTGATTTCTCAGGAGGAAGGAGGCCAAAGGGAAAGTGTTGGTGGCTCCCTGGGAACCCAGGCACTTCCATCAGAGGAATCTGAGTCCAGCTCGACTGAACTCTCAGATGCCTTTTCTTTGGATACCACACAAGACAGTGAACAGGAAACTGGTGATTTTCTAAAATGGCAGAGTAGAAGCACATGCACTCATCTTTCTGTTCAGGGAGAGACACAACTGAAGTCCATTGCTGATTAAATTTGTGTCTGATTAATAAATAATAACTATTCAGATCAAAACAAAACAAAACTGGAGTTCCCTGATGGTCCAATGGTTAAGAATCCATCTTGCAGGGGACACAAGTGTGCTCCCTGGTCAGGAAATTAAGATCCAACATGCTGAGGAGCAACTAAGCCCAAGCCACAGCTACCAAGCCCACATGTCACAACTAGAGAGTCTGTGTTCTGCAACTCTCAGAGCAGCCAAATAAATAAATAAATACACTTATTTAAAAACAAGAGGTCTGTGTGGTTCCCCTTCATATCCACCACATAGTGTTGGCCCATGAGGACACTCGGTAAATACTGGTTGAATACATTTCTTCCTCGGTATAATAAAAATCCTCATAACTTTGTGGCAAGGATCAAGCAAAATTCTAAGTATTAAAGTTCTGGTAATGAAGTAAACACAAAACATTTCTGTAATCTCCTAACTGGATAAGAAGAATCTGGATGAGAAATCACGACACTGCTCACAAACCCAGCTGGTGTCTGTCAATCCTAGTCTTTGAGAATCCAGAGCTCCTACTTCACTGGATTAGCAGAAAAAGACAATCCCATCTTATGAGTCAGAAAGGGAAAGGTGTTGCCATAAAAAAAAAAAGCAAAGCATGGAGATGTAGTGAATGGCAAGATAGAGTGATGCTTTGAGACAAAACCTACCCATCAAAAATTGTTTGCTGGCATTGGTTTTGCCACACTATTAGAGGCTGGTTAGCCTCTGAAATCTAGGGTCTCCTCCTTCTTGGAAGGTCCAGGGGATGAGCACAGTTGCTCCCTGGCACTCGCTCCTTCAACAGGATGGAGGGAAACACAGAGCATCAGGAAGGACAGAGAAAGACACCCAGGGGAGCAGGCGAGCCACATAAGACACAAACCTCGCCCTCAGAGGACATATCACCTGTGTAAAGATGAGAGCAGCACAGACATAGCAAGTCAAGAGGGAAAACAATTAAGTCAACCACTACGGTGCTGAGGACTGCCGAGAAATGAAATGTGTTGATGTCGGGATCTTGTGGAGTGCAGTAGCTAGAGGAGGTTTTCAGCGAAGACAGTGATCAGGGAAGGCCAGGGTGACTTAAAGAGGGGGAGCAGAAGGGAGAGGGGACATTCTCAGCAAAGGTACTATGGGTGAGCTAGGGGCAGAAAGGGCATGATGTGTATGAAGGAGCCGAGAGGCAGGCTGGCTCGAGGTGGGGCTGGACCAGTGGGTCTAGACAGGGACACCAAGTTGCGGCATGTGGAGGCGGGCAGGCAGCTAGAGGAGGGGCCTGGCTTAGCAAGGGACAGAAGAGGCAATCGTGAACTCATGCTTGGATGACTTTGACAACGTCGCTTAAAAAATGTCAGGCAAATCACTCACTTGACTTAGTACAACGGTGTGTGTACTATTTAATACAGAATGTGTTTGCAGAAAACCTCAATGCACAGAATTATCTTGGAAGCAGAGACATATTTGCCTTGGACTCCTAGTCCCCACAGGCATTACCACTTCATTCCTCTAGGGTTAGAACCTCAGAACTAGAAGGCTCTAGGTCCCTCTAGCTACCAAACTTCACAGTTTTTTAAACCGAATTGAAGCAGATGGCTTCTTTGAGACTGCCCTCTGCCCCAACAAACCCACATACCCTTTCCTTGTTTCACTGTATTCTGAACCAAATGTCAGTTTTTGTTGAGGAAGTTAAGTGAAAGTAGTGAAAGTGTTAGTCACTCAGTCATGTCTGGCTCTTTGCGACCCCATGGATTGTGACCGACCAAGGTCCTCTGTCCATGGAATTCTCCAGGCAAGAATACTGGAGTGGCTAGCTGTTCCCTTCTCCAGGGGATCTTCCTGACCCCGGGATCAAACCTGGGTCTCCTGCATTGCAGGCAGATTCTTTACTGGCTGAGCCACTTTATTTAGTAAATCCTTGAGTTCAGTAAAGTATACTTCATTGTCTGGTTTATTTCTTCCTGGCACTATGCTTCTCAACATCCCTGGTAAATTTAAGTGGAAAATATTCATGAAAAAGTCCTTTCAGCTATGTGTCTTCTCTAAAATCATACCATGACCCTCTCTGGGGATGCCAGCTAAGTTACTTGCTTCTTGATAACAACTTAGTAAAAAAAAAACTGCAAGGAGAATACTTATTCACTACTGCTTTTTTTTTTTTTTTTTTTTTTTTTGCAGGGACATCTTAGTAATTAGTTTTATAATTGCTAGACCTCTGTTGGCTCCAGTAAACAACTGCTTGCCATTTTAAAGCATGGCTGAGTTATAGAGATGACTAGATGTCGACAAGTGCGAGAATTATGTGGCAACAGTGATATATAACACCTCTGGTTTCCCTCTGCATAATCGGCCAGCTCTTCCTGCTCCATCCTAACAAACTGGGAGAAGGTCTGCTCACTGGTAGGGGCCAGAGAACAAGTCTCCCTTGATCACAGCCACTGGGAGAACACATTGGTTATGCTGACAAGGAAGTTACTCAGTCCTTAAATCAGAACACCATCTTCATCCCCCGGGATGGAAAAGCAGAACTGCCATCCTTCCACTGTTCATAGACATAAGACCCATTTAAAGGACATCTCAAGGCATCTCTCAGGCACTGCTTGTGACAGTTGGATGTCACTAAAAGGAAGCTGTCAGTTTGGCACATGGGCTCATCAGCACATTTAGCACTCTGTCCTTTGGAAGGGCCAATATTATGTGAAAAATCTGAGTAACTGGAGGAGTAATCTGGGGAGCAATCTGAACGAGGAAGAGTATTTTTGCCCCTGCAGCTGACTCTTCTTTTTTGTTGTTGTTTTTTCTTTTTAAAAACCAACTTTATTGTGATTTGTCTACAATCAAATGCATGTGTTTTAAGTGTACGGTTTAACATTTTGGCAAATATATGCATCCATGTAACCATCACCATGATCAAGATACAGAACATTTTTATCACCCTCCCAAATATTTTCATGTCCCTTTCCACTCAATGCCCCTCACTCCTAGCTCCAGGAAACCTCTGGGTTTTGTTACTATGGATTAGGTGTACCTACTCAAAATTTGTAAATGAATGGAACAATATGGCACACACTCTTTTGTTTTTGGCTTCTTTTATTTAGCCTGTGGTTTCTGAGATTATTCCATGTTGTGCATTTCAGTAGTCTTTTCCTTTTGTTTTTGAGTGGTATTCCATTGTATAAATGGAGAAGGCAATGGCACCCCACTCCAGTACTCTTGCCTGGAAAATCCCATGAACGGAGGAGCCTGGTGGGCTGCAATCCATGGGGTCGATGAGAGTTGGACACGACTCAGTGACTTCACTTTCACTTTTCACTTTCATGCATTGGAGAAGGAGATGGCAACCCACTCCAGTGTTCTTGCCTGGAGAATCCCAGGGACGGCAGAGCCTGGTGGTTTGCTGTCTGTGGGGTCGCACAGAGTTGGACACGATTGTATAAATCTAGCACAATGTATCCATTTACCTGTTGAGGGACATTTGCATTGTTTTCAGTTTTGGACTACTCTAGATGAAGTTTCTGTGAACAAATGTCTTTTTCTAGACATACATTTTCATTTCTCCTAGGTGAGTATCTAGGAGAAGAACTACAAGATCATATGGTAAGTGTAGATTTAAATTTTTAGCAAATTGTCAAATGACCTCTAAAGCAATTGTACTAATTTATGTTTCCATTAGCAACACACAATGTTCCAGTTGCTCTGTATCCTCACCAACACATGGTATCATTAGCCTTTTAACTTTAGTCATTTTAGTGTATGTGAAGTGGTAATTGTGTTTCTACTTTCATGGTGACTAATAATGTTGAGCATCTTTTCATATGCTTATTGCCCATTCATGTAACTTCTTTTGTGAAATGTCAGCTTCCACTTGATCATAATTTCTTGGCTTCTTAATATATTTCTGGATTTACTTTATAAATAAAAAAAATAATTAAAAAAAATCCATGTTCAGAAGGGATGTCTGCCTGTAGTTGTCTTTTCTTATAATACCTTTGTCATACACTGATTTTTATATGTTTATCATTTAAAAATGCAATCAAAGTTATAAGTTTTCCTGCAGACACTTCTTTTTATTTTATTATTTATTTAAATTGAAGTGTAGTTGAGCTACAACATTACATGTTTCAGGTGTGCAACATAGTGATTCACAATTTTTAAAGGTTGTACTCCATTTATAGGCTTCCCTGGTGGCAAGATGGTAAAGAATCTGCTGGCAATGCAGGAGATGCAGGTTCGATCCCTGGGTTGGGAAGATCCTCTGGAGGAGGGAATGGCTACCCACTCCAGTATTAATTCCTTGGCTACCCACTCCAGTATTAATTTCTTGGACTGAGAAGCCTGGTAGACTACAGTCTATGGGGTTGCAAAGAGCTGGACATGACTGAGCAACTGACACATATACACTCCACTTATAGTTATTACAAAATATTGGTTATATTCCTTGTGCTGCGCATGGATACATTGCAGACTCTTGTTTGGTTGCATCATACATATTTTGATATGCTATTTTAATTTTCATGAATGCAACATGTTTCTCATGTTTCTCATTTCTTCTGTGATTTCTATGACACATAGGCTATTTAGATGTATGTTATTTAATTTTTAAATACATGGAGATTTTTAAAGATATCTTTTTGCTATTAATATCTAATTTAATTGTATTTTGGTCAGAGAACATATTTTCCTTGATTTCAATTTTTCAAATGTATTGATTCTTATTTTATGGCCTAGCATCTGATCTATTATGGTGAGTATCAGATGTGAAATTGAAAACAACGTACATTCTGCAGTTTAGGTTAGGATGTTCTGTAGATATCCATTAGGACAAGCTGGCTACAGAACAGAATAAAAGATAGGATGCTATAGCTATTCTGTTACAGCCAGGAGCAAAATCTCTTTCCTTTACATTTGAATGTACATCCCATAATTAAACCAGATTGAAACAGGTCCCCAAAGCCCTCTTGAAGCAGATGTAACACTAATCCATATTTAGAGATGATTCCTGATCCAGTGCTTTTAGCTGGTTCCTTTCTAAAAAGAATAGTTTCTTGGTATCAACATAATTTTTTTCCCACTGAAAACAAGTAAAATAGGAGGTTCAAATGATCACTTCTGGCTCCAGCACCATGTAGAACTGTGTATTTAAAAAAAAATGACCAAAGAAAAGTTTACAGTTTCTAGATAATATTACATTTTGTGGATAGATAATTTAATTTTATTAATAGCTATAATTCAGAAATTACTTATTACATGACAAAGGAATTGAAAATTATGGTCAAATAAGGAGTTTCTTACCTCCACCCTATATCCAGAATCCCATTAAAAATAGCTCTATTAAAATAAATTTTAAGAACCTGTCAATTAAATTAGACTGTGATCAAGTTCATTGACTAAAATATATCTTGCAATAAATGATATGGTGGCTGAGAAAAGGTAAGAAGAGACAGGAGAGAGAGGATAATACCCTATTCAGTCTTTTTTAATAAAAAGTTACTTAAGTTTAACTGCTCTAAATGATACATGCTTGTTTAAAGCAAATATAGTAACAATATTTTGTGTGTTATAGCACACATAAAATTAAAATACATGATAATGATAGCAGGAAGGAAACCAGGGAGTGATTGCAAATACATAGTTCAGTTCAGTTGCTCAGTTGTGTTTGACTCTTTGTGACCCCATGGACTGCAGCATGCCAGTCTTCCCTGTCCATCACCAACTCCCGGAGCTTACTCAAACTCATGTCCATCAAGTTGGTGATGCCATCCAATCATTTCATCCTCCATCGTCCCCTTCTCCTTCCACCTTCAATCTTTTCTAGCATCAGGGTCTTTTCCAATGAGTCAGTTCTTTGCATCAGGTGGCCAAAGTATTGGAGTTAAACACATAGTTAAGAGGTCCTTGGAGAAGGCAATGGCACCCCACTCCAGTACTCTTGCCTGGAAAATCCCATGGATGGAGGAGCCTGGTGGGCTGCAGTCCATGGGGTCGCTGAGAGTCGGACATGACTGAGTGACTTCACTTTCACTTGTCACTTTCATGCATTGGAGAAGGAAATGGCAACCCACTCCAGTATTCTTGCCTGGAGAATCCCAGGGACGGGGCAGCCTGGTGGGCTGCTGTCTATAGGGTCGCACAGAGTTGGACACGACTGAAGCGACTTAGCAGCAAGAGGTCCTTAACAAGTATAGTTCAGCTAGATTTCTACTCACTACTTTTATTATGAATACTATGCTATGTGTATTTTACCACAGTAAAAAAATGGAAAAAATAAGAAAATTAGATGTGGGTAAATATAAGTCCTACAAAATCTTATATCATCTTAGAGTGTTTGGAGGGGGCACAGAATTTTTATTGTTATTTTCTTGGTTGCACAGATGTTCTTATGCCTTTCTTTGCTTTTTCCAAAGGGCAATATTTCTCAATATTGTCTTTTTAAAGTGAGAGCAGAAATCTGTGCTCATAGTTGATTATCAAATATCACTATCTAAAAGATTCTTAATGTATTATTGAAGTAGTGTGGAGTAGTTGAAAAAATTCATTTGACTTCAATTCAAGAAATTTGGGCTGGATATATAGTTTGTCACCTACTTGAGGGTTCTTTTCCAAACACTGTAGACTTTATTAATTCATAAAGAAAGTGTGCTGGACTAGAAACTCAATGGGTTCTTTTCAGCCCTTAAAAATCTATAATTCTGATTGATCTATGTTGCTGTGGAAATCAACCTGGGAAACCAGACTTCTGAGTTTGCCAGTGGTATAATATCAGTGAGGATAACTCCTGTTGCGAGCAACAGAAAACTAAAAAACAATGCCCCACACCATCGTCTTAATCTTAAGAGATGAGCTCTGTGAACATGGATGTTTACTTCACCAAGTCCAGCTGGGAATAGTGTTCCACCACCTTTGCAATATTCTATTAGTTAGAAGCAGGTGTCAGGTCCTGCCTGCACTCAGGGATAGTGATGAACCTTGTTAAAATTTTTACTGAGGTTCCCTTCAGTAGGGCTTCCCTGGTGGCTCAGGCGGTAAAGAATCTGTCTGCAATGCAGGAGACCCAGGTTCGATCCCTGGGTTGGGAAAATCCCCTGGAGAAGGGAACGGCAACCCACTCCAATATTCTTGCCTTGAAAATCCCATGGGTGGAAGAGCCTGGCAGGCTATAGTCCATGGGGTTGCACAGAGTCGGACATGACTGAGTGACTAACACTTCCTTCAGTAAGGCATTAATTCTACATTCATAAGATTGCTTCCTTTACTCTTGGCAACACTTAGGGTCAACTTTTGGCCATTTTTGATGGTCCCTGGAAATGGCAAGAGAACCAATCAGCTGGAGGAGACAGGAAGTTCCTGCTCAAGGCATTGTGTGGACTTACATTTCTTGATCTCCCCTTTAAATCTAATCAACAGTAAGCTACTGTTACTCCAACACACAGTGTTCTCAGTACTAGGGGAACACTTGTAGGTGCCCTGGGGGTGTAAAGAAGCCAGGAGGAGAGGGTTCTGAAAAGGGAACAGAATGGATCTTGTTTTCAGGGACCAGGTGAGTTCCTTCAACCCAGAGACACAAAGTTCAAATTAATTTTCATACTTGATTCCCCATGAATGAAAAATACTTGAAAGTAGATAAGCAGCTATTTCATCTGGGTCAGTGATTAGAACGCTGTTTTTATTGATACAACCTGTCTATTGGAGGGTGTAAGTTTTTGGTTTGATGTATAGAAAGGATGCATTCAGCATCTAAAACTCATCATCTGGATGTTTCTAGGCTGAGGCTCCCTTAACTCCCCAAGAAGGGCAAGATGGTAGAATGGGAAGAACCCAGGGTTTTGGAGACAGATCCGGAATTTTGTTCCAGTCTGCCCTTGCTATCTCTGTATCATTCACTGAGCAAATTATTTCCCTGTGTTTGAGCTTCAGATCCTTCATTTGTAAGCTGGACTTAATAACATTCAAACTGAAGATCAAGAGAGTGGATACTAGTGAAAGAGTTTATAAAGTACAAGTGCTTCAAGTATGAGGTGCTACCTGATTATCCAATCATGGTAGATTTTTCACTGATGTCTTGGGTCAAGTAAAGGGATATGTTTATCTGTTGATGCTAAGATAGAAAACCATAACATCTTTGCTTGGACCGTAGAGTGCTAGGTGGTAGGACATTGATCTGCCCCAATATAGAAATGCTCATATTTCATACATTTTAAGTCTGAAAGTTTTCTGCAATGCTCTGCAAAGCTGTATAAAAAAAACAAATGGATTTCAGAGAAATTGCCATAAACATGTAATGGGAGAACACATGCTGTTTGGGGGATAAAATTTTACCTGTTGATGGACAAAAATTATATGCAAACACTGCAGGAAGCTATGTATAGCATAGAAGTTTTTAACCGTGAAATGTTAGCAGGATTTACCCTCCTGATTCCAGAAAGTTTTTCCTTTGATCACAGAAGAAATACAGGCCAAGAATGAGAGCTCTACTGATTTTCTCCCATGGGACCATGGTGTTTCTTGATAGTTGAAAAAGGGAATCTTGGGACTTCCCTGGAGGTCCAAGGGTTAAGACTCCATGCTTCCAATGCAAGGGAATTCCATGGATTTGATCCTTAGTTGGGGAACTAGGATATTTGATACTGTGCGGTGTGGCCAAGGTAAAAGAAAATAAAAGAAAAAGGGATTCTTTAATATCCCCCCTCCTTGCTTTTGTTCTAGTTTCTGATGAATTTGGCCACAGAAAAGTAGTGTATCTTGCTGTCATTAGATAGAACTGATTTCAGCACGAGTTAAAGAATTCACCCTAGAGAAAAAGTAAGATGACGAGAGAAGAATCCGATTAGGATAATTTTCTTCGTTCCAGTGCGGCTGAGACTAGGGCCTTCCTGCCAGCGCATCCTCTGTGTCTTTGTCCAGTTGATTTTTAAATAACTCGGGTGATTGGTCTCACTAATTTTCTTGGAAGCTCAATCTACCATGTACTGGACCTGATGTTGAGGAAGTTCTTCTTGACATCGTATAGTTGTGTACAGTTTCTTCAAACATTTTCCCCTTTTCGGTTCCATTCTGTAAGGAAATCATTCAGACTTAAAAAAGAGAAAAGAAAGTAGTTAGGAGACAGACTGGGTAGGTGAGCAAGAGTTGCTGGCTGGGAAGAGGAGGAGAGGAAGTGGGTTGTGCCAGGAGGTGCCTGAAGAAAGGGCGAGAGGAGGGAGACGGTCCTCAGGGATGAACCAAAAAAGGCAGCAGGGGTTCAGAAGCAGCAGCAAAGTTTCCTTCTTAATTTTGAGCTCTCTCTAAGCTGAGGTGTGCCTCAAGACACCGCTTTCACTTATCTTTTTGGATTTGCTCAATTTTTAGGTTGCTAACTTTAAATGGATACTGAATTATTGCCCAAACTCCATAGCTGTCCATGTTAGCTGGCATAACCCAAGGTTCGAACACCTGTCCCTGAAGGGCTGGGAGTGAGGGTAAGGAAGTTCCAGTTACCCTCTTCCACGTGGGAACTTGACCTGACCCACGCCCCGCTCCCTAGGTCACCTCCCCGGTTACTCCATAATCGAGCTCCAGCTTACGGGGTAGAATTCTGAAGGAAGCACAGGAAGGCAGACGTAGAGCATACAAGAGAGCCCTACTTTCTCCAGAGCCAAAGCAGAGCCGGGTTCACCCAATCTGGGCAGTCAAGAGCAGAGATTCCAGGAAGATGTTGAGAGTATAAAAGCCTCCCCTGACAGTTTTAAGGTTCTCCTGTAGAAAGACATACACACCTTTGAGAGATATTCAAAGAGCTATTTTGTATCAGTCAGATGCAAGCCTATTTTGAACATTCATGCCTTGCTCCACTCTTCGTAGATACTGCACCACAAATCCAATCGTTTAACATACCCTAGTGACTCACCATTGTTCCTGAAATAAAATTCAAGATTGTCCATGTGAGCCACAAGACCTGCCTGACCTGGTCCTGGTTTGGCTCTTGGGACCCGTATCTGACCAGTCTTGCCTGCATTCTAGTTACACTGATCAGCATTGTCCAGTTTTCTCAAATGTGTCACCTTTCTTGTGCTAATGGACGTCCAGATGCTGTCTCCGCATCTCCACCTCTCACACCATTGCTTAATCACCCATTTTCAAATAAAACTCTGGCCACTTCCATTCCTGGACTAGTTTGTATCCCTGTCCCTCCCCTGAGCTCTCCCAGGACTCTACCTCCAGAGCAGGTATAATTTGGCATACAATCACACAGGTACACAAGTGAACGCGTCCACTACACCGCACTGAAAACTCAAAGAAGACAGCGACCTTGTCTGCTTTGCTCACCACTGTATCCCCTGGACCTTTGAATTTCTGTCCTTTCTGGAATCTTACTCCTTCCTGTAGGAAGAATGTGTAGGTTACAGACCATGCTCAGTGACAAGCCCACTTGTAGAAAGGTATGACCCTTCTGGAAATGGCCAGAGAATAACCACCAGGATCCAGAGACCTGTGGACTGGTCAAAGTAATTAGAACAATTAACACCAACTGTTTAAACTGAGTAAAGGAAACCTTTTCCATTTGGAAACTAGTTTGCTGCTGGTTTAAGTCATCAAAGCAACACTCCAAGAGTCTCAAAAGTACCTTCTGGTGGGTTCCCAGGTTTATTAAACACATGCCCAGAAACACACACCACTCCATGCATCTCAATCATTCTTACAAAGTAAGTAACAGTCTCTTAGTATTTTATTTCCTTTCCTGTTGTGCTTTCCCTGACTTCCTAGAAATATGTATATATATATACATATATGCATGTGTATTTTCTTTCTCTGATTTAAATTGTTAACTCATTGAAACACACCTTTGTTTCTTCCCAGAAGCCAGTGCACTGTTAAATAATACAATAATACTTAAGGATAGCAACCTTGGAGTATGTCTTGGGGAAACTAAGAGGCTTTTAGATAACTTTTAATTTTTCTTATATTGTGGGTAGCTCACTGGAATATTTAAGTCCAAGTTAACTCTGTATTAGAAGAGTGAAGAGATTCACTGATGTTATACAGATAAGCACAAATCATCAATTACCCAGAAGCTGCATCATTCAAAGATATGAATAAAGGGAACTAGTGAGTAGAAACCCCCAGTGGTTGCAGGAGTCCATGAGGCACATCAATAAGCTAATAATTTGGGGGAGGAAGGAGACTGTTTCAGAGGTGTTTTGGGGAAAAGGGTCATGAAGATTTGGAGAAATGGGGATAAAAACTGTTAGGGGCCTTGCAAGGAAGACATGTGGTTTGAAGAGTGTGTTAGCAGGACCATGATACCATCATCACCATATGGTGTTAAGGAAGAGCCTCCAGGCAGCCTTGGCCAGTGCTGGGAACACGAGGAGGTGGCAGAGGAGCAGGAGCTTATGTGCCCAACTTTTCTATCAGTCCTGAGTAGGAACAAGGAGGGCAGTAATGGATGATACTACAGTGACCCTAAATGAACTGTCAAGGTGAAGTTCCACAGGCCTAGGAGCAGGTGGTCAGGAAGGCGAGAGAGTCAGGACCTCCTGTCTAGTTAAAGTTTTCCTTCAGCTCCACCCCCAGGGGGTCTTTGCTCAGCCAGACTCCTCCTGCTGTCACTGCTGTTTCACTCACCAGGCACTGGGGTTTGATGTTCCTGGCAGTTAGTATCATTAGTGTGGGGCTGCCTTTCTCTCTCCAGTTAGATCAAGGAGACCATGGTCTACCTCCTGCCACTGTCTTGGCCACCTTAGGGCATGATACAGAGATGGATGCCACACAAGTCTATCAGGGGTAAACAGTCTTGCCCTGCATCCAAGTCACACATGTAGAAATCACCAGGTCCCTCCCATTGAGCTTTCCTGACATCGTTTGGTCTTAATGCTAAACCTTCCCACCGAAGAGCTCTGTATTCTCAAGCCTGGCTGCTTATTGCAGATCCACTCTGGTAGAATATCAAAGAAACTGTAGCATGCCTCTCTCTGAATCAACTACAATAGTGGAATTTTCTTTCTTTTTCTTCTCTCAGGGCTACAGTTGTTCAAACAAACCCTAGTTATTGATGATGCAGGTGTGCCAGCTTCATTCCCTGCTGCGTGCTTTAATTTGCCTCCTCTCTGGGTCACATTGTTGGCCTCCGTCTGGATGTTTCTGGACGCACAACCATGTGGGTGGTCTGGGAGGGCTCTTGTGTTTCCTTACTGGATTCTGCAAAGATTATCTTTTTTTTAAAAAAAGTATTTTGAGTTCCATGGAATTGTTTTGCTCTTGCTGCTCTCTGAATACATCCATAATCATGTCTATTCCATTGTCTTCTGATTTAAAAACTTAGGTGCCTGATCTGGAGCCAAGATGAAGTGGGAAGAGAAATCAGATTCTTTTCCCTTTTTCAAGCTAAAAGTTTAGCAGGAGAAAATCCTGGTGTCTTCAGTTTCAGCTATTAGGATAACAGAGAGGAAGATGAACTGGAACAAATTGTAATCTGTGCTTTGCTCCCACCTGGCCAAATGACTTTGAATTAGTTATCTCAACTTTTGTGGACACTATTTTTTTCATTTAAAAAATAAAGAGCTTTCATTAAATAGACCAATTTGAAGACCCGTTTTGGTTCTAACATTCTAGAAAGATGGTACACAAACCTCGAAGGCTTAAGGAATGTATCTGTTCAGTGGGGGAATTTGATCATTGCTAATATAAGGATTACTGGAAACTGGAAAGTACAAGGTTATGCCTTTCATTTTCCCCTGTGAAAATGAATCCCACCCTTGGGGTTCCTGTGTGCAGTGACATTACACAAGGCAAGTAAAAGAGATAAGAGAAAGTGTAAGTCGCTCAGTCATGTCCAACTCTTTGAGACCCCATAGACTATACAGTCTGTGGAATTCTCCAGGCCAGAATACTGGAGTGGGTAGCCTTTCTTTTCTCCAGGGGATCTTCCCAATCCAGAGATCAAACCCAGGTCTCCCCCACTGCAGGTGGATTCTTTACCAGCTGAGCCACATGGGAAGCCCAAGAGTACTGGAGTGGGTAGCCTATTCCTTCTCCAGCAGATCGTCCTGACCCAGGAATCGAACTGGGGTCTCCTGCATTGCAGGTGGATTCTTTACCAACTGAGCTATCAGGGAAGCCCCAAAAGAGATAAAAGAAGAGACAAAAAAGTACTTACTCTATTAGTAAGCATAAGTAATTGTATTATAATTTTCACAGTAACGCTATAAGGCAGATATTATTATCTCCACTAAACAGATGAGAAAACTAAGACTTAGAAGGGTTAAGTAAAGCTAAGTCAATTGCTTAAGACAACAAGATATACAATAAGTAAGTTACCTCAGATTCAAGCTCAAATTTTTCTGATTCCAAAGTTTCTACTTCAAAATGTTATTTAAAAAAGAATACTATACAACAATAAGAACAAAATCCGTGCCTCCAGCTTAGATTTATTTCAAACATTTATGCCAGTGATTCTACAAGGGATTTTGAGTGATGGGCAAGAGGAGAAAAATGTTGCCTCCTTTCGTAGTAGGGAAGATTCTTGGAGGAGATGGTCTTTTGAGCCCTTCTGTAAGCCTCCACAGCACATTCGTCTCATTATTTTAGAAGGACAAATCTGTCACCATAATCATCACCATCACCATCATAAACAGCAGCAGTAGGTTCCAGAATCACCATCATCTCATATGAAGTGGGGTGTAGGAGAGCAGTCCCCCTCCTCTGCCCCCACAACCACGTTTAGCACCAAGACCAAAGCCAGAGCATGACCCCAAGACAAAATTGCAGAGCAAACAAATGTCACGGTTTTTGTTAACATTTCCGAAAACACTAAGATGTTACTGAGTAGGCTCCAAAATCACTGCAGATGGTGACTGCAGTCATGAAATCGAAAGACCCTTGCTCCTTGGAAAAAAAGCTATGAAAAACTAGATAGCATATTAAAAATCAGAGACATTACTTTGCCAACAAATGTCTGTCTAGTCAAGGCTATGGTTTTTCCAGTGGTCATGTATGGATCTGAGAGTTGGATTATAAAGAAAGCTGAGCACCAAAGAATTGATGCTTTTGAATTGTGGTGTTGGGGATGACTCTTGAGAGTCCCTTGCTCTGCAAGGAGATCCAACCAGTTCCTCCTAAAGGAAATCAGTCCTGGATATTCATTGGAAGGACTGATGTTGAAGCTGAAACTCCAATCCTTTGGCCACCTGATGCGAAGAACTGACTCTCTAGAAAAGATCCTGATGCTGGGAAAGATTGAAGGCAGAAGGAGAAGGGGACAACAGAGGATGAGATGGTTGGATGGCATTGCCGACTCAATGGACATGAGTGTGAGCAAGCTCCAGGAGTTGGTGATGGTCAGGGAAGTCTGGGGTGCTGCAGTCCATGGGGTCACAAAGAGTCGGGCACAACTGAGTGACTGAACTGACTGATTACTGAGTAGATCCTTTTATAACCAGACCAAAGTGTTCTTGGAAATATTAAGGCAGTGGTGCCACCTAAGCCCAGGTGGCGGGTGCTCCTGGTGCCTCACCCAGATTGCCTTGGTCGGGTTGGTGCCCACCTCCCCCCACTGCTGCTAGTGACTCATACTTGCACTCTCTTCCACATGATAACCCCTGGCTGACTAGACCTGTCTCAATCTTCCTTCAGCTTATGGCCTTTGTCTGTTCATTCAGTGGCCTTTCCACAGAGAATTCCCAAAGCCTGCAGACTTAAAACAAGAAGGCAGAGTTTCAAGTAGAAACCCAGAGCAGCTCTAGAAGCAGACTCGTCAGCAAGGGTATAGAAAAGGGAGTCTGCATTATGCTTTACTGCATAGTGACATCCAAGAAAAAAAATCCCACCGCATTTAAGCATCTTTCCTCCATGAGATGTAGATAAAAATAATACCCATGTCATAGGCATCATCCTTTTTTTTTTTTTTTCCATTTTCCCTGATACTTTTGTGAGGTTTAAAGAAGAATAGGAAAATGCCGCATATATACAGAACACTTCTCACAAAGGCAGCTCACAAAGCCTCAGTGACTATAACAAAAGGCAACTGATGTGAACAGCAAGAAAGGGAGTCATTACTACCCAAAATATCTCAACAGGGGAGTGTGGTTGACCTTCTGAGGCAGAGTCTAGAAGGCTGTAAAAGTGGAAGCAGCCTCTTGAAAAAACACGCTGCTCTCTTCAGTGTAAAGCAGCGGTTCTCTTTAGTTCTGACTGTGTCACAGGTTCTGTGGCTCTGTCTCCACACTTCTCCCAAAAGCAATTGGTGTGAAGAAAGGCCATTGCTCCCAGGAACCCACTGAGTAAGGACTTGCCCAGGGCCTTCTCAGTCTGGCCCCTAGCCAAGCTCTCTAGCCTCCTCTCTCATGATGCTTCCCCTTCTGGTGGTCACGTATGGACGTGAGAGTTGGACCATAAAGAAGGCTGAGCCCCGAAGAATTGATAATTTCGAACTGTGGCGCTGGAGAAGACTCTTGAGAGTCCCTTGGACAGCAAGGAGATCAAACCAGCCAATCTCAAAGGAAATTAACCTTGAATATTCATTGGAAGGACTGATGCTGAAGCTGAAGCTCCAGTACTTTGGCTACCTGATTTGAAGAGTCAACTCACTGCAAAAGATCTGATGCTGGGAAAGATTGAAGGCAGGAGGAGAAGGGGACAACAGAGGGTGAGATGGCTGGATGGCACTGCCAACTCAATGGACGTGAGTTTGAGCAAACTCCAGGAGACAGTGAAGGACAGGGAAGCCTGGTGTGCTGCTGGACACAACTTAGTGACTGAACAACAACAAAATTCATCTTGTCTGTGGCCTAATCATTTTTTAGGTTCAAAGATACCTAATTCAGAGGTGTGGGGGGTGAGAGGATGAGTGAATAGATGGGGGAATTAAGAGGCACCAACTTCCAGTTACAAAATAAGGAGTAATGGGGATGAAAGGTGCAGTGTGAGGGATACAGTCCATAATTATGCAGTCTCTTTGGTGACGAAGGCAGCCGGCGGATACAAACTTCCAGTTATAAGTACTAGGGATATAACGTACAACATGGTTAATAAAATTAATGCTGCTATATGTTATATATGAAAGCTGTTAAGAGAATAAGTCCTAAAGTTCTCATCACAAGGAAAAGTATTTTTCCTTTTTCTTTTCTTTTTTATCTATATGAGGTGATGAATGCTCACTAGGCCTACTGTGGTAACCATTTCTTGATGCATGTAAGTCAAATCATTATATTGTACACCTTAAACTTACACAGTGCTGTATGTCAATTATACATCAATAAAACTGGAAGGATAAAACAGCAAAGATACCTAACTCCGTTCTTTAAGTGGAGCAGAGTGATCCTTTCTCCAAGCTCTTTTGGAATGCTGCAGGCAGCCTTGTTAATGACTTTGTATTGCATATAGAATAAAATCCAAAACCTCTTCCTGTCTTGCAGTGTCCTGAATAATCTACATTGATTCCTGTTCACGCACCACCTTGTGTCTCAGAAGTCTGTAGCCACACTGGCGTCTAATTCCTCAGAAGCAGGAAGGCCTCAGGGCTTTCGTCTATTTTATTCTTTCAGCCCAGAACAGGTTTCTCCCTATTGATCATTTGTCCAATTTCTACTTATTCCTCTGGTGGTGTAATGGCACTTTCTTATCTGATTTCTATTGCTTATAGTATTTGACCTTGGGAAATCTGCTTAACTTCCCTAGGCTCTGGTCTCCTCAGCTATATAATGAGAATAATGATGGTAAGTACTTAAGAGGATTGTTAAAAGGCTTAAACAGGTAACCCAAGCGAGTCTAGGAAAACGGCAGTGGTGGCATAATTTTGTCATTTCTCTGGAAGGAAATGGCAACCCACTCCAGTATTTTTGCCTGGAAAATCCCATGGACAGAGGAGCCTGGTGGGCTACCGTTTACGGGGCCGCAGAGTTGGACATGACTGAGCGACTGAACACGAGTATACCTATAAAGTTAAACAGACCAATTAGGTAGGAAAAACGCAAACTCCTCCAAATTTATAGTCAACATCTATAAAAAAAGCTAGCTGACAAAGTATCTGCATGAACAGTAAATATGAGTAGGTAGAGTCAAACCATCAAAACTCCAAAACTGGAATTATAGCCACACGAGTGTTGGGAAAGCGAAGGAAAGCAGTGGGCATCTGATGGTACACAAGCAGACAGGTATGCGCTGGAGGTTGGAGGGCCAACCTGAGAACAGCTGCTGAAACCAGGAGATTTTCAGACTCTGCCAGCCTGAGTGCCCCTGCTGAGTTCCCAGGACCCTTGCGTCCTGGCATTCAGGACCCGGTGAACTTTCACTGCTAACAAGACGAAGTTCCTTCTAAGACGACACCCCTCACTGAATTGAATCTGCCGGGAATAAGATTCAAAGTGAGCAGCAGGGGTCAACAGAGGCAAGGAAGGAAGAAAGTTCCGAAGGAAGGAGGAGAGACCAGGGTGAAATTTTCAGAAAGAACATGTTCTGAACATTTCACAAAAAACAGCAGAAGAGGGAGCTCGAGAGCCATGAAGCAAGGAAGGAAAACAACCAATTCCATGTAAAAATGAATGACAAAAAGATCAAGATCAAATTTCATATAAACGTGTTAAAAAAAAAAAAAAGGGAATAAGGAGCAGCATAAGATTCCTACAGTCAAAGCAGGCCAGAGGAATATGTTTACACAGCTGATGGGAACATATTCTTAGGCGTGGAGAGAAAACAGGAAGAGGAGCTCATCAGTGTGGCATCTGTGAGGGAAGGCTGTGGGGAAGGGAGGATGGAGGAAGTCGTGGGTGTTTTCTCATCCTCTCCCTCTTGGAGAACCAGGCGGAGCCTGCGGGGGTGCCTTGTCAGCCAGAGGCGGAGTTCCAAAAAGCAAACTGCAGCAGTAGTTCCGAGAGGATCCAGAGCTGGAGGCATGGTGTCGCGTGGATAAAGGAACCGAGACTCTAGCCCAGAGCAAAGATGATAAGAGCCCCGCAGAGTTCTGCAGGGTGAGGCATCAGGCAGAGCCAGAGCAGCAGGAGTGACGTGGGAAGGGGGTCACTGATGGAGCCTGTTCAGTGCCTACTTCATGGTCAATGTGTAGGCGGCTTAATGGGCATCAGGCTGGTTTAAAGCTACAGAGTGGGTAACAACATCCATGGAGGGGCTGGTGCTGAAAAAGGAGGGAAGATGCTTTGGAGCAGGGCAACACCACCAGCACCATAACAAAGGCTTGGGATCTGGAATGTGTAAGGTCTCTGTCTCTTAAATCCACTCTCTGACAACCATCTTCTGTGCTTCCATCTTGCCTACTCTGGATCTGCTTCATGAGCAATTACATAACCTCATTGTTGCTTTTTGATTTCTTTCTTTTTTTGCACTGGGGTCTTTGTTGCTGCATGTAGGGTAGGCTTTTTCTAGTTGCAGAGAGTGGGGTCTACTCTCTAGCTATGGTGCACAAGCTTCTTGTCGAAGTGGCTTTTCTTGTTTCGGAGCGTGGGCTTTGGCGCGTGGGTTTCAGTAGTTGTGGCACGCAGGCTCATTGGTTGCTCAAGGGCCCCAGAATGTGGGCTCAATAGTTGTGGTACAGGGGCTTAGTCTCCCCGTGGCATGTGGACTCTTCCTGGTGCAGGGATCGAACCTGTGACCCCTGCATTGGCAGATGGATTCTTAACCACTGGACCCCCAGAGAAATCCCTCACTGATGCTTTCAGATCTCTTATGCTAATAACGTTTCCCCTGTTCTCACTGCTCTTGTGTCCTTTTCTTCCCTTCTCACTCAGTCAGTCTCCAAGGTTCTAACTTGCAAACACTGATGTCAGTTCCTTTCTCCACTGTACTTAAGTAGGAACCTTGGCCCTGGTAAACCAATCTATAAATCAATAATTGTGCAATATCTTTTTCCCGCTCTGACCTTTCCTAGCAATTCCATCTGCTTTCTTGACATTTCCACTTGGAGGTCTAACAGACTTGAAATTTAACTTCCTGAAACATCATCGATTTCCCTCACTTTCCTACTCCTGTCAATCTTCCTCATGTCAATAAACAATGCTGCATTTACTAGGTATTCAAGTAAAAAACTAGTTGTTCTCTTTCCCTCAAACACCACACTCAATCTATGAATACATCTTTGGTATCTTCTTCCCAAACATGCACTGAATCCATTTGCTCCTTTGCACCTCCACTAAATACCTCTGGTACAATTCACTGGGCTTCCCTAGTGGCTCAGTGGTAAAGAGTCTGCCTGAAATTCAGGGGATGCAGAGATGCGGGTTCAATTCCTGGGCCAGGAAGATCCCCTGGAGAAGGAAATGGCAACCCACTCCAGTATTCTTGCCTAGAGAATCCCATGGAATCGAGCCTGGCAGGCTACAGTCCATAGGGTCACAAAGAGTCAGACACAACTGAAGTGACTTAGCACATAGCACAACAGTGTTCCAACTGACCTCCCTGCTTCTAAGGTTGTCTCCTACCTCCATCCATTTCCACACAGTAGCTGGAGCAATTATTTACAATATAAATCCACTCCACTGCCCTAAAACCCCAGTGTTTTCTGATTGTCCTTAGAATAAAATCCTGAACTAGGCTTTCCCGGGCCTGGCTAATTTGCCTCTCTGACCTACTGAGCCCTCCTGCCTACTATACCCCAGTCACACTGATATTTTATAAGGTATCCAGAGACTGTCAAGCTTGTTGTGATCCGAGGCCTTTAGGACAAAGAAGGAATGGAGGTGTGGTGCACGGGGTCTGGGGAGCCTCCACTAGGGAGCAGGACCTTGTCTTGGGAGGCAGGGAGGATTTCCCTGAAGGAGTGACATTTGTCCTGGGATAAATAGTTGTGGACTGTTAACTATGTGAAGGGCTGAGGAAGAGAGCTACAGATAGATACAAGAGCAAGTGCAAAGGCCCTGGGGCTGATGACAGGGTGGTGTGTTTGAGAAGGGAGACAAGTATCACAGGTGGACATAAGTCAACCTGGGCAGAGGCTGGATCCTTGTATCTAACAGGCCATATCAAGAGTGATTTGCCTGGAACCAGCCTACTCATGGGGGCTTCCCAGGTGATGCCGTGGTAAAGAATCCACCTGCCAATGCAAGAGACTCAGGAGGTGTATGTTTGATCCCTGTGTTGGGAAGATCCCCTGGAGGAGGAACTGGCAACCCACTTCAGTATTCTTGCCTGGGAAATCCCATGGACAGAGGAACCTGGCAGGCTGTAGTCCGTGAGGTTGCAAAGAGTTGGACATGACTGAGCAAGAGCATGCACGCATGCACAGCCTATTCATAAGGCTGGCTATTACTAAAATCCGATTCTTAGCAATTCATTCTTTTAGATTTAGGACTTGGTCTCCATTAAAATGTGAAAACGCAGAGAAGAGGAAATTCCACTGATATCTTGGTATAAATGATGTCTCTGTGAGCAGGCTGTGTTAGGGCAAGAGTGAACGAAGAACAAAGAACACGGGGCGGGGGGGCCGTTGCTTCTTACTTCCGCCCATAGAGGCCCTTATAGCATTGCCTCAATGGAACCAGGAGGAAAATATCTTCCGGCTGCTCCTATTGGTCAAAGCCTCCTCCTCTCCAGAGGGCCTGATGGGAGTGTGTGGTCTGAAGAAACAGCAGGAGCTCAGGCCAGTGGGTTGTGAAAGTCTGCTGAATTGCTCTGGTATCTGGGGTTTTCCATTTTGGTAAATTCTAGGGACCCAAAACAGGTACCTCTTAAAGTTCCTGAGCTTTTGAAAATGAGAATAATATTAGATCTGGGCCAAATTTGCCACACTGTTGAGCAATTCTAGACATATTATGGTTCTAGGTTTCAACTTTTTGCTCCCTTTGGTTCTTTAATGAGTAAAGAGTTCATTTTCATTTTTCTTCTGTGGTTATTTCTGTCTTTCACATGTTCCCTTGCTTTCCCTTCAGTGTCCCTCTTGCCCCTTCCTCTTATTTTGCAAGTGGATTACATAAGCCAATGCTCATTGTGTGTCTCTGTATCCTCAGCTTGACCACCAGCTTTCAATCTCTAAATCTCATTTCTGGACACATATAGAAGACTTGATTCCTGTATGCTTCCTCATCACCTGCAGGAATAGCTGAACCTCATGGCTCAGATGGTAAAGCATCTGCCTACAATGCGGGAGACCCAGGTTCGATCCCTGGGTGGGAAGATCCCCTGGAGAAGGAAATGGCAACCCACTCCAGTACTCTTGCCTGGAAAATCCCATGGATGGAGGAGCCTGGTAGGCTACAGTCTGCTGCTGCTAAGTTGTTTCAGTCGTGTCCAACTCTGTGCGACCCCATAGACGGCAGCCCACGAGGCTTCCCTGTCCCTGGGATTCTCCAGGCAAGAACACTGGAATGGGTTGCCATTTCCTTCTCCAATGCATGAAAGTGAAAAGTGAAAGTGAAGTCGCTCAGTCGTGTCCGACTCTCCACAATCCCATGGACTGCAGCCTACCAGGCTCCTCTCTCCATGGGATTTTCCAGGCAAGAGTGCTGGAGTGGGTTGCCATTGCCTTCTCCGAGGCTACATTCTATAGGGTCACAAAGAGTTGGACATAACTGAGCGACTTCACTTTCACTTTTTGTCTCCCTTTAAGGTGGACCTGATGAAGTATAGATCCCTCTGCCTCTCCTAGTTTCCCTTATATGAACCTATTTTCCAAACCTGGACTCCATTAGAGGTCGTTAAGCCTCTGAAAAGGTTAGTTGCTCAGTTGTGTCTGACTCTCTGTGATCCCATGGACTGTAGCCTGCCAGGCTCCTCTATCTACGGAATTCTCCAGGTAAGAATACTGGAGTGGGTAGCCATTCCCTTCTCCAGGGGATATTCCCAACCCAGGGATAGAACCCTGAGTCTCCCACATTGCAGATAGATTCTTTACCGTCTGAGCCACCAGGGAAGCCTCTGAGACAATGACAAAATTCCTGTCTGTGCCCTAAACACCAGTGGCAGAGAAAGGCAGTAGCAGGTCCTTGATCGAGACCCTTCAGTTCAGCGTGATGGGCTGACAGGAGTCCCGAGGCCAGCAGCTCACTTTAATGGGTAGGATGTATTTTCTAGTGATTGATCACTTCCTCCATAAATTATGGATATGCTTCTCTGCTGAGGCTGGTGACTTATGGAGGGGCCCTTTAAGCAGTAAATCCTATCTCCCTCCATCCTCTGGGCAGTAGTGACATTGCTCAAGTCACAGAGAAATACAGGGCTGCCCTTTGCAGGGCACTTTTCTAAAAAGGAAATTTTCACTTGGTAAAGCCTCAGCCAGGAAACTTTTGGGGGGAGATGCACAACCTGAGTCTGGAGAGCCTTGTTTGCCTCCATTCTCACTTAGCAAGGAGGCCTGGCTGGAAGCAGGGCACAGATTGGTAGGAATCAAAACACATGGCTTGGGTTCGATCCCTGGTCCGGGAAGATCCACATGCTGTGGAGCAACTAAGTCGCTGTGCCGCAGCTACTGAAGCCTGTGTGCCCTAGAGCCGGTGTTCCACAGCAAGAGAAGCCACCGCAATGAGAAGCCCACACGCTACCACTAGAGGGCAGTCCCCACTCGCCATGACTAGAGAAAAGCCCCTGCGTAGCAACGAGGACTCAGTGCAGCCAAAAATAAATAAATAATAAAATAAAAGTTCTTAAAAAAAATGCATGGCTTTGGGGTCGTTGTTGTTATCTGGAGGCAAAAGATTATCTATTTGTGGGCTGATACAGGAAGAGAAAGAGAACGTATCAGAGGGAACGGAATGCCTCCCACCCCATCCAGAGAAGGGACCGTGGAAGAGAACGGCCAGGAAGGTCTCTGTTTCCTTCACCAGAGCACTCTGCCTGTTCCCCCGCAAAGCTCCATGGGACCAACCTCATTCATTTCTCTTAAGTCAACATCTCCCCCTGGGCCAGTCCAGATTTCATACCAAAGACGTGCAGACACCTAATCATTTGATTTAAAATCTCCCGTGAATGGTTGAGCAGATCTCACACTGGTGCACACTCTCTCCAGGTCACAGTCCTTGAAGCCCATCACCTCCTCTCTCAGTATTCCTTCCTCATCCTCCTCAGAGGTCACCTTCCCTTTTCTCAACCACTGACTTTCTCTACATTCTATGCCTGACTCACACCTCATTGACTTGATCCAGCTGCATGAATTTATCAAGTGGATATATTCTCTGTGGATCCTATTTTTCCTCTCTTTTCATATCTTCCTATTCTCTATTAGTCTTCTTATACAAGTCAATGAGGTTTTACTACAGAGGAGATATGCAGATACCACTCAATGAAATCAGAAGCTTCACAAGGAAATAGTCCTAGGGTCAAATAATTAATTTATCACCAAAGGCTCTAGGAGTATGACTCTGTCTTAGGAAAAGAGATCAACCAGAACTTTGAAGGAGATGTTTCTGGAATTTATTGCACAGAGCAAGTAAATCCCATCAGCTCATAAATGTATCCATGATATTAAAATTTCATTTGTTGTTGTCATTCAGTCACTTAGTCTTGTCCTACTCTTTGCAACCCCATGGACTTCAGCATGCCAGGCTTTCCTGTCCTCCACTATCTCCTGGAGTTTGCTCAAACTCATGTCCATTGAGTCAATGGCACTATCTAGACATCTCATCCTCTGTTGTCCCCTTCTCTTCCTGCCCTCAATCTTTCCCAGCATCATGGTCTTTTCCAATGAGTCAGCTCTTTGCATCAGGTGGCCAAAAGTATTGGAGCCTCAGCTTCAGCATCAGTCCTTCCAGTGAATTTCATTAGAGGTGGGTAATTAGTAAAAATTGTCTGAAAGGGCTCTTTGGGGGGATGATAATGGAAAAAATGTTTGAAAACACTGTTGTAAAGGAAGTAGGTTTGAGCTTAGGATTAGAGCAAATATATAGGTTTCCCACTTGCTTTTCAGTTTGACTAATTCATACAGATGCCACATTGAGTTGTGAGAAAGAAAAACAGAGCTAATTGATAGTCTAGAGATCAAGAAAAAGAGCCTTAAGAAATCTAAATATATCTGTGGGTGAAGGTTTAAACTAGACTCTTCATATTTGAGAATTGTTTGGTTTTTCTTTGTCTTTTTGTTTTTTAAGCCTGACCATTCTTCTGCTCTTTTTGTCACCTGATTGCCATGAGTGTGATCAAGAAAGCAGGAGTGACATAGAAAGCAAAGAAACCTCAAAACCAGAGAAAATAGTACTTCCTCCGGGACCATGTATTAGAGTTTACAGAAGCAAGCTACAAAGAGGTTGAGCACAGATGATGCAGGAAATGCTCATTAATCAAGACCTGATTGCTTGTTTTTCAAACAGTTCAGTGACAATATAGTCGGAATTTTCTTTTTCCACCAGAGTCTCTCACACTAAGCATCTTGAATGAGACTTTATGGGCATCTCTCCTGTAGATTTACTGCTTTTCCTGCAAGAACATCTTCCTCCTTAAACGCTAGGCAGAGGGAACTTATTCTGTGAACAGCTGTGCCTACTTGTCAAGGATCGTGGCAAAGACAGAACCAAATGCCAGATATGTTGTTCTCTGGAAGCCACTTTGGTCAGACTGTGCGTCATGTCAGCATATGAACTCTGAATTTTCACAGTGCACATATTTATTTTAGAATGTTTCCATTCCTCTCATCCCACTTCTAAAATTAATACATGCAGAAATACACACACCACCTTTAATGAAGTAAAAAGTAAGTAATACATGGAAAAAATTTGCAAATTCTATTAAGAGGAAATAGTTACTGTTATTAATGTTCATAAAAATTATAAATGTTCAAAAATGTGGACTCATAAATCACAACCAAAGAAATGCCAAGACCTATAAAATTATTCTAAATGTCACTCCTCACTAAAAAATTTAAGATATATAAATTGAAAAATTAAAATGTATTCAACTATTCATTCACTCAAAAAGTTAAAAACAGAGTTACTATGCAATATAGCAATTCTATTTGTTGGAGTATTCCCAAAAGAGTTGATAGTAGGGGCTTAAACAGGTATATGATACCCATGTTCACAGCAGCGTTATTTACCATAGCCAGGAAGTAACAGCTGCCAAGTGTTCACTGTTGGATGAACGGATAAACAAAATGTGGTAAATGCTTACAATGGACTGTACACATTAAACATGTGTACTTCTTTGTACATCAATGATGCTAAATATTTATTTATGTATATATAAATATGTATGTATACATATGTATGTATGTATGTATACATATGTATAAATATGTATTTACATAAGGGACTCACAGAAATCAAAAGCAAAAAAACTCAAAAAATTCCTCAAAAAATTAAAAAACTAACTACCAAAATAATCCAATTAGAAATAAGCAAAAGAACTGAATATTTTCCAAAAGAAGATGTACAAATGACAACTAGTTTTACAAAAAAGTGCTTAACATCACTAATAATTAGGGGAATCCAGATCCATTGAGATACTGCCCCACATCTGTCAGAATGGTTGTTGTCAACAGGGAACTCTGTGCAATGCTACGCGGCAGCCTGGATGTTGAGGGGAGTTTGGGGGAGAATGGATGCATGTATATGTATGGTTGAGTCCCTTTGCTGTTCACCTGAAACTTTTACAACATTGTTAACTGGTTATACCCCAATACACAATAAAAAATGCAAAAGTCAAAAAGGAGTAAACGGTTGTTATGAATCGTAAATAAAATAAAACACAGATTTATAAAAAAGATAAGAGGTAACAAATACTGGTGAGGATGTTGAGAAAAAGGAACCCTTATACACTGATGGTGGGAATGTAAGTTGATGCAGTCAGCTGGAAATCGGTATGGTGGTTCTTCAAAAAATTAAGAAAATAACTACCATACGATCCAGCAATTACTTCTGAATATATATCCAGAGGAATTGTAATCAGCATCTTGAAGAGATATCTGCACCCCCACATTCACTGTGGCATCATTCAGATTAGCCAAGACATGGAGGCAACCTACATGTCCATCAATGGATGGCTGGATGGATAAAGAAAATATGGTATATATGTACACTGGAATGCTATTCAGCCTGAAAAGCTGAAAATCTTGCCATTTGGGGCAAAATGGTTGACTCTGGACTGGAGTACATTATCAGATCAGATCAGATCAGTCGCTCAGTCGTGTCTGACTCTTTGCGACCCCATGAATCGCACCACGCCAGGCCTCCCTGTCCATCACCAACTCCCGGAGTTCACTGAGACTCACATCCATTGAGTCAGTGATGCCATCCGGCCATCTCATCCTCTGTCGTCCCCTTCTCCTCTTGCCCCCAATCCCTCCCAGCATCAGAGTCTTTTCCAATGAATCAAGTCTTCCCCTGAGGTTGCCAAAGTACTGGAGTTTCAGCTTTAGCATCATTCCTTCCAAAGAAATCCCAGGGCTGATCTCCTTCAGAATGGACTGGTTGGATCTCCTTGCAGTCCAAGGGACTCTCAAGAGACTTATACTAAGTGAAATAAGCCGTCCATAGAAAGGAAAATGCTATGTGATACCATCATGAAGAATCTGAAGTATTTAAACTCATAGAAGCTGTGAACAGAGTGGTGGTTGCCAGAGGCTGGAGGAAAGTAAGTGGGGAAGTATTAGTCAAAGGATTCAAAGTTTCAGGTATATAAGATGAATAAGTCCTAGAGAGCGATGGTATAGTATAGAGCCTATAGTCAACAATACTGTACTGTATACTTAACAATTTGCTAAGAGTATGGATCTCATGTTAAATGTTCTTTTCACATGCACAAAAATAAAGAGAACAGGAGGAAGAAAAAGAAATAAGCCCAATTTCAGCTATTAAATCATGAAAAGTTAAAGCTCACTAACTTTATGAATTTTCTTTTAAATACGGAAAAGATTTAAATCTTTTTCAGCTTGTTTGTTATGTTTTCTTTCCAGCAGAGTCCATTGTATGGCTAACCTAAAAATAAAAGTAATAAAAGGAAAAGTAACATTTACTTTGAAAGACATTTCAGGATAGAATTTTTCAGTAAACCACAGGGTCATCTGCTCTAAGAGAAGATGCAACACTATATATGTACATAAACTGGATATATGCAGTTTAATAGTGGAGAAGGACATGGAAACCCACTCCAGTATTCTTGCCTAGAGAATCCTGTGGACAGAGGAGCCTGGTGGGCTGCTGTCCATGGGATCGCACGGAGTTGGACATGACTGAAGCGACTTAGCAGTAGCAGCAGTTTAATAGATACCTCCTGGCAGTATCTGATGTGAGAAGACTTACCTCTTTGTTTAAAGAATGATGGGATGAGATAAAGAGTAAATATCTGATTCTTTCATAACACCATTCCATAGCCACATTATATTAGTAACTAGTATTTGTGAAAACCTGAAGCTACCTTTACAGTAAATGGAAATAGAAGCAGGTAATTCATGCATGCCCTGAAATGCTACACTCTGTGCCATGAGGGTTAATTTCAGCAGATCTGGAATCAGGCTGAGCTGTTTTGCATGGCACTAGCCCCTGATCAAGGCATGAAGTGTACTGATTAATAGTGTTGCTTTGCAATCTTGGGTCTGAGGAGTTTCAGGGCTGAGTGCCGGTGCTCTTTGTTTTAACAGTGAGACTCATGAGTTGCAACTGGTCTCAGTGAGCACCCTGGAGGGCTCTGCTGTGGAGACTGGTTACTTAGCAGAAAGATGCCTATGTGACCAGGAAAATATGAAAGTTCCCAGCTGAAACTGCATTGTAGATTTCCTGGCTCTGGGGTGTTCTCTGCGCACATCGGTGGTTACTGATCTTTCTGAGAAAGTATATTCTGCCGGGGCCTTACGGTGGGGCACGAGCAGCTTTCACCTGGGTGCTCCAGACTCTGGCTGTGATGCACGTCTTTATTCAATGCCCTTGCTATCCTGAGTGTGCATTTTCTGTAGCGAACTGGGGATCTGCAAGCATCATCATTTTGGGTTCTGTGAGTCTTCTTCAGCAATCCAACCTTGTTTAACTACCACCATAATGCACAATCATACACAGTAATATGCACCAAAGTTCCTTAATACAACTGTAAAAACCTGATGACTCCTTTATAGTTTCTTCAAATATATAATTCAGAGGTTTAGAAAAATTTATTAGTTATACTTTGGTTCAGAATTCTACATTACTTACTAGCGATTCAGATAAACAATATGAGGAACTAAATTAAAATAATATGTTATAAAAAAGGGACTTCTCTGGTGGTCTCGTGGTAAGACTCCATGTTCCCAATACAGGGGGCATGGGTTTGGTCCCTGATCAGGGAATTAAGATCCCTCATGCCACACTGCGTGATCAAAAAAAAAAGAGGAAAGAAATTCTGACATGGCATAACATGAATGAAACTTGAAGATGTTATGCTAAGTGAAATCAGTCACAAAAAGACAATGTTTGACTCTATTTATATAAGGTAAGTAATATAGTCAAATTCACGGAGATAGAAAATAGAATGGTGGTTGACAGGGAAGGGAATGGGTAGTGAGTGTTTCATAGGTATGAAGTTTCATTTGGGAAGATGAACATTCTGGAGATGGATGGTAGTAATGCTTGTACAAAGTGAATGCCTTTAAGACCTCTGGGCAGTGAAATTAAAAATAATTGAAATAAGTTTTATGTTATGTATATTTTACCACAATTAAAAAATTTTTTTTCACTTATATTAGCAAAGTTGCTTCTCCCCCCCCTCCCCCAATGATAACACACTGTGAGTTTGCTAATGTACTTCTGACAGGACAATGAAAGTGAAAGGTGAAAGTGAAGCCGCTCAGTCGTCTCCTACTCTTTGTGATCCTGTGGACTGTAGCCCACCAGGCTCCTCCATCCATGGGATTCTCCAGGTAAGAATACTCGAGTGGGTTGCCATTTCCTTCTCCAGGGGATCTTCCCGATCCAGGAATCAAACCCGGGTCTCCCGCATTGCAGGCGGACGCTTTAACCTCTGAGCCACCAGGGACAGGACAAAAAGTTGGTATAATCTTTCGAGAAAGCAGTGATCCTTAAAATGTGTGTGTGTGTGTGTGTGTGTGTGTGTGTGTTTGTCCATTCGCTCAGTTGTGTCTGAATCTTTGCAACCCCATGGACTGTAGCCTTCCCGACTCTTCTGTCCATGGAATTTTTCAGGCAAGAATACTGGAGTGGGTTGCCATTTCTTCCTCCAGGATTTATATATATACAATGACCTAATTTTCTCTCCTAGGAGATTATCATAGTTATCAGTCAGTTCAGTCACTCAGTTGGGTCTGACTCTTTGCGATCCCATAGACTGCAGCATGCCAGGCTTCTCTGACCATCACCAACACCCAGAGCTTATACAAACTTATGTCCATCGAGTCGATGATGCCATCAAATCATCTCATCCTCTATCGTCCCCTTCTCCTCCCACCTTCAATCTTTCCCGGCCTCAGGGTCTTTTCTAGTGAGTCAATTCTTTGCATCAGGTGGCTAAAGTATTAGAGTTTCAGCTCAGCATCAGTCCTTCCAATGAATATTCAGGACTGATTTCCTTTAGGATTGACTGGTTGTATCTCCTTGCAGTCCAAGGGACTCTCAAGAGTCTTCTCCAACACCACAGTTCAAAAGCATTAATTCTTCAGCGCTCAGCTTTCTTTACAGTCCAACTCTCACATCCATACATGACTACTGGAAAAACCATAGCTTTAACTAGGCAGACCTTTGTTGGCAAAGTAATGTCTCTGCTTTTTGTGTTGTGTAGATTGGTCATAGCTTTCCTTCCAAGGAGTAAGCGTCTTTTAATTTCATGGCTGCAGTCACCATCTGCAGTGATTTTGGAGCCTCCAAAATAAAGTCTGTCACTGTTTCCATTGTTTCCCCATCTATTTGCCATGAAGTGATGGGACTGGATGCCATGATCTTAGTTTTCTGAATGTTGAGCTTTAAGCCAACTTTTTCAGTCTCCTCTTTCACTTTCATCAAGAGGCTCTTTAGTTCTTCTTCGCTTTCTGCCATAAGGATGGTGTCATCTGCATATCTGAGGTTACTGATATTTCTCCCGGCAATCTTGACTCCAGCCTGTGCTTCATCTGGTATTTCGTATGATGTACTCTGTCTGCATAGAAGTAAAAAAGCAGGGTGACAATATATAGCCTTGACATACTCCTTTCCCAATTTGGAACCAGTCTGTTGTTCCATGTCCAGTTCTAACTGTTGCTTCTTGACCTGCATACAGATTTCTCAGGAGGCAGGTCAGGTGTTCTGGTATTCCCATCTCTTTCAGAATTTTCCAGTTTCCTGTGATCCACACAGTCAAAGGCTTTGGTATAGTCAACAAAGCAGAAGTAGATGTTTTTCTGGAACTCTTTTGCTTTTTCACTGACCCAACGGATGTTTGCAATTTGATCTCTGGTTCCTCTGCCTTTTCTAAATCCAGCTTGAACATCTGTAAGTTCACAGTTCACATACAGTTGAAGCCTGGCTTGGAGAATTTTGAGTCTTACTTGGCTAGTGTGAGATGAGTGCCATCGTGTGGTAGTTTGAACATTCTTTGGCATTGCCTTTCTTTGGGATTGGAATGAAAACTGACCTCTTCCAGTCCTGTGGCCACTGCTGAGTTTTCCAAATTTGCTGGCATATTGAATACAGCACTTTCACAGCATCCTTTTAGGATTTGAAATAGCTCAACTGGAATTCCATGACCTCCACTAGCTTTGTTTGTAGTGATGCTTCCTGCTGCTGCTGCTGCTGCTGCTAAGTCGCTTCAGTCGTGTCCGACTCTGTGCGACCACATAGATGGCAGCCCACGAGGCCCTGCCGTCCCTGGGATTCTCCAGGCAAGAACACTGGAGTGGGTTGCCATTTCCTTCTCCAATGCATGAAAGTGAAAAGTGAAAGTGAAGTCGCTCAGTCGTGTCCGACCCTCAGCGACCCCATGGACTGCAGCCTTCCAGGCTCCTCCATCCATGGGATTTTCCAGGCAAGAGTATTGGAGGGGGGTGCCATTGCCTTCTCCTAAGGCCCCCTTAACTTTGCATTCTGGGATGTCTGGTTCTAGGTAAGTGATAACACCATTGTGGTTATCTGGGTCATGAAGATATTTTTTGTATAGTTCTTCTGTGTATTTTTGCCACCTCTTCTTAATATCTTCTGCTTCTGTTAGGTCCATACCATTTCTGTCCTTTATTGTGCCCATCTTTGCATGAAATACTCCCTTGGTATCTTATTTTCTTCAAGAAATCTCTAGTATTTCCCATTCTATTGTTTTCCTCTATTTCTTTGCATTGATCACTGAGGAAGGCTTTCTTATCTCTCCTTGCTATTAAAATATTATTATTGTTATATATCATTACAAAAATAGAGAACCGAAAGTTTATAGAAGTAGTCAGAGGAGCACGTTTGGCCACCTGTTTCGGAAGAGAAGCACTAGAGACTGACATCACAGAAAATACAGAAGCGAGTCTCACATAGGAAGGGTCAAAATGTCAAATGGTACTAAAATGTCAAATAAGATGAAGATAAAGATCTATCCATTGATTTTAATGACAAGGTAATGAGGTAAGTCAGACTCTTCTATTAATCTATTTAAATTATTTAAATAATCCTCACTCTTTGTTTAAAACCATGACAGTCAGCTATCTCCTGAGAATAAGGGAACACTTTTTTCCACCAGATAGGAAGACATTTCATGATTTCAGAACTGAAGATTCCTGAGACATGACTTCAAGTAAGTACGACATATTTATCAGTTAACTCTACAAAGGGGAAATCTGGCCGGCACCAGAACAAGGGATGAAAGTTCACAGCTGTCTTGACAAGGCTCATGGATATGATGCCCCTGCAATGTGCGTCTTGATATGATGCACTGAGACCAGCAAAGCATAATTTCTATGGGATTCCTTTTTAAAACGCAAAAATCATGACGGAACAGTAGAAAAACTTAAAGGACTTTCTAAATGGTGAGGTCATGAGAGGCAAGGAAAAACTGAGGAACTGTTACACACAGAGACCAAAGAGATACGTTGTTATTTAGTTGCTAAGTCAAATCTGACTCTTTTGTGACCCATGGACTGTAGCCCCACCAGACTCCTCTGTCCATGGGATTTCCCAGACAAGAATACTGGAATGGGTTGCCATTTCCTTCTCCAGGAAATCTTCCCGATAGGGGTCAAACCTGCATCTCCTACATTGGCAGGCAGATTCTTTACCACTGTGCCACAAGGAAAGCCAAACAAATATGATGTGACATTAAAATGCAATACATGATTCTGATTTGTGCATCATGTATAACTGAATGATATTATTGTAATGACAGGTATTTATAAATCTTGAATAGGTACACATAATTATTTTCTGATATAAAGAGAAAATAAGCTCTTAGCAGCAAATACTCATATTGCTTTCCATTTTGAAATTTTGCCTATCCTTCCTTGAAAGACAGATTCTACAGATTCTGCCAGTGCTATGCTGGTTTATACTGGTTTACCTTCCATAAACATGTACTTTGGAAAGAGTGGGCTGTTTTAAAAGGCTTTGACTATTACATAATCATGTGAATTGGGATTTGGGGAATATTTTTTCCCCTTTATTTTCACACTGGGGTGATAAACTGATTTTTAAAATGACTGTAAAAAGTTCATTAGGAAGAAATATATTAGTAGCATTATTATTACTTAACAGTGATGACTATTTTTTACTTGCTTGATATAAACCAGGTACTGTACTAAGTGCTTTGCATACATTCTGTTACATAGTTTTCAAAATTATGCTTGTTACTATGGACTAGATTTACATATGAAGATTATAAACTTGGTGTGGTTGAATAATTCTTAACGTCACAAAACTATTAAGGTGACAAAGCTGAGACTGAACTCCAGCCCTTTTGTCACAGAGGAATCAGGGGAATGCCATGGAACTGACACCAAACTCTGCTCCCTGAGAATCAATGTCACTGAATATACCCCTCTATAGCTCCTAGTATGTAGCACATACCATCAAAATCAAGTTCTGGTGGTAGCCCAGAGAATGGGCAAGCAAACCATCATTTTTTCCCTTCTATTAAACTTGTTTGGCTGCACTCACCCTTGCCCTCTCTCCTTATGTAGCTTATGGAAATGTTTCAGACTATATTTCATCCCTAAGAAAGATTCGAATGGCTCAGCTGGTGATCGATAGTTAAGTACAGTGAGAACAAAAGGTAGGATTCTGAGCACATTTCTGTCCTGATGTTTCTGGATGGTAAAACCACAACATGACATTTATGAATCTCATACTAAATTTCATCTCACACTGAATTTTACTCTCATATAGAAGAGAGAGGAAGAGGTGATCTAAAAGTCAAGAACAGGTCTCTAAATAAGATGGCTGTGTTAGCAATATGGGTAGAGAGGTTATTGGCACTTTTGCCTCCTAATTCATACCTAAGGAAGCTGTCAGCAGCCAGACACTGATAACCCTCAAGGAGGCCACCAAGCTGAGAAAGGAAGCTCCGGCTGATGAATGGTACAACAGGATAATGGCAAATAAACTTCTTGGCTTTTTGCTGAGTGAGCCAATGGAGATGGATTTTGTAATCACAGTAATTTTGCACCTGCAACCTGGATATCTTCACAATAGTGTTCTGGACCCCTGGAAATATCCTTGCACTTTTGGGACACACCTTTGCAATGGGGCACTTCAAGGGAGAAGAGGGGCTCGGCTGTCATTCCCCAGGATGATTTATGCTTACAAGTTCAATTTCCAATGCTAGGTTTCTCTGACATAAATCATACTGTTCCAGGGAGAGAACAAGTTCTATACTCTTTTCATATATGTTTTCCCAACTAATGATCTTACGTGGCTTAAATTATACTGACAGAAAAACAACTGCAGTAGCTTTTAAACTAATGATACAATCCATGGATAATTTCCTCTAAAATAGCTCAGAGATGTGAATGAATGAATCATATATCATTGCAGGAAGCAATTTCCCTCAATGGATTCTACCTGATGGAATCTTAATACATATCAGATTGGGTAAAAGTTTTCAATTGAAATAAGTCTTTGAAACTGGCTCTGGAGCAAAACTCAAACCCTGAGGGGAGACAGCTGTGAATACATTTAGAACTGCCCACTTTCCAGGAAGTCTTGTGTTACAAATATCTCTTTTCCGTGCACAGCAACATGTTTTGGGAAGGAATCTAATGACATAGGTGGCTTCAACAAGTCTTCCCAAATTTCATTCCCCTTATTGTGGGCTGGCTTTCTTAATGGGTCACCATCCTGCAATGTCTTAACTCTATTTACCCAGAGCTTTATTTCTGTCTGATGTGAAGATGTTCATCCGGAAGCTAAGGCACTTTGACAAACCCAATGGCGGTTCCTAGGACATTGTCATCAGAAGTAAAGTGATGCCTCCCAGGCCTAGACAGGTTCAAAAATAATGGAATACCTTTTGCTTCCAGTTCTATCATGCCAATAATCTTGGTGTGTGTGAGTGTGAGAGAGAGAGAGGGAGAGAGAGGAATTTTTTTCTCCAACCTAGGGAAGATTTTCAGTCAGCAATCCTATTAATCTCTGTTTGCCTAAGAGTTCCTTTTGCTTATCTTGTTTCTAGGTCTCTTCTAGGAGAGGAATAGCCAAAACCTTTTTGTGAATAACTCGCTATCAGAGAATACAAATGAATTATACAAAATCAAGCACCTGATCTACATGGATTAGGTTCTAATACAAGTCTTCTAATGCTTCTTAACATAGTGGCTACAAAATTATATCTAGCCTAGGCTGCTGTCATCACAGCCATTCTGTCCCCTCCAAAGAGACCACAGACATAGTATGAAGAGAGGTGACTCAGGGTCACCCTGTCCCTACACAGAGTTAATGTTTGATGCCCTGCAGAATGGCTTTGTTCAATGCAGACTTACGACAGATGAAAGGGGTTACAGGTGACATAGTTACTTTTAACTCTCTGATTTCAGGTTTTGGGAAAATGTGGAACATATAATAGACTCAGCCTGTAATATGGAACCACAGTTTGCGGTGAGAAATCTTAAAATCTGGGCTCTGGTTTCTATTCTGATACTTAACTGGTTAGATGCCGTTTGATGACCTTGTCGACTGAAAGGGGACAACAGCTGTTCAAATGCACCACCTGGCTGTTGTAAGGATGCAAGAGACGTGGATGAAAACACTGTTCAGTGCCATGCAAATGCCGAAGCATCACTACTGACATGATGCTGTGCTTTCTGGGCTCTACAAAACCATAGGGATAATTACATGGTACAGGAAAGCAAAGACAAGTAAAGGTAGGAGTCAGTGAAAGGATTGATGGGCACCTGCTTTTCCATATCTGTAAGGAGATTTTTTTTTTAAATGCCTTGAAATAAGCCAACATCCTTCTACAAATACCTTCTACAAATACTATATTTCGGGCATTTTCACATGTTCCACTAATCAGAGTAATAATGATAAGAGCCACCATTTATTAAAAATTCTTTAAGTACTAGCCACTCCCCCCAGCAGGAAACATTAGGTGTAATTCCCACTGAATTGAATTGGTATTGTTATTCCCATTTTACAAATGATGAAATTAAGGCTGAGGAAGTAACTGCCCTGTACCATCCAGCTAATAAGGGACAAAAAGAGCCAAAGTCACAAGGGATCAACACCTGCCTCTGTGACATCTTGGCTGCCTTCCTGTTCTGGTGGCTTTGTGGTTTATGTGACAAGGGGTCATTTCCACATTGAACCATTTGGTTCTTTACAGCATGCAGTGCTATGGGTACCAGTTCAGAGGCCCTGTTGGTGCAGCTCATGATGTGTCAGATCAGGGCAGGGTTTGACCCTGCTGCTAGTTCTCTGAAAGATGTATGGCTTGAGATGTGCCTAACCCTGGGAAAAACAGCAAGTTCAAGATTGGTACCATCTTTCGGCCAATTCCCAGAGACTGTAAACCACGGATGGTAAGGTGATTAGAGCCAGAGTAACAAGACAAACACAGGAGAATCACAAGTCTGGAGACCAGTGCATTGGGAAAATAAGTACTGCGTGGTCAACAGAGGGCGCTTGTGCTAAATCCAGAGCCTTCCTGAGAGGCTGCCAAATGAACCCTATGATTGCCGCTTGCTGGGTAAAATGGGGCAGTCAGGGGCATCTAGGTGACCCCCTATATCTGATTTGGAAAAAGCTGGATCCCCAAAAAGCCCTCACATGGAGAACTCAGGTTAGATATGCAAGTGGCAGGCATTTCTATGACTGCATGGACCTCTCTTGGACTCCAGAGAGTTTTATACCCCAGAGCAATTCAGACATCAGCGCTCAGACCTGAAGGACCTAATGGAAAGTATTAATAAAATGAATGACTTGCTTCCAATGTGAGTGGTAAGATGCCAGGGCTTCTGTGGTGACACAAAGTTTGCCCACAGACACCTGGTCCAGGCCCAGGGAAAATCTTACATCTCCTTTCCTCCTAGAGCTAAAAGTAAGACGAACAAACCAACCAAGCTGCAGCCAGTGATTCACTCCACCTTGTATTTCAAGGAAAGTTAAAGCCCTGGCTTTTTATTTTGGGCTTGATACACTCCATGTTTCTTGCACTCAACTCTCTGATTTTTTTGCAGCATAGATGCCACCCTTGACAGAGGAGAGACGTCATCTTTATTAAATATTTCTAAACAAGGGAGCCTCACGGGTAATGAATCCTGCATACAGCAGGCAGCTACTCTCGCCTTCTCCCCCTACTCGGAAGGGAAAACAATCTTCATTGTTTATAGCCCCTGGGTGCCCAGGAATAAAAGGCCAAGTTATTTCAGAATTATCCATTTCTTGTTCCAGCTCTCACAAATCGTTAGATTTTGCTGTCTAACCCATCTGCACACGTGTGTGTGTGAGAGGGTTAATCCTCCTGCAAAAGGCTGTAAAGCTATAAAGTACAAATTAACACACAGGCATATTTTAAAAGCATTTAGAACTGCAGATGTTGAAAATGTTAGTAATATTTAGCCACCATTTTTTCATTCCAGATGTCCAATAGGCTCTGAATGCAAGAGTAATATTATTTCTACCACAAACTACTTTTGGACTTTCTGTATGTCATTTAATGATAATGGATATCCTTGGAATTATGACTCAAATAGTATGTATGTATATCATTTCCTATTTAGTTTATTGCTGTCATCAGCATCATACAGGTTGTAAAAGAAGATTGGAAGTTATTTTTATCTTGGATGTGATAGAACACTGCCCCATCCTCCTGACTTGCTCAGTTTCTGATAACATGTAACGACCAGTGACATCCTCACCAGCTCTCCACAAATAGTTGTAACAAAGACGACAGAGCCTTCTTCAGTGCATTCCTTGGTTTGTTTGTGAGGGACAGCAGAAAAGAGGGCTGTAGTCTGAACCAATATGTTCTGATATAAAGTACTCCTGGGGGGAAAAATAGCTTCAAAGAGCTCTTCCAACACAAGGCATTGGAATGACTGATGAACATACCACTATCATTGTTACACCCCTCTGCCAAGGATTGTGACGCTTATACTGAAAAAGAAGCACAACACAGCATGAGATCACCCTCTGTGCAGAATTTCAGTGGTTGTGCAAATTGTCTGAAACAGCCTAGGCCTGCATTGGTGCACCTGCCAGGATGATGGGAAGCAATGCATCCTGGGAGGGAAAGGGGAGGATCCCATGTGTCCTGTGACCCTGGAGCTGGGGTGGCTTCCCTCCTTCATCTTTAGCCACACTCCTGGAAGCCAGGTTCTGTGCCTATTTTGCCCCAAGCTGTGTCTTTTTCCACACAGATTCCTTCACTGTGAATGGTTACACTGTTGTCTAAGTTCCTTGTGTCTCTTTATCCTGAAGAGAACTTTGAGGTCAGTGACTTATCCTTTTTATTTTCCTCATTTTCCTCTTTGGCTCTAGGGAGGTGCCTGGCACAGAATAGATGTTCATAAATACATACTGAATAAATGAACATACAGATAGATGAATGAACAAGTAAATCTTACTCTTATTTTTTATATTAAATTAAAAAAACTGCATAAAAGTCTGGATATACAAAAAGATATAAAGACTAATAGGATGAATTATATTATAGTGATTCATACCAGGAATGTCTCATGTGGTTCCCTGTACAAATCTGCCCCCATCCTTCTCAGGGAAGCTATTGAACTTAGTGTTCATCATTTATATCTATACTACATATGCATGGATCTCTAACAAAAATTATGGTATTTTTTGACCTGTTTTAAAAATTTACAAGATATTATCATACTGTATCTGAGAAGGCAATGGCACCTCACTCCAGTACTCTTGCCTGGAAAATCCCATGGGTGGAGGAGCCTGGTTGGCTGCAGTCCATGGGGTCAGAAGAGTTGAACATGACTGAGTGACTTCACTTTCACTTTTCACTTTCATGCATTGGAGGAGGAAATGGCAACCCACTCCAGTGTTCTTGCCTGGAGAATCCCAGGGACAGGGGGTCCTGGTGGGCTGCTGTCTATGGGGTCGCACAGAGTCGGACACGACTGAAGTGACTTAGCAGCAGCAGCAGCAACCATACTGTATTCTTCTGAAACTTGCATTTATAAAAAAAGTAGATCTGAGAGACAAATGCATGTTGATACACATCTTTTTTTGTCCAGGCATCGTCTCCTTTTGCGAATGTATCACAATTTATGCTTCCATTCTTGTGTTGATGGAATGACAGACAATGCTGCTAGCACAGTCTTGCCCGTGTCTCCATGGGCACCTGTGGGCTGGATTCTATTGGGCCCATTCCAAGGAGAAGGATGCTGGGTCACAAGAGGTGCATGTCCTCAACTTTACCCAGACTGTTGGAAAATGATTCAAAGTGGTTGTACTAATTCACACGCCCATGAATCCATATTTCTAAGACTTCAGTTTTCTAAAACTAACGCGTGTCTTTTTAGGTGCTGACGTCTGCTGGAGGATGTGCTTTGTTACCAAGCCAGCCTGAAGGTTAGCTCTGGGGTATACTGATTCAAGGGCTGGGGCTGTGACCTACAGTGGTTCAAGAGATTTCCCCTCTCCCCCACTCTGGAGCTGTTTCTAAGCTAAGGCTGTTGTGCTGTCTCAGTGTCTGTAGTATTGAGTTTCTCCCTCCTAACCATCAACTGTGTTCTGACAAAATGTGGTCCATTGGAGAAGGGAATGGCAAACCACTTCAGTATTATTGCCTTGAGAACCCCATGAACAGTATGAAAAGGAAAAAAGATAGGACACTAAAAGATGAACTCCCCAGGTTGGTAGGTGCCCAATATGCTACTGGAGATCAGTGGAGAAATAACTCCAAAAAGAATGAAGAGATGGAGCCAAAGCAAAAACAACACCCAGTTGTGGATGTGACTGGTGATAGAAGCAAAGTCCGATGCTGTAAAGAGCAATATTGCATAGGAACCTGGAATGTTAGGTCCATGAATCAAGGCAAATTGGAAGTGGTCAAACAGAATATGGTAAGAGTGAACGTCGACATTCTAGGAATCAGCGAACTAAAATGGACTGGAATGGGTGAATTTAACTCAGATGACAATTATATCTACTACTGTGGGCAAGAATCCCTTAGAAGAAATGGAATAGCCATCATAGTCAACAAGAGTTTGAAATGCAGTACTTGGATGGAATCTCAAAGACGACAGAATGATCTCTGTTCATTTCCAAGGCAAACCATTCAGTATCACAGTAATCCAAGTCTATGCCCCGACCAGTAATGCTGAAGAAGCTGAAGTTGAATGGGTCTATGAGGCCATACAAGACCTTCTAGAACTAACACCCAAAAAAGATGTCTTTTTCATTATAGGGGACTAGAATGCAAATGTAGGAAGTCAAGAAACACCTGGAATAACAGGCAAATTTGCCCTTGGAGTACAGAATGAAGCAGGGCAAAGGCGAATAGAGTTCTTCCAAGAGAACACACTGGTCATAGCAAACACCCTCTTCCAACAACACAAGAGAAGACTCTATACATGGACATCACCAGATGGTCAACACCGAAATTAGATTGATTATATTCTTTGCAGCCAAAGATGGAGAAGCTCTGTACAGTCAGCAAAAACAAGACCGGGAGCTGACTGTGGCTCAGATCATGAACTCCTTATTGCCAAATTCAGGCTGAAATTGAAGAAAGTGGAGAAAACCACTAGACCATTCAGGTATGACCTAAATCAAATCCCTTATGACTACACAGTAGAAGTGAGAAATAGATTTAAGGGACTAGATCTGATAGACAGAGTGCCTGATGAACTATGGATGGAGGTTCATGACATTGTACAGGAGACAGGGATCAAGACCATCCCAAGAAAAAGAAATGCAAAAAAGAAAAATGGCTGTCTGAGGAGGCCTTACAAATAGCTGTGAAAAGAAAAGAAGTGAAAAGCAAAGGAGAAAAGAAAAGATATACCCATTTGAATGCAGAGTTCCAAAGAATGGAAAGGAGAGATAAGAAAGCCTTCCTCAGCAATCAATGCAAAGAAATGGAGGAAACAATAGAATGGGAAAGACTAGAGATCTCTTCTAGAAAATTAGAGATACCAAGGGAAAATTTCATGCAAAGATGGGCTCAATATAGGACAGAAGTGGTATGGACCTAACAGAAGCAGAAGATATTAAGAAGAGGTGGCAAGAATATACAGAAGAACTGTACAAAAAAGATCTTCATGACCCAGATAGTCACAATGGTATGATCACTCACCTAGAGCCAGACATCCTGGAATACAAAGTCAAATGGGCCTTAGGAAGCATCAGTTCAGTTCAGTCACTCAGTTGTGCTTCCTAAGGCCCACTTGACTTCACTTTCCAGGATGTCTGGCTCTACGTGAGTGTGAGTGATCACACCATTGTGATTATCGGGTCATGAAGATCTTTTTTAGGAAGCATCCACTATGAACAAACCTAGTGGAGGTCATGGAATTCCAGTTGAGCTATTTCAAGTCCTAAAAGATGATGTTGTTAAAGTGCTTTATTCAATATGCCAGTAAATTTGGAAAACTCAGCAGTGACCACAGGATGGGAAAAGGTCAGTTTTCATTCCAATCCCAAAGAAAGGCAATGCCAAAGAATGTTCAAACTACCACACAATTGCACTCATCTCATACACTAGTAGGAGAAGGCAATGGCACCCCACTCCAGTACTCTTGCCTGGAAAATCCCATGGATGGAGGAGCCTGGTAGGCTGCAGTCCATGGAGTCGCTAGGAGTCAGACACGACTGAGCGACTTCACTTTCACTTTTCACTTTCATGTATTGGAGAAGGAAATGGCAACCCACTCCAGTGTTCTCGCCTGGAGAATCCCAGGGACGGGGGAGCCTGGTGGGCTGCCGTCTGTGGGGTCACACAGAGTCGGACATGACTGAAGTGACTTAGCAGCAGCAGCAGCGTACACTAGTAAAATAACGCTCAAAATTTTCCAAGCCAGGTTTCAACAGTAAGTGAATTGTGAACCTCCAAATGTTCAAGCTGAATTTAGAAAAGGCAGAGGAACCAGAGATCAAATTGCCAACATGTATTGGATCATTGAAAGAGTAAGAGAGTTCCAGAAAAACATCTACTTCCACTTTACTGACTATACCAAAGCCTTTGACAGTGTGGATCACAACAAACTGTGGAAAATTCTTAAAGAGTTGGGAATACCAGACCACCTGAACCGCCTCTTGAGAAATCCAGGTCAGGAAGCAAGTTAGAACTGGACATGGTACAAAAGACTGGTCCAAATCGGGAAATGAGTATGTCAAGGTTGTATATTGTCACTGTGCTTATTTAACTTATATGCAGAGTATATCATGAGAAAGGCTGGGCTGGATGAAGCACAAGCTGGAATCAAGATTGCAGGGGAAATATCATTATCCTCAGATATGCAGATGATTCCACCCTTATGACAGAAAGTGAAGAAGAACTAAAGAGCCTCTTGAAAGTGAAAGAGGAGAGTGAAACAGTTGGCTTAAAACTCAACATTCAGAAGACTAAGAACATGGCATCTGGTCCCATCACTTCATGGCAAATAGATGGAGAAACAGTGGAAACCATGACAGACTTTATTTTTTGGCCTCCAAAATCACTGCAGATGGTGACTGCAGCCATGAAATTAAAAGATGCTTACTCCTTGGGAGAAAAGAGATGACCAACCTAGACAGCATATTAAAAAGCAGAGACATTACTTTGCCAACAAAGGTCTGTCTAGTCAAGGCCATGGTTTTTCCAGTGGTCATGTATGGATGTGAGATTTGGACTATAAAGAAGGCTCAGCGCTGAAGAATTGATGCTTTTGAACTGTGGTGTTGGAGAAGACTCTTGAGAGTCCCTTGGACTGCAAGGAGATCCAACCAGTCCATCCTAAAGGAAATCAGTCCTGAATATTCATTGGAAAGACTGATGCTGAAGCTGAAACTCCAATACTTAGGTCACCTGATGTGAAGAGCTGATTCATTGGAAAAGTCCCTGATGCTGGGAAAGATTGAAGGTGGGCGGAGAAGGGGATGACAGAGAATGAGATGGTTGGATGGTATCACCGACTCAATGGACATGAGTTTGAGTAAACTCCGGAAGTTGGTGATGGATATAGAGGTCTGGTATGCTGTGTCCATGTGGTCACAAAGAGTTGGACACGACTGAGCGACTGAACTGAGCTGAACCCTCAAGTGTCTACACCCCATTCATTGCAAACTTAGGCTGCACCAAAATAGAAGGTAAGCCCTGTGGGAACTTGAGATGGAAACAGAACATCTGCCTTCTAGCAGTCAACTGCTGCAGTCACCCCTCACCAGTGCACACTGAGGAGACTCAGGATGAGTAAACACCAGACGCTGGCCCCAGATAGCTGTGGTGCATGTCAAAGGCATGATTTCAACGAGCCCAGGCTTTGCATCTTTCCATACAAAAACCCCCTGGTGGCTCAGAGGTTAAAGCATCTGCCTGAAATGCAGGAGACCTAAGTTCGATCCCTGGGTCTGGAAGATCCACTGGAGAAGGAAATGGCAACCCACTCCAGTATTCTTGCCTGGAGAATCCCATGGACGGAGGAGCCTGGTGGGCTACAGTCCACGGGGTTGCAAAGAGTCGGATACGACTGAGTGACTTCACTTTCCAGTTTCCACTTTTCATACATAGAAAAGCGCTAATTTTATTAACCTGAGATGTCTGGTTTTCTTTAAATAACAGTATTTATTTGCTGTTTCAACTACCTGGTCTTTGTTGTAAAAACTCTTAAATATACTGGCCCCTCCATCTGCTCCTGCCCCTTTGTGTCTTTGGAGTAGTTCCTCAGAGCAATCTGAGATTTCTGTCCCCCAGTCTTGAAGTCCTCAGAATGTCCACTAAAAAAAATGGGTATCTCTCAACTTTTAGGTCACACATTTGTTTTTTCAGTCGATGAGAGTTACTATTAGTGCCCAGGGCTCTGTATTTGTTTCATCAGATGACCTGAAGAGCACAGGCAGAAGCTGCCCATCCTGTCCAGGCAAGATAGTAACACTTGCATGAGTTAACTTAAGCCAAGAGGTCCTGGTAAGGAATGTGGAACTAACAATATACCACCAACCAGAAGAATTTGGGAAAAGTCAAAAGGAAAGAGGAAACACCAGTTCATATGTCCTACTAACTTCCCAGAATCCTTCTTGCTGGAATCCATCTTGGCTGAGCAACGCGGATGTTACCAGCAAGGACTTGGAGTCAGAATGATTGGCCAGAGACAATATGGAAACTAACTCCATCACCATAAAACCCCAGACTGTGAGCCATGTGGCAGAGCAGTTCTCCCGGGTTCCCATACTCTGCTGCTGTCTGCCCGGGCACCCCTTCCCAACAAGGTCTCTTGGTTTGTCAGCATGTGCGTCTCCTCTGACAAGTTATTTCCAAGTGTTCGACAAGAGCTGACTCTCGGACCCTGGAAGGGACCCCCTACCCCCAACCCCGCTTCCTGCAGCACAGAGTATTTGATAATTATACTTCCACGGACACATTAAGTAGCTAACTGAAATATCCTCTACCACCTTTCTAGGGAGTTAGCTACAAAACACACATTTCAACTGCTGTCCTAGAGAAAGAGAGGAACCTTTCAGGGGAGTGGGTGGAGATTTGCCACATAGGCACTTACTTCAACTTCTAGCCACTGGGGCTGAAAATGAAGCTCTTGTTTAAAGACACCTATTCCTTAATGATCATTCATGGGCACACACATATGCATGTGCACAGGCAATACACTTATGTGAAAACACACACACACACACACACACACACACTCTCCACAGAAAACCAGGGCCTCAATCACGGAGGCTCATCACTCCTCATTGCATGGTAACAAATTCTCTCGATTTCTTTCAGGTAGATCAGGTCTAAAGTTACACACTTGAGCTTTTCAGCCCAATTTGTTTTCTTTCCAACCCTTAGATAATTATTTAAGAGAAAATTATAATATGCATTAAGTAAATAATTTATTTTCTGGGCACATCTCAGGCTTGAAGCATTTTTAAGTAGGGAATTTTAAGAAAGTAACTGTGGAATCAGGGAAACATTCTCACTAGTCCGTGATTATTTTTACTTAGAACATATAAAATTGATTTAAAAAGAGGGACATAAAAGAGGTTATTAAGAATTTTACTGGATCAAATGAATTTTTCAAGTTTTGTTGGAGAAAAATAAAGACTCTAATAGGACTTGGTTTTATGTACCTGCATGCTCATTTTAGGAGAAGGAAATGGCAACCCACTCCAGTGTTCTTGCCTGGAGAATCCCAGGGACGGGGGAGCCTGGTGGGCTGCCGTCTATGGGGTTGCACAGAGTTGGACACAACTGAAGCGACTTAGCAGCAGCAGCAGCAGCATGCTCATTTTAAACAGGGGCAGAGAATGAATTTGGGGAAAAGCCTCATCTAGTTGGAATCTCACTAACTTGTGCTTGAACTGCCTCTCAACAATAAACAGGTGACTTGTACTCACATTAGAGTTTGAGAAGCAGCTTTTTATACCAGGATGACTTGGCTCATGCCATTCCCACTAGCTGCAGGTGACCTCCACCCATACCTACCTGTGGAGCTCTACATGCTTCATACAAAAAGGCAACAGAGAAGACTAGTACAGCCTTCTGCCTCCATGAAGGCTTCTTTAATCAACCATGTCCCTTTTCTGAAGCACATAATTACAAAGCACTTGGATAACACTCAGCAAAGGGTGTGATCATGCCTATGCCTGTCCTGTCCCCTCTGCCACAGGAGAGGTGGTGGAGTGCAGTCGTTGGTCTCATGAGCACTGAATCCAGATTCAGTTTAGTCGCTCAGTTGTGTCCGACTCTTTGCAACCCCATGAACTACAGCATGCCAGGCCTCCCCATCCATCACCAACTCCCGGAGTTTACTCAAACTCATGTACATTGAGTCGGTGATGCCATCCAACCATCTCATCCTCTGTTGTCCCCTTCTCCTCCTGCCTTCAATCTTTCCCAGCATCAAGGTCTTTTCCAATGAGTGAATTCTTTGCATCAGGTGGCCAAAGGATTGGCGTTTCAGCTTCAACATCAGTCCTTCCAATGAACACCTAGGACTGATCTCCTTTAGGATGGACTGGTTGGATCTCCTTGTAGTCCAAGGGACTCTCAAGAGTCTTCTCCAACACCACAGTTCAAAAGCATCAATTCTTCCATGCTCAGCTTTTTTTTATAGTCCAACTCTCATATCCATACATGACCACTGGAAAAACCATAGCCTTGACTAGATGAACCTTTTTTGGCAAAGTAATGTTTCTGCTTTTTAATATGGTGTCTAGGAATCCAGATTGCTGGGACTCAAAGCCCAGCAACTCCAATCACTAGCCAGTGACCTTGAGTAAGTTACTTACCCTCTCTGTGTCTCAGTTTCCTCATATGTATAGTAGTGATAATAACAGCATCTACCTCATTTTAAAAATTAAAGTACAGTTGATTTAAAATAATGAGTTAGTTTCAGGTGTACAACAAAGTGGTTCAGTTATGTATATATTTTTTTTCAGGTTTTTTTCCATTACAGGTTACTACAAGATGTTGAATATACAGTATTCAACATATACAGTTTCCTGTGCTGTACAGTAAACCCTTGTCGAATATCTATTTTAGGTATAGTAAATTGTATCTGTTAATCCCATACTCCTAATTTATCTCTCACCACCTCCCTTTACCCTTTGGTAACCATAAGTTTGCTTTCTATGACTGAATCTGTTTCTGTTTTTAAATAAATCATTTGTATTATTTTTCAGATCCTACACATACAAGTGATGTATCTTCACTGACTTATTTCACTTAGTATGATAATCTCTAGGTCCAAGCATGTTGGTGCAAATGAAAATATTTCATTCCTTTTTCAGGCTAAGTAATGTTTCAGTATATATATACATAGCCACAGTTCCTTCAGCTCCTCACGCCAGGTGCCCTGCTGCTTCTCACAGGACTTCATCTGCTAGGCAGTCTCCTTTTTTTTTTAGTTCTGAAGTTGTTCCCACCAATGAGCAACAAGAGTGCACATTCTTTTGACTCCAGCCATACTCCATCCCTTTTAGAAGTTGTTAATGGGTGTTTGTCTTGGAGAAACTTCCAATTATTACACAGCAAATATTACCTTCTGCAAAAAGAAAACAATGACAACAGTGATAGCAACACAAAGAGGGTTTATTTAGCTCCTGTGGCTGGAAGTCAGCATTTTAAATCTTCTCTTTGTGGACACATCAGTTCAGTAGTCACAGAGGAGCCTGGGAAACAGTGCTGCTGCTGCTGCTGCTGCTGCTGCTAAATCGCTTCAGTCGTGTACGACTTTGTGCGACCCATAGACAGCAGCCCACCAGGCTTCCCATCCCTGGGATTCTCCAGGCAAGAACACTGGAGTGGGTTGCCATTTCCTTCTCCAATGCATGAAAGTGAAAAGTGAAAGTGAAGTCGCTCAGTCGTGTCCGACTCTAGCGACCCCATGGACTGCAGCCTACCAGGCTCCTCCGTCCATGGGATTTTCTAGGCAAAAGTACTGGAGTGGGGTGCCATTGCCTTCTCTGGGGCAACAGTGCATGGGGTCTCAAAAGAGTGGATCACGATTGAGCGACTGAACAACAACAGTTCAGCAGTAGTCAAACAAAGTCATTCAATCCTCTGGGTCTTTAAATAACTACCATGTTATTACACTTCTGTCTCCTGATAACTCGGAAGTCCTTTGAAATACCCACAGATGGGATGAAATGTGCATTTTAAGTTATCTTTTTATCCATGGGGTTTACAATTGAGGCTCACACCATAATCCTGGCATTGTATCAGAAGGAGAGCAAACAGTTTCGCTCTCTTCCCATTTCTCTGTGGGAAAGGCTATTTTTCCATCCACTAAACTGAGGACTTTAGGTCAGGTACCAGTCACTCAAGGTTCTGTAGGGGTGGAATGGTCTGCACAGATTTTCCTACAGATTGCAGAAGGCTCCTTGACTCTTCTACTTCCTGTCCTATAATTGAGACACAGCTGTGTATGTGGATAGAACTGAAAAGTGCTGACGCTCTGCTTTATCCATATGAATATCTATACGGATAAATTTCTATTAAATGTACTGTTTATTGCTATTACTAGTCAATAGTGTTTATTTTATATAAAGTGCTTAGAATGGTGTCTGGCACAAAATACTTTTACATATTGGCTAGTTTCTCTCTATATTATACAATTACCTGGGATGCACTTTATTCTTTTTAAACATCCCACATTGATCATAACTGTTATTTTGTTTTTCATTTTCTTCTCAAAACCCTTTATAAGAAGGAAAAAAATAATATATTGGATCCATGTATTTAAGGAGAAAACAAACCCAGAACAGTATTTGGGGAATTTGTAACATAAAGCAGAAACTGGCTTTCTGATTTTGAAGCTGGCACTTTCCATAAGTAAATCCTCTCCCAGGAGCTGGAAGGATAGGGGCCTGGATGGGTTCAATGATTAATTTTCTTATTTTTCTGAGAATAGTATTTTCCTCAACTAAGGAAACAGCATGTCCATAGCAGACCAGGAAATCAACCATTTTGAGGCACAAAACTCTCTCTCAAAAATGCAAATGCTAATCCTATGCTAATAATGATTCTAACAAAATAATAATAATACATCCAATGCATTAGAGAAGCCTGGTGTGCTGCAGCCCACGGGGTTGCAAAGAGTCGGACACGACTTGGAGACTGAACAGCAACAGCATCTGAACATAAAAAGTGTTTGCTCCAAAGTCAGGTCCCAGGTGGGAGCTCTAACGACCCACTTATGGCTCATAAAGGAGCCCTGGGTGGGTCACATTAGCGATGGCAGCGGTGGCTGATGCCTTCCGGGGGTGAGCTGCTTATTTGACAACATCCACTTGTGTTTTGTACGCAAATCTTTATATCAATTGCTTCTAGAATTATTCACAAATCTTCTAAGGTATAATCTAGTTTTATAAAACATTTTTTTTACGGACACCACAGAGGCGAATTGGCTGCCACACATTTAATGGACAAAGATCCTGATGGACTTGGGTCAAGTGTATCTGTCACGATTTACTATGGCTATTATTTCTACAATGATTCCAGCGGTTTGCAAGGATGTAGTACTGTTGAGTTGAAAAGCTCCTTTGTCTGACCGGTGACCTGCATTCTGTTTGCACGACAGCATTATACATTAGACATCTGGCCTCTTGCAGCTGCGGGCGCTGAGGCCACAGGAGTTAAGTGATTTGGCTGCACAGTGGACTGGGGAGAGAGCACGGACGCCCCACTGGACCATGAGGACCAAGTGACCTGGATGGTGGAACACGGTGGCAGTGTGTGGTGTCAGAAGGCATGTGCCACTGCAAGGCTAGTGGTGTATGTTTTGGCCCTAGACTGACTCCTTTTTGCTGTGGGGTCTTAATCAAGTTACTTTGCTCCCTTTTTTTTAGGTTATTTCCCTGAAAAGTGAAGAGGTTGGATAAAGAATCCCTAAGATGCACACTCCTCCTCCTCACTCTCACTTTCAGAAAAAACACATGGAGAGTGCCAGGCATGTGCTTTCCTTTCTCTAACCAGTATATAGCAGAGATTTAGAAAAGTGAAGGGAGAATGGAAAAATAAAAGCCAGGATGCTCAGTGAAACCACCCCCAATGACACAGTCTTATCCGCTTCCAAACTCCCCAGAGGCGTTTCCTAGAAATCCAGATATATATATATGTTGCTGAGAAGCATGGCTGCCAATCAGCAGGTCGTGTGTGTTTGGAGGCCACAAGAAACAATGGTTTAGATCCTGGAGACCATCTGGTCTAAAGCCTAGATAAGGAACCTGAGTCTCAGAGGGCAAGAAAATTTCCCAAGGTCATGAGGTAAAACAGAGACAGAGTTGGTGACTTTATCCACTGTCCTAGGATGGATGACATTTTCCAAAGAAGTTCAACCTTGGCCTGCTACCAGGTCTTATCTTCATGAGCCCAGGATCTGGACTGTCTTTCTTGCTCCTATATCTCTAGTCTCTAGCACAGGGTCCAGAATAGGTGGTATTGAGGAAATAACTGCTGAATAGTTGAATAAATGAATGAACTGATGAAAAAAATGGTTGCACAGAAGGATGCACAATTTAGATCATTCTTCTTATTATGTGAGCACAGATGGTCTACACTTCAGTCCCTATTCCAGCCTCTTTATATGGACTTTGATGTTGAGGTGTTCCAAAAAAATAGAGTGTGGCTAGGTTTATATACACCCATTCTTGTTATTCAAAAACTAACTCACAAGGCTGGGTGAATGTTCCACATTATTAGAAACCTCATTCTCATAACATAAAGAAAATCAACTTCTGCAGCATTGGGTTGGGCAAAGACAAGCCTTGGAGAAGCCTATACAAGTGGGCAGAAATAAAGCCCAAGTTTAATATATGGTTTGGTTAGAAGTGAGGGCTGGCCTCTGCCAAGTTATAAAACTGAAAATCTGGTCTTTGGTTGCTGTTCTCAAGAAATAGAATAACAGTGTCTACTATCCAAGACACTTCTATCGTGGTGTCTAAAAGTGCCAGGTCCCAATTTATGATTTCAACATATCTTCCATCAAAACTCCCAGGGCCTCAATACTTTATTCTTAGCTGTTGGAGAAGATACGTAAGTTTCCATTGAGTCATTAATAGCTGATCAAAGTTTCCTATTTCACCTCTCTGAGGGATATATGCCTTTAACGTTGAGAAGTTTCAGGCTCTTTAAAAAAATTTTTTTTATTTATTTTTGGCCGTACTGGGTCTTCACTGCTGCATGGGCAGAGGAGAGAGCAGAGGCTACCCTTTGTTGCAAGCGCTCAGACTTCTCATTGCCGTGGCTCCTCTTGTTGTCCAGCACAGGCCCTGGAGAATTTGGGCTTCAGAAGTCGCTGCATGAAGGCTCAGAGGTTGTGGCTCCCAGGCTCAAGAGCACAGGATCAATGGTTGTGGCACACAGGCTTAGTTGTTCTGCATGTGGGATTTTCCAGGACCAGGGATTGAATCCGTGTCCCCTGCATTTGCAGGTAGATTCTTTACCACTGAGCCACGTGGGAAGCTGTCAGGCCCTTTTTTTGACATAGAAATTTCAGAGGAATGTTTTAGTGATGGAGGTAGGAGAGGATTCATATCACATAGACATTTCTTATCTTTCATGGGAAATTGCCCTGTATACCCACATATACAGGGTTCCCTGGTGGCTCAGATGGTAAAGGATTTGCCAATAATGTAGGAGACCTGGGTTAGGTCCCTGGGTTGTGAAGATCCTCTGGAGAAGGGAAAAGTTACCCATTCATACCCTGTTGCCTGGAGAATTCCATGGAGAGAGGAGCCTGGCAGGCTAGAGTCCAGAGCGTTGAAAAGAGTTAGACATGACTGAGCGATTAAACACACACACACACACACACACACACATGTATGAACAATCCCTCACGTACAAATATAGGCAGGCAGAGTAATACCTCAAAGAAAACAGGAACCCCAGCCATAGAACCTAATAAATCCTGCCTCATCTTATCCAGGTCATTTCTGACTCATTTATACCAGGAAGATCAGGTCTCTCATATCAATTCCTATAAATAAAATAATATATTTTCTGACAGATCTCAGGCTTTAAACATTTTTAGGCTGAAAATGTGTAAGAAAATAGTTGTTTAATTAGGAATGTATTTGTCACTACTAAATAACTGTTATATTTAGACCATGTAAAAATAGTGTTTTAAAGAAGGAAATAAAAAGATGTTAAGAATTTTACTGAATCAAATGAAAGTTTTAAGTTTTATTGGTGAAGAATAAAGAGCCCTAACAGGAATTGGTTTTATGGGCCTCTCAGTCCAATTGAAATAGGGGCAGGAGATGGATTTGAGGCAAAAGTAATCTCACTGGATTCTCACTATCTGCCCTCGTGCAGCATTGGGTTGGGTCAGCACCTGTCCTGCCTCACCTGACTCTTCCCACAGCACCCCCTGGCTTCAGCTTGTCCTCGATGGCTTGCAAATCCCCATCTCCATGTCGCGAGTGCAGGCTAAGTCACTTCAGTTGTGTCTGATTCTGTGTGACCCTATGGGCTGTAGCCAGCCAGGCTCCTCTGTCCATGGGATTCTTCAGGCAAGAACACTGGAGTGGATTGCCATGCCCTCCTCCAGGGGATCTTCCCCAGGGATCAAATCTGCATCTCTTATGTCTCCTGCATTGGCAGGTGGATTCTTTGCCACTAGAACCACCTGGGAATCTCCATGTCAGCTCTAGTCAAAGCCACTCCTGTCTCCTGCTTGGGCTAGTCCTCTAGCCTCTGTGCCATTTCCCATACCTGCTCTTATACCACCCTACTTATTCTCCACACTGCGGTTCCAGTTTCAGAGAAAGAGCTCTTCTAAGGCCTTTCAATGACTGCTGTATTTCTTAGGATCAAATCTCATGCCATTATGGATCCATAGATCATATGGATCCATTATGTCTATGGATGTGTGTATGTGTCTGTGTGTGTTAGTTGCTTAGTTGTGTCTGACTCTTTGCAACCCCATGGACTGTAGCTCTCCAAGCTCCTCTGTTCATGGAATTCTCCAGGCAAGAATACTGGAATGGGTGGCCATTCTGTTCTTCAGGGGATTGAATCCGGGTCTTCTACATTGCAGGCAGATTCTTTACCTTCTGAGCCACCAGGAAGCCCCCAAGTTGGACGTGGCCAATAATTAATCTCACACTTTCCTGAAAACAGTTTGTCTAGTCCTTGGCTAATGTCTATGCCCAGAGTACATGGCAGGGGAAAACTACTGAGAGCCACTAATTTCCTTCTCAAAAATGCCAGTGAGGGGTAGGGGAGGGTGGGACGAATTGAGAGAGTAGTATTGATATATATACACTGTCCTATGTAAAACTGGAGAAGGAAATGGCAACCCACTCCAGTATTTTTGCCTGGAAAATCCCATGGATAGAGGAGCCTAGCAGGCTTCAGCCCATGGGGTCACAAAGAGTCAGACACGACTAAAGTGACTAAACAAAAAAATATGTAAAATAGATATCTAGTGGGAAGCTGCTGCATAGCACAGGGAGCTCAACTCGGTGCTCTGTGATGACCTAAATGGGTGGAATGGAGAGGTGGGAAGGAGCTTCAAGAGGGAGGGGATATATGTGTACATACAGCTGATTCACTTCATTGTATAGCAGAAACTAACACAACATTGTAAAGCAATTAGACTCCAAAAAAACAACCCTGCCAATGAAAAAGCTGAATACATTTAGAGAAACAGAATCAATTGTCAAAGGTCAGTGTGCGTCATCAGTATTTCCAGGTGAACGCTAATTTCGTTATAAGGTACTTGTGACACAGGATGGTGTGCACCTAGTGAGCCAGATAGTGATGAAAATGAGGGCAGATGCCCTCCGTGGATGACCTGCTATTCTTCTGAAAACGCTGGTTTTACATTTTATATACAAGCATTCTAATTATTTCTGAAATATTCCTGGATCTGTTAAAGTTGTCACTTGGTTCTGCAAAAACTCATTACGATGAACAATAGGGAGGTGAGGCAACCTCTAATCGAGCAATACTGTCATTAGATGGCACCTAGTAACAAAGAGAATTTTTTGATATTGATATTTCACAATTTACTATTGCTACTATTATTGTCAATAACAATGATTTTTTAAAGGTGGGCTTAGCCCTTTGCAGGTGAAAATAATCTTTGCATACACTATTAAACTGTATTAGATTCATACAACTGTACCATATAACAGGTTAGATTGAGAGCCAACATTTTTTTTTTTTTCTGCAAAAGGCCAAACAGTAAATATGGTCTTGTGGATTATATGGCCTCTGTGTTCACTATTACTCAACTTTGGCATTACAGGTGTTTACAATAGGTAAATAAATGGGTAAGCCAGTAAAATTTTATTTGCCAAAACAGGTGTGTACTGGATTTGGCTTGTAGACTGTAGTATGCTGAATTTTGAGGTGAGATTGTACAGAATTATCATCCTTCATCTTGCAGCTGTGGAGCCTGAGGCCAAAGGGCTAAATGATTTTCCCAAGGCCACAGAATGAATTAGTGAAGGAACAAGGATGTGGCCCCATGTCAGCTAGCTCCCAGTCTTTCTTTACTGAACTGTGATGGTCAATTTACAAGTAGATTGCTGTCTACCTGAAACTGTTACAACATTGTTGATCAGCTATCATGCTCAGTTTCTCAGTTGTGTCTGACTCTTTGCAGGTCCATGGACTATAGCCCACCAAGCTCCTGTGCCCATGGAATTTCCCAGGGAAGAATACTGGAGTGGGTTGCCACTTGCTACTCCAGGGGATCTTTCAAATATCTTAATATAAAATAAAAAGTTCAAAAAATTTTACAAGTAGAGTGTAACCCTGGGGCGTCGTGCTGTGTAATAAAAAAAGGTACATCTCTAGAAGTCTGCAGATTTGGGCTGTGGCCCTAGTTGTCTTCTATTTAGATGTGTGACCTTAATCAAGTCACGTCACCTTCCTTAGCTTCAGTTGATTCATCTAAAGAATGAGGAGATGGGTTGAGACTCTTATCTCTGGCTTTAAAATGCTATATTCTTAAGATGAGAGCTGGGGAAAAAATATTTTACTGTGAAGTATTCGAATTGACCATTTGTTACAAATTTGGCAGCATTTGTTTACCTAGAAGTCATTATTAACCAACCAACAAATATTTACTGAGCCTGTTATGCTGTGAAAAGATGGAAAAAACAGCTCACATAGTTTTTGTCTTTAAATAATTACTAGTTGTGAAGAAAAGCAATTGTTAGAATTTACAGAAAATGAGTAAATAATCAGGATATAAGAAATGCTGCTCAGAAGGGATGGTAAGCTCCTTTGGGTTTCTGAGGACAGACATCAGTGACAGCAGCAGGTGGCCGAGAAAACCACATGGAAGGGATAGAGGATGCTCTAGGGTTAGAGGATGAATAGCGGGGTGGAAATGAAGAGAAGCATTCTGAGTGTGTACAAAGGTACGAAGACCCGTGTGTACAAAGTTCTTGTGTGGTGGCAGCAAGTTAATGGGTTTGATCAGGTTAGATGGTGTGCACTGGGGAAAGGTAGGAATTACTACTGATTTTGTTATTAGTTGGAATATAGAAGCATTTAAAAGAATACAGCACACAAACTTTAGCTCAGCCATTTGTTACAGAAAAGGTTTTGCTTCAGTTAGTGGACATCTGGGAGGCTGGGCTGGATTTAATTGTAATTTGAGTCTCATCGTGAGGCATCTCTTGTGGAACAGCTGACCATTCAGAACCATTCACTCAGGTTTCCTTTGTCAAATTCCCAGAAGAAAACTGGCCATTCCAGTTTCCTTTTGGGTGGTGTGGTGAGGGGTGGGCTTTATTCCTTCCACCCCTGAAGATCTGAAGATAGGAAAGAAGTGGTTTTCTTCACCCTTTCAAGCTCATTTTCTCAAACAGAGAGGCAATTTAGACAAGGATATTTTGGTAATTAAAGCCAATTCTCTTCAACCATCAATGTATTTGGATTTCAGTGTGTGAGGCTGGCTGTTTCCTAACCTATGTTTCACCACAGATTTCTCTAATCTGGATGTCCCCAATTTTTCTCCACCAGGCTTCTGAGATGAGCCACAGACTCATTTCAACTGGGAAATGTAATTGACTTCTTGCACTGTGGGAGGCGCTATCAATATCTTCAAAAGGAAGAGGATTTGGAAACCTTTGAGAGTAAAAGCAGAGAAGCCAATGGCACCCCACTCCAGTACTCTTGCCTGGAAAATCTCATTGACGGAGAAGCCTGGTAGGCTGCAGTCCATGAGGTTGCGAAGAGTCGGACATAACTGAGCGACTTCACTTTCACTTTCCACTTTCATGCATTGGAGAAGGAAATGGGGGAGCCTGGTGATCTGCCGTCTATGGGGTGGCACAGAGTCGGACACGACTGAAGCGACTTAGCAGCAGCAGCAGAGAGTAAAAGCCTGAGACACACCTGCCATGCCCATTAAATCACCACATTATACAGCTAAAGGGATGCTCTCCAATGATGGAGCTGGCATTTTTGGAGCACTCCTAAAGACCAATTATGATCCTAGATTTTATTTTCACATGTTATGAAAAATCCATCCAATCCTCCTAATATTCTTATATTTCTACCCTCACTGTACACATGAGAAAGGAGGCTGAGTGTCACTGAGGCTAACTTGCTCACAGTTAACAAACTGCATCTCATGGGTTTGAAAAAGGGCAGCTTGATTCCCAGGATTTCATGATGTATCACTAAGTTAATTCAAAAGTGCGCTGGAAACCATCATGTTTTGACACACTTAGGTTAACAAAGTTAACCCCAAGAAAGGTAGAAAGGCAGATAGATATATCCTCAAGGTTGTGGATGCATTCCTGGTTGCCATGGAGATAATCCCAAGAGTGAGAGATGTACTAGAGAGAGATAGAATATAGCCCAGAATTATCACTCTGAGGTTTCAAAAAAAAACACAAAGGCTTCATTGACTATGTCAAGGTACCCTTGGTCCTCTCTCCCTCTACACATAGCTGTAAACTGGGCAACTGCGTGGAAAAACTGGAGCCCCAGTGAAGACACCCACAATGCTATAGTCTCACCCAGCCTCCACATCCCCTATGTTAAAGATGCTGACTGACTCAATCACACAAAACTCACAGGTTATGCATCTCATGCATTTGTTGTATGAGCCCTTTATAAAAGATATGTAAAAGTTCCTAAATTATCAACTTTTACCAAAGTGATATTTGATGGCAAAAGTAATATCTGTGTGGAATATTATGTGACTTTTAAGAAAAAAGCTGAATAATTTGACAGGGTTAAAATTATGCTGTCAAAGATTCCATTTTCTCAGAGCCATCCCTATCCTGGCTTCAACTGCACATTCTATCATCATGATGGTGAGATTTACTTTTCCTCAAATTGCAACACGGTAGCCAGTTTTATAGGGAGTAGAGCTGTGGTGCCCACTTTTCAGAAAGGCAAAAAATCCATGACATCACTTAATTAGGCGATGGTGCTCATGGTTAGGAGAAGGCTTGAAGCAAAGAGATCAGAGAAACCCAGGCTTTATGGATCCTGTTTAGATGTTTTAAAATATTTAATGATCAGTGATTCATTTATTGGTGGGAAGACAGAAAGATCTCTTGTTGCAAGGAATGGGAGTTTGACCTCTCTTGCAATTTTCTGCATGTTGCATTCTCCTGCATTAAATATAGAGCATTCATTATTCACCCTTGAAAGTATTTCAAGGACTGTGTGTGGTTTCCCCTTATAACCTCAGGAATTTCACACATAATTCATTAGAGACAGATAATGATCTAGTGCTTAGGACCAGGAGATAGAGTTGGTCCTGGCTTTTCTCCTTCAAACTGCTACTCGTGTGCTGCAAAGCAGGGTGATCAATAGGTATTTAGTTGGGCTCCCCAAATGTTCATTTGTGTTCCGTATTATTTATTGAATGATTTTAAAGGGTGCTTGTTTTCTGCTAGGTCCTGGGGGCCATGCTCAGGACACATAAGATATGTCTCAACTATTACAAGGCATTGGAGAATTAAGCCTTGTATGTATGAAAGCTGAGAGGCCTAGACAAAACTCTGTGCTATCAGGTGTGAATGGAATATAATTAGATGCATCAGTGAGTGACCGCAGAGATGGTTACTAAGAGTGCAGACTTTGAGCATGAACAATTTTAGGCCTGAATCTCAGCTCCACCACTCACTAGCGGTGACCCTGGCAGCTATAAGAAATGATACCAAGGACTACAAACTTGGTCTGGTGTTCAGGAGAGGCCTCTGTAGAGAAGTGACTTTTCAGCTGAAACTTCAAGGTTAAATAGGGGTTTTTGCTTTTGCAAATGATGCTGCATGCCTTCCCTCTTATGCTGCCAGTATATCTGGGCTGTTTCTTTATATTTATTCTCACAATTTTTAGTTAGTACCATTTACTCCTTATTATGAACTGCAGTGAAATCAGTACACTTCATCTTCCTCTCAACTTGCCCCTTTTTCATCCACTTCCTGATTATAACGATTATAAGCAGGGGAAAGATTTATTTGCTGCCCACAACACTAAAGACAATGTCTCCCTTTGGGGCAAAGTTTGGGCAGGTTTTCCAGCAGACCCCTTATAAAAGATTGGGGTTCCCTACACCCTGGGTTTCTCAGCTGTGATGCAGACCCGCTGCATGCACAGCATCGATTCAGGCGGCTCTGCATTGTCCCCATAGAGTTTGGGGGACAGGGGAACTGAAGTGAGCTTGAGATTCATGTTGCTTTGCCTCCGATCCAGGAGTCTCAGGCTTTCTGTAAGCATCAGTGGAACCGTGGAAGAATAACTTGTTAGCTTGCATGCAAAGTAAAAGCTATTCTTCATGGTTCTTGATATAGAATTCTGTTACTTGGTTTACCTGCTTTGAAGGTATTTACACTATTTCCCATTTTTTCCCTCCTCTTTTCTATCCCAACTTTGTTCTATCGTTTCCACTTTGTCAGGTCTTATTAAACATTTACATTCTGTTCTGTAACTATAACCTCATATTTATTTCAGTTTTACACCCTTACTTAATCAGATTAAGTTTATCCAGAGTTTCTCTATTCAGCTTTTACTTAGTAGAATTTTGCTCTTTAGAATCTTCTAGAAAGTTCTAGAAGTCTCATGGGGATTACATTCCCAGAGTTCTTGCATGCTCAGAGATGTTTCTTATCTTTAGACTAGAATGTTGATTTGGCTGGGGATAAAAGTTCTGGTCTCATTCTTTATTTCTGTGGAGACTTTTAGGCTTTGTTCTATTGTTTTCTAGATTGACTCTCACTGGGGAAGAGAGTCTGAGATGAGTTGATTTATATAATCATTTTGCCTGGTTGTGCAGAGAATTCTTAATTTTTGAAATCCAGTATTTTGTTTGAATTTCATTTTTTATAATTGACATATAAGTTTAAGGTGTACAATGTGTTGATTTGATGCATTTATAAACCGTAGTATAATTACCATGGTAGCATTAGCTAGCACTTCTATCACATCACATAGAAGTATTTCTTTTTTGTGGTGAGAATAATTAAGATCTAATCTCTTAGCAACTTTGAAGTTTCTAATATAGTATTGTTGACTCTAACCACTATGCTGTGCATTACAGTTCTAGAACTTATTTACTACTAGTTGCATGTTTGAACCATCAAACAACATTTTCCAAGTTTCTCTTTCCCCCAGCCTCTGGTAATGACCATCCTACTCTGTTTTTATGCGTTCAGCTTTTTAGGATTCCACATAAAAGATATATTACACAGTAGTATTTGTCTTTGTCTGACATCTCGGACTTCTCAGATGGTGCTAGCAGTAAAGAATCTGCCTGCCAATGCAGGCGACGTAAGAGACTCGGGTTAGATCCCTGGATTGGGAAGATCCCTGGATTGGGAAGATCCCCTGGAGGAGGGCATGGCAACCCACTCCAATATTCTTGCCTGGAGAATCCTGAGGAGAATCCCGTGGACAGGGGAGCCAGGTGGGCTACAGTCCATAGGGTTGCACAGAGTCTGACATGACTGAAGTGACTTAGCACACAAGTGTGTCTGACAACTCACTTAGCATAATGCCCTCAAGGTCCATCCTTATTATCACACATGACAGGATTTCCTTCTTTCTTATGGATAATGTTCCATTTGTGTGTATGTATACACACACACACACACATATGTATCACACATCTACTTTATTCATTCATACCTTGGCAGACACTTGTTTGAAATTCATTTTTTTTTAAATTTTATTTTATTTTTTAAACTTTACATAATTGTATTAGTTTTGCCAAATATCAAAATGAATCCACCACAGGTATACATGTGTTCCCCATCCTGAACCCTCCTCCCTCCTCCCTCCCCACACCATCCCTCTGGGTCGTCCCAGTGCACCAGCCCCAAGCATCCAGTATCGTGCATCGAACCTGGACTGGCGACTCGTTTCATACATGATATTTTACATGTTTCAATGCCATTCTCCCAAATCTTCCCACCCTCTCCCTCTCTCTCAGAGTCCATAAGACTGTTCTATACATCAGTGTCTCTTTTGCTGTCTCGTACACAGGGTTATTGTTACCATCTTTCTAAATTCCATATATATGCGTTAGTATACTGTATTGGTGTTTTTCTTTCTGGCTTACTTCACTCTGTATAATAGGCTCCAGTTTCCTGTGATGACCACTCTGCATCAAAATTTCCAGGGACATGGGATGACATTTTGATCTATATATGCAATGCTTCTTCTGTTTCTAAAAAATTTGTGCACACATATCTGTATCTATTTAAATATTACTTGTATGTCACATGTGTAAGAATAATTTTAGTTATTCTCTGTTCTTTGCTGCTGCTGCTACATCGCTTTAGTCGTGTCCGACTCTGTGCGACCCCATAGACGGCAGCCCACCAGGCTTCCCGTCCCTGGGATTCTCCAGGCAAGAACACTGGAGTGGGTTGCCATTTCCTTCTCCAATGCATGAAAGTGAAAAGTGAAAGTGAAGTCGCTCAGTCGTGTCTGACTCTAGTGACCCCATGGACTGCAGCCCACCAGGCTCCTCCGTCCATGGGACTTTCCAGGCAAGAGTACTGGAGTGGCGTGCCATTGGCTTCTGTTCTTTAGGAGCACTAATTTTAAATATGTTGGATTTATTTAATCTTTCCATTTTAAATTGTATCCGTATCTTGTTAATTTTTTTGTGGATTTCTATTTACATTTGCTTGTTTTTTCCTTAAGTCTATTGCCCATGTTTCTAGTGAACTTTCAGCCATGTCTCTTCTCCTTTGTGCTGCTCCCAACATGACCTTCCTTTTGTAATGGTGCGCTATTTCTCTCTACTTCTCTCTCGAGGACAGCATTTCAACTCTTTCTGTGGTCTCATCTTCCATGAGCCCTTTTAGCTCTCTGTTTTGAATTTTTGTTTTATTAAACAATTGCTTTTATATTTTAAATTCCAGGCAATATGCTTATTAAGATGTTCTAAATTTGATCCATGGTAACATTAATCTGCTGAGTGAACTTCTGTCTTTTACTTGTTTCTTCCTGTCCCTGTCTTCCTTTTATTTTTTCCTTTTGATATACCCAGTTGTAGCTCCATCTGCAAGGTCACTGTACACTTTTATTTTTCCCAGAGACACTGAGTGGTCCCCCAAATGGGTCAAACTTAGTGAACATAGTTTTCTAATAAAAAAGAAGACATTTGTTTTAATGAGGAGGACATAACTCTTCATCAGAGAGTTGCACAACTTCAGGCCAAAAATCACAGCTGAAAGGCAAAAAGGGAAAGACATCAATTTCTTTTTACCAAACAAATGTTTTCATGTATTATTATGGAGCCAAACTAGTGAAGAAGCATAAAAAGAAAGAGAAAAATCATTTTCCTAAGAAAACGTGCACATTTCCAGATAGTGGTGACATTTTCAGCTTGATATGGTAAGACATTAGTGAATTTGATACAGCATAAATATGCATGCCATTGCATATGCAATTCCTCATAGACCCAGCTTGGTTCTTCTTCAATGTCTCTTCTTGGAATGGAACCTGATTTTATTATTAGTTTCATCTGAATCCATCTGAGAATGGGACAATTATGCTTTTGCATCTTGGCCAGGAATCGCTTGATCCTAAAAGTCCTGTAGAAGATGACAAGGAAGAGAGTCAACTGCACATACCACGATGGGAGAGAAAGGGTGAGAAGGTACCAATTTATAAATTTCTTTTTTTTTTTTGTCTTTCCCTCACTGGCTTTCATTCAGAAATATAGAACATGGTCGAGCAACTCCTTTTTATCCAGTTATTTCACATTTGTGTCCCATTCTATAACAGCCTATAATTCACTTGAGTGCCAGGACAATGCCCTCTTTTGTATCATCTCTGTTATCACAAAGTCTGCCACAGACTGGAAACATTATAATCATTTCAACAGCTCATCAAATGAACACATTGGTGGTAGCATGTCTTTTTGAAAGGGTGGCAAGATTTGAAGTTAGATAGGTCTGAGTTTATTCCATCATTTCTCTGCCATTCACTAACCAGACATCATATATTTTTTGTATTTTATCTTTTATTATTTAAAGTTGTAATTTTTAATTTACAAATTTATGATAATGGATATTTAAAGTACAATATAAACATATTTGGTCTACCATAGTGGCTGACTTAGAGCAGATATTCACATACATATGATACAAGCACCGTTTTCATGTCAAGTTTAGGAATTACAAAAATGTGTTAAGAATTCCACCACTCTCATTTTGCTCTACTGTAATACAGCTATTACTAACTATGCTATATTAAAAGTAGTCACTTTCAGCTTGGAGAGGATAACAGGGACTGGATTTACGAAAACAAAAAGACTGAGCACAATATTTAAGGCAGTAGTTTTCAAGATACTGGATGCTGGACAGTGAAGACGAATGATCCCTAAGAGACAGAAACAAGTAAGATGAGCCCCGTGATTGTCCCTGGTTATTGCCTGGAGAGAGTTTCCAGGCCTTGTAGGCAGAGGAGACCCCCAGATGGGGCACTGTGGCCTGAATTTAGAAGACAGAGTTGAGAAATCAGGAGGGCCAAGGTGACTAGAGTTCACAGAGCAGAGGGCTAGGTTAAAGAGAACTTCACAGAGAAGGAATTCCAGAGAAGGAATTCCAGGAGTTCTAGAGTTCTGTAGGGAACTCTAGAGACCCCTGGCTTCTTCACCTGAGCCCCAATCAGCATATGTGTAAAGAAACCACTAGAGACCAGGGTAAAAAGTGTTAAAAAAGATTAGAGGTAATACTGTCCAGAGCTCATGCAGAGCCAGGAATAGTTCTCGCTGTTATCAGACAAATGGAAAAACATTATAATTTATAGGGCAATGGTTAGTGTACTCAGGAGTTTTGCCCTAGTAGCCGGACAAAATGAGTCCCAGATTAAACATTGCTGTGGTCGTACCTAATAAAGATTAATAGCAAGATCCAAAAGGCTCAAACTGATTCCAAGTAATGTCACTGTTATCTCAGAACAAAGCTCAGGAATATTTCTAGCAATATGAAACTATCTGGCACCCAGTAAGGTGAAATTCATAAGGTCAGCATGCAGCCAAACACTACTAGATATAGGAAGAAGCTGGAAAATAAAACTCAGAGTGAGGATAAAATCCAATCTATCAAAACCAACTTAGAAATGACTAGATGAAGGAATTAGCAGTCAAGATCATTAAAACAGTTATTGTAACTGTACTCTACAAGAAGCCAGAGAAAAGATTAATCATGTTATGTCATGATGGAAAAGATATAAAAAGATCTAAATCAAATTTCTAGAGATGAAAACTACAATATCTGAGATGAAAAATACATTGGGCAAGTTAACAGTGGATTTTATACCTCAGAAATAATGATTTGTAAACTGGAAGACATAGGAAACTAACCAAAATAAAATACAGAGAAGCATTTTAAAGCAAATAAAAAGAGTATGAGTGAGCTGTGTGATAACTTCAAGTGGCAGAAAATACATGTAATTGGATTCTTTGAAATAAAGGGAGAAATGGACAAAAAATATTTGAAGAAATACTGGCTAATTTTTTCCAAATTTGATAAAACTGTATATTAACAGATACAAGTTCAATAAATCCCAAGTGCAAATGATATGAAGAAAACAATACCATGGCACATTATAATCACATTTCTCAAAACCAATGACAAAGAGAAAAATTTAAAAGCAGCCAGAGGATTAACGAAGTGGGTAAAGTGGGTATAGAGGGAATGTACCTCAAGACAATACAGACAATAAAGTCAACATCATACTCAACGGTGAAAAGCTGAAAGCCTTTCCTCTAAGATCAGGAACAAGACAAAGGTGCATGCACTCTTTACTTTTATTTGACTCAGTACTGAAAACACTAGCCAGAGCAAATAGGAAAAAAGAGAAATGTTAGGACTAATTAATTCAGTGAAGTTGTAGGATACAAAATCCACAAACAAAAATCTGTTGCATTTTTTTTCACTTATTATGTCCTATCAGAAAGAGAAATTAAGAAAACAATCTCATTTACAATTGCATCAAAAAGAATAAAATACTTAGGGATAAATTTAACAAGGATGTGAAAGACTTGTACACTGAAAACTATTAGACAGTGATGAAAGAAACTGAAGACAGAAAAGGAAAGACATTTTGTGCTCATTGAAAGAGTTAATATTATTAAAATGTTCACATCAACCAAAGAAATCTATAGATTCAATGCAATCCTTATAAAAATTCCATTGGCATTTTTTCATAGAAAAACAAAACTCTTCATTTTGTAGATGTGAAACTCAAAAAAATTATTGTACTTTTCTGATCCTGAGCCACACAATTCATTCGTAGCCAGGTGTGATAAAAACTGGCTTCCGTGGTGGCTCAGTGATAGAGACTTTGTCTGCAATGCAGGGGCCACAGGAGATGTGGTTCGATCCCTGGTTGGGGAAGATTTACTGGAGGAGGGCATGGCAACCCACTCCAGTACCCTTGCCTGGAGAATCCCATGGACAGAGGAGCCTGGCGGGCTACAGTCCATTGGGTTGTACAGAGTTGGACACGACTGAAGCGACTTAGCATGCATGCACTGTGGTGAAAATTCCAGATCTCTTTATTTCTTGTCCAGTCCCTGACACAATGTTTCAAAGCTTTGTTCTCCTGAGTCAGATGCACCTGAGTTCAAAATCTGTCTCTAAAACTTGTTAGCTTTGTGATCTGTCATCATTATAATTTCTGTTTTGAGGATTTCTAAACTGAAGTTCGGAGCTGTCGGATTCTTTGAACAGTTCATGAGATTACTGTAATGACCCAAAGAGATCATCTGGCAAAGCCCTTGGCACAGTGCATGGGACACAGTATGTGGCACTTGATAAATGAAGGCTATATCAATATTATGATTATTACTTTATTCTTATCACTCCTGTGGCATTAGCTGCCCCTTTTAAGTTTAATATGCATCAGTGACCCGCCTTTAAAGTTTCTTTCTTGCATTTGCTCCCCAGACACACTCAAGTGCTTGTTTTCTCAGCCTGATTTCCGTGTCTGAGCCACACTTATTTCCTTTGTAAAGTCTCCCATTTGTACCCCCGGCAGTAGTTCCTGAGCTTTTGCACTGCCTGGGGCAGGAGTTGCAAGTTTTGCTCATTAGATGCTAAATTATTGCCACCAAAAAGTGACAAATGACAGTTTGCCACTTTTTACCACTTTAAAGCTCATGCATTAAAACAAAAAGGAGCTATAGAGAAGTACTGTTTGTGAGATCACAAGGAATACCCGTCTGCTTCAGGCAGTTTATCTGAGTGGCAGAATTCAGTGAGTTAATGCTTAAGGAAGGAGACAGCTTCAGTTAATGAAATGGAGTGTTTAGGAACACAGATCTGTCACCATTTGCTTGCCGTGTCAAACAGTGGATTTGTTACTGGCGAATGTACTGCATTAGCAGAAACACTTGCTCCTATTGAAACCTTACCCAGAACGGCAATTTTCTTAATACAGATATAGGCTGTCAAATGTTTTCTTCTCACGCTTGGAACCCTTCCAAGTAGCTTCCTGACTGTGGGCCATGGCTTTCCTGGGGCCTTATTTCGTGGGATGATTTGACAAATGCAGTGTGTTCACCTATAGTTAGAGCCAGAGCGGATGCTCTGAGCTGAGCCCTAGGGATTCCCCTATGGCACTTGAGGTCCGAGTGTATGTGCTTTTTGTGAAACAGGGAATATAGAGGTAGAAATCTTGGAGCATCAGAGGCAAAGCAGAACAGTGCATTGTGGGAAAATCATCCAGTTAACCACTCGTGTCTTCTCTCTTCCCCCCACCTCAGCTGCTTCAGAGCCAGAGGTCTCCAGAGAATTTTCTCTACATTCTCACCTCTCCTTCACTTCTCTTCCGGCTCCCATTTGGTGACTGTCCCTTCACTCTAACTGTTCTCACAAATGTAATCAATGATCTCCGTGTTACAGATCAAATGAATATTTTTCAGTCTTCTCACTTGACCCATCAGTGGAATTTTCCACTATTGACCGATTCCTGCGGCTCTTGGTTTTCATGACTTACACTGCCCTAAGTTTTTCTTTTATCTCTCTTCTTAGTCTTTTTTTGGACTCCCTTCCAGGTTTCATCTTCCTCTAATCTCAGCTGTAAAGAGCTAGTTGCCCTTTGAGGGCCAGCCCTGGGTGCTCTTTTTCACTCACACTTTGCACTGGCCCTGAAGGATGTCACTGCATCTGTGTCTTCCTCTTCCATCCTTATGTGGTGACTCACACACCTCCCCTCTGCGCTGTGGACTCTTCATCTGCTGTCCCTCCCGATATCTCCCTAAGTCCTCTCAAAGGTGCTGCAAACCCAAAACGTCCAGGTCCAAGTGTTCACTCTTCTTCCCTAAACATGGGCCCCCTCCAGCTCCACTATCTGTTCTGTATCTGATGAGTCAAAGACTTAGACATTATTTTCAACAGCTCTCTCTCCTTGCATTCCACATACAGGTCATCAGCATGTCTTTTTATAATCTCTTAATTATTCAAATAGTCTCTAGCCCTGGCACAGGAATGGCGTACAGAAGCATTCAATAAACATCCGATGATAGAATGAATCTCCACAATGGCACCTGCTCCAGGCTACTGTGGTCTCTGGCCAGAACAGCTATCAGAGCTTCCCAATAACAGCCTCACTTATCTGTATTTTCTCAATAAACAGTGTTCCATACCACAAACAAAGGGATCCATCCAAGAAAGCAAATCTTACTACATCATCTTTTTTTCCCAGATTAAAATATGTTAATGGTTTCTTATTGCTTCTAGGATGAAATAAAAAAATGTATAATGTGACTTATAAGGGTCTCTGTAGTTTTTCTACTGCTTCTCCAGCCTTATCTCATCCCAGAAGCCAACCTCTTTCTTTGTTTCAAGCACACCAACCACACCACTCTGCTAACACCCCTTCCACCTGCCATGACCCCTCCACCATAGGAACTTCTACCTGACTTCTTTTCTTTCTCCTTCCTAATAATTTCTTAGTTAACTGGTACTCATCCTCACATGTCAATTATGTCATCAGGGTCACCCACCTCACACTCCCATGACACCATTTACCTTTGAAAGTAAATATTTCATTAAAAATGTGTATAACTACTTGATTAATATCTGTCTTTTCCAAGAGTATAAGCTCCATGATGACAGGAACAGTATCTACCTATGTTCTTGGTGTATTCCTGGAACCCATCACAGCTGGTGCGCAATACTATTGAGTTGGCCAAAAAGTTTGTTTGGGTATTTACTGTAACACCTTAACTTTGAGAAACACTTGAAGGAACTCTTTGGCCAACCCAATATTTACTAGATACACTAAACAGCTGTGAACCAGAAGGCCTGGGGGGTAGGACCTGCACCTGCCTTGCCTTGGATTGATGCATAGCCTTGGAGAATAAGGACTTGCATGGATCCCAGGTGGTGCTAGTGGCAAAGAATCCGCCTGCCAATGCAAGAGACTCAGGTTTGATCCCTGGGTCAGGAAGATCCTCTGGAGGAGGGCATGGCAACCCACTCTAGCATTCTTGCCTGGAGAATCCCATGGACAGAAGAGCCTGGCAGGCTACAATCCACAGGGTTGCAAAGAGTCGGGCACGACAGAAGCTACTTAACACATGGATCAAAGAAATTCTGTCCTTTGTTAGTGAAATTTATTTGTTCAAGGTAAAAGTCCTGCCCTGGCAGATCAGGTCCATTCATTGATCAGTCCTTTAAATGGAGGTATCAGTTATAAGGAGCCCGGGCCCAGGCAATTGGCAGCACTGAATTACCTCAATCTATTTCCAAAATCCCTTCCATCAGCAGTAGTAAATGCCCTGGGGTGTAAATTTTACCTGATTGAGCTTTGTATTGAGAACTTGTTTGACTAGAGGAAACAGCCTGTGTTCTTTTGGGGGCTGCAGAGATATAGGAAGTGTGTGGCTGTTCACACTCAGGGATGCTCCGAGCTTGGCCTGGCTGCTCTATGGACTGAGGCACTACTGGAGTCTGCTGCCTCCTGTGGAATCCTTTACTTTTGCACTCACTTCCAGAACCAGTGGGCCCAGAATTTAATATAATTGGAGGCTATTAACCATTATAATGCATTTTCACATGCTTTGTCACATTTTTAGCTTTATGACAACTCTGATTTATAGGCATTGTTTTTATTCTCATTTTTTATATTAAGAAACAAGTTAGAGAAGCCAGATGACTTCTTCTCTTATTTTTTGTGACCCCTCTAGTAACCCTAATCCCAAACTTAGCTTTTTTTCTCTCCAATGCTCATGGTTTTCTACTACTTTATTTAAATTATTTGTGCTATGTTTTTACATTGTTATGGATTAAATTGTGTCCTTCTAAAATCCATATGTTGAAGCTATAATCCCTAATGTTACTATATTTGGAGATAAGGTCTATAAGGAGGTGATTAAGGTTAACTGCAGTTTTAAGAGCAGGATTTGAATCCAATAAGGTTGGTGTCCTTCTAGGAGGAAGGGAAACCAGAGGTCTCTCTCTCCCCATGCAGGCTCAGAGAAAAGGCTATATGAGAATACAGCAAGAAGGTGGCCATCTTCAAGTCAAAGAGACCTCACCAGTACCAACACTGATGGCACCTTGAGCTCATAGTCTCCAGGAGTGTGAGGAAATAAAGATCTGTAGTTTAAGTCACACAGTATGTGGTATTTTATTATGGCAGCCCCAGCTGACTCAGATACAAGTCAAGTCAGACTACTGCACAAGAAGGTCATGTTGGTATAAAGCTGGTGATAAGAGTGGACACAAATGCCCCATGTTTTAGGAGAGATTACTCCAGACAGTGATCACAGAACATGGACTTGCCTCTCATTTCCTGACAGAGATGGTTTATTCATTACTGGGTGCAGTGGCTCTGGGCTCACAGGAGTTAACTGAATCCTGGATGCAGTCAGGTTTCTGGACCACTAAAATTCCCCGTACTCTGTATCCCCCTCCCTGGCCCCACCCAGCACTGGTGGTCCTAAATAAAATATGAGACATTTAAACGGGAGTGAATCATAATAAAGTAGTAAAGCTAAAATCTGCTATTTAAAAATCATGGTATTAACTGAAAGCAATCTTTCCTTGGAAATGCAATAGAACGATCTTTTGACTCCTCATCTGCATGAACAGAGATTAGATGATGGGTAGTCAGCCGTGTATCTGAGCAGCAGGAGGCGGGGCCCTGACAGCCGCTCTGACATCCGTGGCCTTCTCCTCTCTCACTCCGCTGGCAGGAGCACCCTGTCTTTCCAGACAGTGGCCTGATCTGAAGGTTGTGCAGTCTCTGATGAGCAACATCCTCCATCATTTCCAGGGAATGGCAGTCAAATAGAGAAAATAAATCTTGAGAAGACTCGGAGAACACACCCGTGGGCATGTGGAAGGCCTTTCCTGGCTTCGGGGCTGCTTTGGGTTGTGTTTGCCGTGTTCGCCAATTTCACCTCTGTCAAGCGCCATCACAGGGGAAACAGCAGCTATAAAAGACTGACTCCCTGGGAGGAACTGAAAGGCAGTCGTTCCCGGGCTACACATTAGCCTCACATCACAAAGGCCTGTGAGTAGAATAATGCTTATAGATCTATGGGGCTTCCTGGGTGGCTCAGACAGTGAAGAATCTGCCTGTAAGACCTGGGGTTTGATCCTTGGGTTGGGAAAATCCCCTGGAGAAGGAAATGGCAACTCACTCCAGTATTCTTGCCTGGAGAATTCCATGGACAGAGGAGCCTGGTGGGCTACAGTCCACGGAGTCCCAAAAAGTCGGACAGGACTAAGCGATCAAGACTTTCACCTTCACTACAGATCTACAGGACTTTTCTTAGAGATGAAACCTGACTGGGTCACAGGTGGCACTATCATTCCCCCTATTCTCTCCAGCTTTTCAGAGGATAATCACCAGCATTCTTATGAAATCAAGGGTGCTTAAATATTAAAAAAAAATTTGTTTATTTTTTAGAACAGCTTTCAGTTCAGTTCAATTAAGTCACTCAGTTGTGTCCGACTCTTTGCGACCCCATGGACTGCAGTACGCCAGGCTTCCCTGTCCATCACCAACTCCCAGAGCTTACTCAAACTCATGTCCATTGAGTCAGTGATGCCATCCTACCATCTCATCCTTCACCTCCCATGTTCAATCATTCCCAGCATCAGAGTCTTTTCAAATGAGTCAGTTCTTCACATCAGGTGGCCAAAAGATTAGAGTTTCAGCTTCAGCATCAGTCCTTCCAATAAATATTCAAGACTGATTTACTTTAGGATGGACTAATTGTATCTCCTTGCTATGCAAGGGACTCTCAAGAGTCTTCTCTAACACCACAGTTCAAAAACATCAATTCTTTTGTGCTAAGCTTTCTTTATAGTCCAACTATCACATCGATACATGACTACTGGAAAAACCAAAGCTTTGACTAGACAGACGTTTGTTAGCAATGTAATGTCTCTGCTTTTTAATATGCTGTCTAGGTTTTTCATAAATCTATTTCTCACTTCCACTGTATAATCATAAGGGATTTAATTTAGGTCATACCTGAATGGTCTAGTGGTTTTCCCTACTTTCTTCAATTTAAGTCTGAATTTGGCAATAAGGAGTTCATGATCTGAGCCACAATCAGTTCCCGGTCTTGTTTTTGCTGACTGTATAGAGCTTCTCCATCTTTGGCTACAAAGAATATAATCAATCTGATTTTGGTGTTGACCATCTGGTGATGTCCATGCGTAGAGTCTTCTCTTGTGTTGTTGGAAGAGGGTGTTTGCTATGACCAGTGCGTTCTCTTGGCAAAACTCTATTAGTCTTTGCCCTGCTTCATTCCGTATTCTAAGGCCAAATTTGCCTGTTGCTCTGGGTGTTTCTTGACTTCCTACTTTTGCATTCCAGTCCCCTATAATGAAAAGGACATCTTTTTTGGGTGTTAGTTCTAAAAGGTCTTGTAGGTCTTCATAGAACTGTTCAACTTCAGCTTCTTCAGCATTACTGGTTGGGGCATAGACTTGGATTACTGTGATATTGAATGGTTTGCCTTGGAAATGAACAGAGATCATTCTGTCATTTTTGAGATTGCATCCAAGTACTGCAACATCTGCTGGATCATAGAAAAAGCAAGAGAGTTCCAGAAAAACATATATTTCTGCTTTATTGACTATGCCAAAGCCTTTGACTGTGTGAATAACAATAAACTGTGGAAAATTCTGAAAGAGATGGGAATACCAGACCACCTGACCTGCCTCTTAAGAAACCTATATGCAGGTCAGGAAGCAACAGTTAGAACTGGACATGGAACAACAGACTGGTTCCAAATAGGAAAAGGAGTACATCAAGGCTGTATATTGTCACCCTGCTTACTTAACTTATATGCAGAGTACATCATGAGAAACACTGGGCAGGAAGAAGCACAAGCTGGAATCAAGATTGCTGGGAGAAATATCAATAACCTCAGATATGCAGATGACACCACCCTTATGGCAGAAAGTGAAGAGGAACTAAAGAGCCTCTTGATGAAAGTGAAAGAGGAGAGTGAAAAAGTTGGCTTAAAGCTCAACATTCAGAAAATGAAGATCATGGCATCTGGTCCCACCACTTCATGGGAAATAGATGGGGAAACAGGGGAAGCAGTGTCAGACTTTATTTTTCTGGGCTCCAGAATCACTGCAGATGGTTACTGCAGCCATGAAATTAAAAGACACTTACTCCTTGGAAGGAAAGTTATGACCAACCTAGATAGCATATTCAAAAGCAGAGACATTACTTTGCCAACAAAGGTCCGTCTAGTCAGGGCTATGGTTTTTCCAGTGGTCATGTATGGATGTGAGATTTGGACTGTGAAGAAAGCTGAGCACTGAAGAATTGATGCTTTTGAACTGTGGTGTTGGAGAAGACTCTTGAGAGTCCCTTGGACTGCAAGGAGATCCAACCAGTCCATTCTGAAGGAGATCAGCCCTGGGATTTCTTTGGAAGGAATGATGCTAAAGCTGAAACTCCAGTACTTTGGCCACCTCATGCGAAGAGTTGACTCATTGGAAAAGACTCTGATGCTGGGAGGGATTGGGGGCAGGAGGAGAAGGGGATGACAGAGGATGAGATGGCTGGATGGCATCACCGACTCGATGGACGTGAGTTTGAGTGAACTCCGGGAGATGGTGATGGACAGGGAGGCCTGGTGTGCTGTGATTCATGGGGTCGCAAACAGTTGGAAAGACTGAGTGACTGAACTGACTGACTGACTGGCCATGATCTAAGTTTTCTGAATGTTTAGTTTTAAGCCAACTTTTTCACTTTCATCAAGCGGTTCTTTAGTTCTTCACTTTCTGCCATAAGGATGGTGTCATCTGCATATCTGAGGTTACTGATATTTCTTCTGGCAATCTTGATTCCACCTTGTGCTTCATCCAGCCCAGTATTTCTCATGATGTACTTTGCATATAAGTTAAATAAGCAGGGTAACAATATACAGCCTTGATGTACTCCCTTCCTGGTTTGGAACCAGTCTGTTGTTTCGTGTCCAGTTCTAACTGTTGTGTCTTGATCTGCATACAGATTTCTCAGGAGGCAGGTCAAGTGGTGTGGTATTCCCATCTCTGTAAGCATTTTCCACAGTTTTTTGTGATCCACAGTCAAAGGTTTTGGCATAGTCAATGAAGCAGAAGTAGATGTTTGTCCGGAACTCTTGCTTTTTTGATGATCCAGCAGATGTTGGCAATTTGATCTCTGTTTCCTCTGCCTTTTCTAAATCCAGCTTGAACATCTGGAAGTTCATGGTTCATGTACTGTTGAAGCCTGGCTTGGAGAATTTTGAGCATTTACTTTGCTAGAGTGTGAAATGAATGCAACTGTTCAGTAGTTTGAGTAACTTTAGACTAAGAGAAAAATATTGCAAAGATTGTGTGGCAAGTTCCCATATATTTCATATCTAGTATCTCCTATTAATAACATCTCTAATTAGTATGTATGTTTGCAGCAAAATTTTCTGCCTTTCTAAGACTGACAAATAAGGAAAGTGAGACCCATTTCCAAGTTTTCATTTTCCCACTTTGGATTTCAGGAGATCACTATCTCCAAGCTTTAAGAATATGTTATTTAACCTGGAGGAAGTATCTGCAGTTTTGAAGCCTTGTTTCTCTTGCTGAGAAGGTTGTTTTCTGGCTTCTTTTTTTTCAAAATCCCTAAACTTGATCATCAATCAGAGAATTTACTTGAGGAACTAAACTTTTAAAATACACACAGGCACCAAATATTTCATCCTAATTTTTAAGCCAATATTTTGCTTTTACACCCAAATATTTTTAATGGCCCTCATTTCTAATTGTTCAGAATCACTTGGAAACTCTTGGTATAATTATTTGTCAAGAAAGTTTATATGAAACCAGATTTTATGCTATCAGTTTGCAGTTTAGCACTCAAAATTCAGGTTTTTTCCCCATCATTTTTTGCTTCTTTTCTATTACTTTGCCTTATGTCCTTTCCAGAGAAATCCTCTTTTCTACTTGATCTGGATTCCTGAAGAACACTGCTAACCTATAGTAGTTAACTCTTGCAATAAGGACCTGTTTTTTTTTCACTTCCTAATACCTCTTATTTGCTATTTGAGAAACTGAACTGTTATTTACATAAAAATATTTTATCACTACGTAAAGGTTTTTAAGTTAAACTATAATTATAAAAAATACAATTGAGGTATTTTTATTGAGGTATAATTGACATATAACATTCATTTTAGGGTAGAACATCATGATTTGAGATATATATTTATTTCTAGCTTTTATGTCCTCACACAAGGCATTGTTTCAACAATAAGACTTTCTATTTATATATTAATATGTCTCAAGCCAGGGTCTTCCAGACCTATTTCATTGATCTGCAAAGGCTTTCTTTTAATGGACCAGTATTTTAAGAGTCAAAAGTTTTCAAATAAATATATGGATTTAGGGCTTCCCTTAGAACATTGGAAATCTTGCTTTGCTACATGGCAACAATGGGATTGATCTCCAAGGTGCCTGGTACCCTTTAGATAGGCTCATATTCTTCACATTGTCAGGTTTTCCTCTATACATATTTGCATTTTCCATGATACCATTGGCCTAGAAACACATACTTTATAAGCACTTACATCTCTACCTTTTTACTTGAACCTTTAAATTAATCCTATGTAATAAACAGAGCTGGTATAATCCTACTTATACATCTTAGATGCACAGAGAAGGGAAGCCTGAATTCCTAACATGCCTTGGGCAGGGGATTTCCACAGGATTTCTCTGAAAGGACTTAAGGCAAAGTAATAGAAAAGAAGCAAAAAAAAAAAAAAAAAAAAAAAAAAAAAAAAAAAAAATTAATGAGGTACTTTCTGGATCTCTGGAATAAAACTCCTTGGCTTCAAAATCTCAGTTCTGTTACTTGATGGGCAAGAAACATGAGACTTGATTTCTTTAACTTAAAATGAAGAGGCTGATACTGGCAGTATCTACCTCATAGCATTGTTGCAGAAAGTGAAAGAAAAGTGAAAGTGAAGTCGCTCAGTTGTGTCCGACTCTTTGCAACCCCATGGACTATAGCTTGCCAGGCTCCTTCACCCATGGGATTTTCCAGGCAAGAATACTGGAGTGGGTTGCCATTTCCTTCTCCAGGGATAATCCTGACCCAGGGATCAAACCCTAGTCTCCCACACTGCAGGCAGACTCTTTACCATCTGAGCCACGAAAGAAGCCCAGATTAGAGTAACTGAGAAAAAGTAAGACAATTTTTGGCAGCAGACTTAACAAAGGTTGGAATTCCCAGGTGGCACTAGTAGTAAAAAACCCCGCTGTCAATGCAGAAGACATGAGAGCTGTGGATTTGATTCCTGGGTCAGAAGATCCCCTGGAGGAGGGCGTGGCAATCCACTCCAGTATTCTTGTCTGGAGAATTCCATGACAGAGGAGCCTGGCAGTCTACCGTCCATAGCGTTGCAAAGAATTGGACACAACTGAAGAGACTTAGCACACACACACACACACACACACACACTCCCGTTAACAAATGCTAGCTACTGATATTCCTTGCAGACTAGGAAAAAGAATCTAGTCATTCAGACATTGAATTTGAGGCTCTTCCCATTGTATTGCATTGCCATGTGCTCCCTGGTTCATGTGCTTTCTCTGTAGCCAGTTCCTGGAGTGTCACAAACTAAAGGTCTTATGTGGACACTGATGAGGATTGCGTCATGGGGCTGCTGATGAGCCCTTGATGAACCACTGAACTTCTCAGCATCCTGCCCCAACAGAAGGAAGTTAATCACATTTCATGCTTTACTAGATAAATCAATGGCTATAGGACTCCAGCTGATTTCCTTTTACATGCTGCTGAGAGCCTTGTACAGTTTGGCTACCGAAATTGTGGCTTTACTTCTGTTGAATCATCAAACTGAAAGTTCTATCAGTGCCAGAAACTTAGGCCAATAAACCACCCCCAGAGGCAAAAGTGTTAGATGTGGCAGAACTCATTCTTTGAGATAATGCTTCCTGATGTCTGAGGAGCCCCTGGATGGAAGTAGGAAGCTTCGCTAGAAGCCTTTCTCAGAATTTCTTCCTTGGCTCGCCTGCCTTAGAATCAGATGGGCCAATTTTTACAAAGGCAGATTGCTGAGTCTATAAAGAATCTACTGAAATACAATATTTTGGGTGTGGGGCCCAGAAGTCTCCCTTTTCACAAGCCTCATTGATGACCCTGAAGTTTGGGGATTAGTGAACAGATGGATCCAGAAATTGATGTTTGGAGAAATATGACAACTTGAGAACTGTTGTAGGGTTGAGAGAAGAATTGGGGTCATTCTAGCAAAGGGAATTAGTATGAACCAGGTGTCAGTGGGGGCAGGGGATACTAAATAATGGATCCAGTCCCTTCGGATCAGATCAGATCAGTCCCTCAGTCGTGTCCAACTCTTTGCGACCCCATGAATCGAAGCATGCCAGGCCTCCCTGTCCATCACCAACTCCCGGAGTTCACCCATACTCACGTCCATCGAGTCAGTGATGCCATCCAGCCATCTCATCCTCTGTCGTCCCCTTCTCCTCCTGCCCCCAATCCCTTCCAGCATCAGAGTCCTTTCCAATGAATCAAGTCTTCGCCTGAGGTGGCCAAAGTACTGGAGTTTCAGCTTTAGCATCATTCCTTCCAAAGAAATCCCAGGGCTGAGCTCCTTCAGAATGGACTGGTTGGATCTCCTTGCAGTCCAAGGGACTCTCAAGAGTCTTCTCCAACACCACAGTTCAAAAGCATCAATTCTTCAGCGCTCAGCCTTCTTCACAGTCCAACTCTCACATCCATACATGACCACAGGAAAAACCATAGCCTTGACTAGACGAAACTTTGTTGGCAAAGTAATGCCTCTGCTTTTGAATATGTTATCTAGGTTGGTCATAACTTTCCTTCCAAGGAGTAAGCGTCTTTTACTTTCATGGCTGCAGTCACCATCTGCAGTGATTTTGGAGCCCAGAAAAATAAAGTCTGACACTGTTTCCACTGTTTCCCCATCTATTTCCCATGAAGTGGTGGGACTGGATGCCATGATCTTCATTTTCTGAATGTTGAGCTTTAAGCCAACTTTTTCACTCTCCACTTTCACTTTCATCAAGAGGCTTTTGAGTTCCTCTTCACTTTCTGCCATAGGAGTGTGCAATTTAGACTCTAAATAGGTGAAAGCATAAGAAACATATAGCAAAACAAGCAATTGTATGATTAGGTATTAATATGGGTCCTGGTGATAAATGCAGTAAGGTTTCAGGAAACAGGTGACTAGTATGGAAAGTAATGATCTTGGAAAGAGGTGCTATGATTGAGAAGGAGATAAAAGGGCCAGAATTTTAATAATGGCAGAGAATAAAAAGAACATTTTCTTGATTGAGGGCAATAGGGGTAAATGTGAGGAGATACAAATATTGCTTGTGCAGAACTGGATGGATGAATTTGAGATAAAGAATTTATAATTCTGTGTTGCTGCTTCTAAGAGTAGTCAAGGTAAGACCTGAGAACTCGAGTATTAAGACTCCGTTATGTGTTAGATAAAGATTTCTTGATCCATCTTCGGGGGTACCTAAGTCTTTCTATAATGGTGTGGTTTACTGGATATTTGGCACTGAGTTGCTTCTTTCCAGCAAAGACTTTGGCCTGGGAGTATGTGGAATGGGCTCTACTTTGAGGAGAAGAAGATGGTCAACTGAGCTGATAATGAATGCAGCACTTGTGAGAACAACTAAAACTCTGTACAAAGAGAAGGAAGACATGGAAAGCAGGGAAGACAAAAGCAAGAGATCTTCCTGACTCCACCTATGTTTCTTCTCTGTTCTCAAGAGATCACGCTCCTGTTCTGGAAGTCCAAGTCGTACCTCTGGGGTAAGCCACCTGTGCAGCAGGACTCACATACAAAACTTAGCTTCCTAAAATTCTGCTGTTGAAATGGGAACTGGAAGCCTCATTCACGTTGTGTGTGTGTTAGTCACTCAGTCGTGTCCGACTCTCTGTGACCCCATGGACTGCATTCATTTTAAATAAGACTAAAACAGAATCATGTTCTTTTTCCTGGTTGTGCTGAATTACAGAATTAGATTACTCTTATGCTAAATCCCAGATCACTTGGAAAATTAATACAAGACTGATTTATGCTCTTTTTTCACTCTATCTTGGAACATTAAAAAAAATAAAGTTTGCATGTCCTCTTTAGACTTTTCTAAGCAGGTCAATATTGTTCATTTGTACAGCTCAAGGATGGGCTTCCCAGGTGGCTCAGTAGTAAGGAATCTGCCTGCCAATGTAGCGGACATGGGTTTAATCCTTGGGTTGGAAAGATCCCCTGGAGAAGGAAATGGCAACCCACTCCAGTATTCTTGCCTGGGAAATCCCATGGACAGAGGAGCCTGACAGGGCTACAGTCCATGGGGTCACAAAAAAGTTGGACACGACTTAGTGACTAAACAATAACAACAGCTGCTCAGGGAGGCCAATAGATGGCAAGGTACTGCTGCAGGCAGGTGTGTGTAGATACATAGGTTTAGCCTGTAAAGAATTTGTTTGTAATTCTCAGCGGATGATGCCCACGGCAACTGGAGGCATGTCCTATAAGTGAGCATCTCCTGGTGGCTGTACTAGATCAAGGCCAAACATTCCACCCAGCTGAAGGCACAAAAAGCTCCTGTCCCAGGTGTGGGTGTGAGTAAAGCTATTACACTCAAACTAATCCAGTAAGTCCATGTATGTATGGACTGGGCATACTGAACCTTGTTCATTTTTTTTTTTTTAATTCTTCCCCAACTTTCATTTTTCCTTCTTTTAGTAAAGAATACCTCCATTTACCTCTAAAGATTCCAAGCAGCCCTACTCTCAGTGCTTGTGTTTAGGATGAAGCTGACCTTACCTCCAGCTCCAGAGGTGGACATGTGACCTCAGACCTAAGCCAATCAGCACACTCCATTCTCTTGGCCACAAAAAAAAGTGGATGCAGAGATAGACATGGAACCAGCCTGAACCAATGAGAACTAATCTTAGGACTGACAGAGGTGACCAGGCGAGAGACAAGCTCTTTCTTTTCTCCTGGAATAAACAGATGCTGCCTGGAACTCTTACCAGCCATGATAAGATGATAAAGGGGCCAACATGGAGAAGAGGATGCAAGGATGTCATTGGACCCTAAAGTCAAGACATGCTGCTGCTGCTGCTAAGTCACTTCAGTCGTGTCCGACTGTGTGCGACCCCATAGATGGCAGCCCACCAGGCTCCCCTGTCCCTGGAATTCTCCAGGCAAGAACACTGGAGTGGGTTGCCATTTCCTTCTCCAATGCATGAAAGTGAAAAGTGAAAATGAAGTCTCTCAGTTGTGCCCAACTCTTAGTGACCCCATGGACTGTAGCCTACCAGGCTCCTCCATGCATGGGATATTCCAGGCAAGAGTACTGGAGTGGGTTGCCATTGCCTTCTCTGAGAGTCAAGGCATATGGAGAGATAAATGTTACCCTTGAAGTTTTTATTTTCATAAGAAAATAAAGTCTTATTATGCTTAAGTCATTTATGGCTGGGTTGCAAGCTGAGTTCTTACAAGTCAAAGCATTTGCTTCTTTTGACATTAATCAACATTTGAGAAATACACTCTTTTCAGTGGATCATTATAATTCCACATTAGTTCTAAGCTCTTTCCGCCTCTCTCAGATTCTTCTCTAGCTAATGTGTTATTAATAAACACATAGAGACACAAAGAAAGTTGCCCATTTAAAGAGCCTCACAGTTAAATCTCATCTTATTAAATCAGGGTGTACTCTTTTAATTTATTAACCACACTGTAACGCAGCAGGTTTGTCGTGTAACAGGTAAACAATATTGTTCTAAATATCACTGAAGTGCTCACTTTAAGACAGTTAATTTTGTCTTATGGGCATTTCATTTCAATAAAAAGGTCTGTGAGGTCAGTGCTCCTGGGTCAGTTTCCAGCACCCACCACTTCCAGGGATGGAAAGCTTTGGGAGTAGCTCCACCTCCTGCACTAGTCAGCTGGGCTGTTTTCCTCTTCAATCCGTTCCCTTTGCTTTCCACAGTTTTGGGATGCCTAACAGTTTTTCATCCATGGGGGCTCCCTTTTTCTTATATTTAAGAATTGCAATTTTCTTAAATATAATTTCAGGAATGGTAAGGGACTTGGACTAAAAGAAAGAGGCTATAGTTTATCTTTTGTTTATGTAATCTCAAATGCCGTCCTCGAATGGCTCCATCTCTTTTAGCTCAAACACCTTTTAAGAAGGTGATTTACTCAGCATTTGCTTCTAAAAAGCTTAACTGCTTTCTCATAAAGTGCCTCATGTGTAACTGTCTTTGGCGATCCCCCACCCTATCCGCTCCCCCCCCGCCCCCCTCCCATCCGCTCCCCCCGCCCCGCCCCCATCCGCTCCCCCCGCCCCGCCCCCATCCACTCCCCCCGCCCCCTCCCCCCTCCCCTCCGCCGCCGCCCCACTAGAAAGAGGCTCTCATCTTTTTATTAAGCTTCAATATCCTGATTTATCCTGGCTGGATGAATCACAAGCTGAATCAAGACTGCCAGGAGAAATATCAACAACCTCAGATATGCTGATGATACCACTCTAATGATAGAAAGTGAAGAGGAACTAAAGAGCCTCTTGATGAGGGTGAAAAGAGGAGAGTGAAAAAGCTGGTTTAAAACTCAACATTAAAAAAACTAAGATCATGGCATCTGGTTCCATCACTTCATGGCAGATATAAGGGGGATAGTGAAAACAATGACAGATTTTGTTTTCTTGGGCTCCAAAATCACTGTGGATGGGAACTATAGCCATGAAATTAAAAGACACTTTCTTCTTGGAAGAAAAGCTATGACAAACTTAGACAGTGTAATAAAAAGCAGAGACATTACTTTGCCTACAAAGATCCTTATAGTCAAAGCTATGGTTTTACAAGTAGTCATGTACAGATGTGAGAGCTGGACCATAAAGAAGGCTGAGCACTGAAGAATTGATGCTTCTGAATTGTGGAGAGGAGAGGAGAGGACTTTTGAGAGTCCCTTGTATGCAAGGAGATCAAAACAATCAATCCTATAGGAAATCAACCCTGAATATCCACTGGAAGGACTGATGCTGAAGCTGAAGGTCCAATACTTTGGCCACCTGATACAAAGGGCCTTTGGAAAAGGCCTGATGTTGGGAAAGACTGAAGGCAAAAGGAGAAGGGAATGGCAGAGGATGAGATATTAGGTAGCATCACTAACTCAATGGACATGAAGGTGAGCAAACTCTGGCAGATGGTGAAGGACAGGGAAGCCTGACAAGGTGGAGTCCATGGGATCTCAGAGAGTCAGACACAACTCAGTGACTGGACAACAATGTCCTGATTAACCAGCTCCTTTGAAATGGGGTTCCTAAGGGATACACCCAGGGGGATGGTGTGGGGAGGGAGGAGGGAGGAGGGTTCAGGATGGGGAACACATGTATACCTGTGGCGGATTCATTTTGATATTTGGCAAAACTAATACAATTATGTAAAATTTAAAAATAAAATAAAATTAAAAAAAATAAATAAAATAAACCAGAGATAACTGAGCAGAAAAGAAATGAGATACACAGTGAATTATAAAGGCAAATGATTTCCATAAAATATTTACTTGTAATGAAGTGGAATTTGATGCTATCTGAACATAAAGAACCAAGGTAAGTTTACCACTGCATCCAGATTTTCTTTAGGATGCCACAATTTTGCGTTTTTATTGAATGGTTTCATCGAGAATGAATAGTGACCTACATGTGTTTTCTACTTGTCTCTCTAGTGTTGTCTTCCAGATACTGATCTTCTAAATATAGTGGTAAGAGTTAGTTGGCATTATAGCCTCTTGGAACTTCTGTCTACAGTACTCAGTTTTGGCCACTTGCTTGCAACCTTGCAGGGGCATGTTTAGGAATAATCATAGCAATCCTACAGGTTCTTTGGATGAGGCAGTGCCTGCAAAGTGCCTAGACAAGAGTAAATCAAATTAGCTGGGAGGCTGGTGTGAAGGAGTACATTACGCAGCTACTGAGAGTCTCTACCTGACTACTGGCATCCACGCTTCAGCTAAAGTTAGTTCCACACACTCTGGAGTCCACACAACACAGGGGTTAAGAGCACTGGACTCAGACTCCCTGACACGGGTTGCCAGCCACACCCTCCCTAGGTCTGTAATCATGGGCATATTACTTCACTTCTCTACATCTGTTTCTTCTTCTGAAACAGGGAGATAATAGTGCCTACTTCATACGAGTGTGAAAATTATAAAGAAAAACACACGTAAAGTGTGTAGGATAATGCAGGGCTCATACTATGTGCTTTTTGTTTGTTTTCCGGCCATATGGAGTAACTTGTGAGATCCTAGTTTCCTGACCAGGGATCAAACATGCACCCCCTCCAGTGGAAGCACAGAGTCAACCACTGGAACATCGGGGAAGTCCCACTATATGTTTAATAAATACTATGATTAGTTCTGAGATGGTGGGTTTGAAATATACTCTAATGATCTCTGTCAAGAATATGGATGTTGAACCATATTCCACATAATTTAATGCCAGCATGGTAGCAGCAGCACTCACCCAGATACCAGGCTCCATGAAATTTGATCTCTATTTTGGCTTATGAACTTTTATTGGCCCCTTGTCTCTTTTGAAAGATGCAGGAATAGGAAATATCTGGCATGCGCGCTGATATGTTTCCTTCCCACACCCATGGCAGTCATTGCTGATCAACCCAAGTGCTCTCACCAACTGAGCCCGGACCAGACCTCAGAGCTCTTCTCGACACACAGCCTGGGCAACACTGTTAACTAGAGTGAGCTCACGAGAGGTAACCTGTTTGCAATCTTTATTCTAGAAACTTAATCTAATTCTTTTACCACCCTTCAGGAAGGAAACTGAGTGGAGGAGGGAGCCAGGAAGAGGAAGAGTCAGGAAGAGGACAAAGAAATGACTGATGTTCCCTGAGGCATCTGCTAACTCATTCCCTGTCATGAACACTCATTCTTCATTACCCCAGCATGATGATTTGTAGAAACATAAAATGAGCTAATTTTGAAAATTTGTCAATGCAAAATCTCAAATAATAAAATATTCAGATTTATACAAGAGGTGCTATAAAAACGACAGTAGAATTTATCTGTGCAACTGGGTGGAGGTGGATGCTGCAGAGAGTGTCAGCTGGCAGTCTGCTTTATGTGAGGAGAAATATTTTTGCATTCATTATTTCAGTCATAGGAAGGTTGATAAACTCAATACAGAGGTTACAGAGAGAAAAGATTTATTAATTTAAGCATGATTTACTTTTACAGCATTGTAGTCTGGGTCATAAAATTGGTACATGGGCTCTGCTTAGTAACATTCTTACCTAAATTAAAAATAGAATGCTTTAAGGAAGCATTTATAGAATCTATTCATTCTGTATATGAATATGGAATGAGTGATGGAAGAGTCTCCATTGGCCTAACGGTGAGTAGAGCATGGTCCCGACATTACCTTCCTTTAATTACTTCCTGTTTAACTTTTCCTATGTCCAGCATTGCCGCCTTGACCCCATTTCACTTGACCCAGGAATAGTTCCTTTTGTTTCATTTCATCTTGTTGGGTCTTCACTCACATTGGTTTCCAGATGCAGAAGGGTGAGCTGGCCACCGTGTGTGACCGTGAGACTCTGGCCATAGTGTCCAGCTGCTCCTTGATTCACTTTGAGTCAATCACTTTCTATCTCCAAGGAATCTGGACTTGGAATTTAGAGATTTGTATAGAGCCAGTCTTTGCCTGTTTTTACTTATGAAATAATAATATCAGAGTTGAGGTGCCACTGTCTTCTACTGCCATGTAGGCTCAGTAGCACTGAAGAGATGTTGGAGAAGGAGGTGGGGAGAGAGAGAGGGAGAAACAGAGAGAAATAGTGAGGAGCAAGAAAAAAATGCCTTAAGTGCTATATCCTGGGTTCCTTCATAGTTTTGTTTGTCAGATCTGACCTATTTCTGGGGGCTGGCTATACTCTGGGTCAGCAAGGTGGGTTAAGTGAAGCTGGGCAAGGGAACCACAGCTTGCTGAGGCCATTATTTTTCTAGTTCTCTTCTCTTCAAGTCCTTCTCACCTTTCAATACCCACTGTGTTGGTAGGTCTTAGCATGGTTCCTTATTCTTAATAAAACACGTCATCATCTCCAGCCTTCATATCATAATGACAGATGTTCCTCCCACCTTGACTTACAGGTTAAGGCATGGATAGCTACATGCAAGAGAATAAAACTGGACCAATGTCTTAAACCTTGCATAAGAATCAACTCAAAATGGATTAAAGAGTTGAACATGAGATCTGAAACCATAAAAATTCTGGATAAACACAGGCAGTAAGCTCCTCTACATCAGTACCGGTGATGATTTTTTAAACTGACACCAAAAACAAATGCAACAAAAGCAAAAATAAACAAGTGGGGTTACGTCAAACAAAAAAGCTTTTGCACAGCAAAGGAAACCATCAACACAATGAAAACACAACTTACCAAATGGAAGAAAATATTTGCAAATCATGTATCTGATAAGGGGTTAATATACAAAAATATAAAGAACCCATAAAAGTCAATAGCAAACCCCCCAAATGATCCAATTAAAAAATGGGCAGAAAATCTGAATACACATTTTCCCAAAGAAGACATTAAGATGGCCAAGAGGTACATGTAAAGGGGCTCAGTATCACAAATCATTAGGGATACACAAATTGAAACCACAATAAGATATTACTTCATGTGTGTTAGAATCCTTATTATTCAAAATACAGGTGATAACAAATGTTAGTGGGGATGTGGAGAAAAGGGAACCCTTATGCACTATTGGTGGGAATATAAATTGTTGTAGCCACTATGGAAAACAGTATGGAAACTCCTCAAAAAATTAAAAATATAATTATCATATGATCCAGTAGTTTTACTTCTAGGTATTTATTTAAAGAAAGTAAACACATTAATTAAAAAATATATATCCCTCCTCAATGTTCATTGAAGCATTATTTACAATGACCAAGACATAGAAGCAACCTAAGTCTTCATCATTGGGTGAATGGATAAAGAAAATGTGATTATATATGCTGTATAATGTATATATGCTGTATATATATATATATATATATACAGTATATACAATTCAGCCACAATAAAGAAGAAATCTTGCATTTGTGACAATATGGATGAACCTTCAGGGGATTATGCTAAATAAAATAAGCCAGGCAAAGACAAATGCCATATGATGTCATTTATATGTAGAATCTAAAAACAAAACAGAAAAACTGAACATAGATACAGAGAACAGATTAGTGGTTGCCAGAGGTGGGGGTGGGTGGGTAAAATGGATGAAAATGGTCAAAAGATACAAATATGTAGTTATAAAATAAATAAGTCATGGGGATGTAATGTACAGTTTGATAACTATGGTTAGTAATACTGAATTGCATATTTGAATGTTGCTAAGAGAATAGATCTTAAAAGTTCTCATCACAAGAAAAAAATTAGTGTATGTGTGGCAATGGTTGTTAACTAGACTTATTGTGGTTATTACTTCACAATATATACAAATGCTGAATCATTATGTTATGCACTGGAAACTAATATAATGCTATATGTCAATCATATTTCTAAAAACAAACAAGTCAAGGCATGTTGGGTGCTGGCAACTGAGTTGGTATTTTTCTCCTAGACTGACACGCTGTCACCTTGAACTGGCCCGGGTGGTCCTGGTGTCTATGGCTTTTTTCAGGGACCAATTCTGGCCAAACTTTATTTTTTAATTTCATTTCCTTAAAAATTTTTTTGATGTGGACTGTTTTTAAAGTCTTTATTGAATTTGTTATGATATTGTTTTGGTTTTGGCTTGATTTTTTTGGCCACAAGGCACGTGGGATCTTAGCTGCCTGACCAGGGGTCAAACTCACACCACCTGCATTGGAAGGTGAAGTCTTAACCAATGGTCCACTAGGGAAGTCCCAGGTCAAACTTTAAAGAGCTTTGGTAGCTCCCTCTACATCCTCTCCATATTTCTATGCCTACTGGAGGGCAGGCCTGCCCATTGACAGGGAACCCACTGTTGTACTGCCTCTTTCCCCTCTGGGTGAAAAAGCTTAACAAAGCCTACGAGGGTATTCTCAACTCAGCCCAGACTACAATAAAAGTCCTAGCTACAATAAAGACTTTTACTAGAAATCTTATTTATGTTTTTATGGTCTCTGAAACTCTTCTTTAATTACTGCCTACACAGAGCTCAAGATCTGTCAGGAATGATAGAGAATCATTCTCATTATTACCTTAAATTTACTTCCTTTCCACCCAATACATTAACCTTTATTGCTATAAGTTATGGCTGTTAGGAGCCAGAGCTAAAGAATAAAGTTTACTTTCATTTAAGATGTGAAGGCAGGCAAGTCACTGCTTTCTGGATGAGAGTAGGGGGAGGAACGGAGAGTGTGTCATTTGGTGGATACATAAAAAATGCATTATATTCCTCTTAGAAGATAATTATCTAGGAGTCATTTGCCTTAATCAGTTAGAGGTTTCTTTCTGAGGTGGAAAATGAGGGGAAAGAAAAGAGAGAAAAGATGGATTGGCTGACAGACGGACTAATTAAGTGATGAAGATACAGAAGAAATGAGAGGGTTATAGACCAGGAAGACAGCAGTTCTCTTGAAAGCAGCAGGGTGTGAAATGTCTCCTAAAAAGAAATCATAAAACAGATGGTCCAAGTTAAATAAATGATGTTTGGTTCTTGAAAAGTGCATTTCCTCTTACTAACACACTCAAATATGTCTAAATAAGAAATGGAACAATACTTATTTAGGATGCTTAATGATAAATATTAGTCTTTTACTATTTTATCTTTGGTTTAAAGATCTCTAAGTCTTTTTCTCAGCTTAGTTAGAACGTCACAAATTCTTTATGGGGATAAAGACATAACTTTGTTTTATTGATTGGATAGTGAAAATTATAGGAGTTGTCCCTCAAAAAATGATACAGGACCAAGAGACTACTTCTCAGCAATTTCTCCAGTCCTTCTGCTGGAGGCCCCTTGCCTATGACTCATGGTTCTACATTTTATTCCATCTATTGTTCCATTTTGTATTAATCAGGATTGTGTTGTTTGATAAGTATCAAAAACCTAAATCAAAGTAATTTAATCAAAGCAAACAAGCAAACAGACACGCCTAGGAAGCCCAGTGACTGCCTTCAGGTCAGATTCAACCCATGCATTCTAACAACCTCATCAGGACTGTCATCTCTGACCACTGGCTACAAGAGCCTGACTTGGGTTATTTTCTAAGTCTCTCTCCTGCCAGTGACTAGCTGATCTCTAGAGCTGTGGCCCCAAATGGTCCGTAGAACTCACTATTCCTCAGAAATAAGGCTCATGTTAGTCTCTAGGAAAGATTCTGTTTGGCTGACCCACATATATTCTCACTCATTTCCCAGGTATGAATAGTGAGCCCCTGGAAACCCCTTGACTGGCCACTGTACCTGAATCACATGGAGAGTAGGACAGAGGTTTCCATTAGGAAGAAACAGACCAAAAATATAACAGATGCCAGCTACACATTCAATACCATGGAAAGTTTTCATAGACTTAGACCCTTTGGGTTTTATCTCATCCTAACATCCATATTGGATAAAAAGCGCTAATTGCAATGTGAATGTTTCTGTTTCCCAAACTAAGTATCTGTTCTTTGTTGTTCCCCTGCTAGAAAACCCACTTTTCAGTTTGCTTTTATCCTCTGATGCCCTCTTGCTGATCTCCTCTTAACCTTCAACAACAGTTTACATCACTCAACCTGATGTTTAACAGAAGCCATCCTTGTGGTCTTTTCTGAAATTTCATTTGTGTTAGCCCTCATTTCCCAATCAGACTGTAAAGAACCATAAGGAACACATAAGGCTTCATGTATTGCCTGGCACATGGTGTGTACTCAGTACTAGGACTGAATATTCAGAATTACACATTTTACACCTATTGTTTAGTTTGTATGCTATGCTCAGTCGCTCTGTTGTGTTCCTCTCTTTGGGACCCCATGGATTTACCCCACCAGGCTCTTGTGTCCATGGAATTTTCCAAGCAAGAATACTAGAGTGGGCTGCCATTTCCTACTCCAGGGGATCTTCCTGACCCAGGGGTCGAACTCACATCACTTGTGTCTCCTGCATTGGCCTTGGAAGCCCATTGTCCAGTTTAATCGTTAGTAAAATGAAGATGATAATGCCAACCACACAGGGCACATATGAAGTATATGATGGTATCTTTGAGATGCTTATCACACAGTTGCTGCTGTTGCTGCTGCTAAGTCACTTTAATCGTGTCTGACTCTGGGCGACCCCATAGATGGCAGCCCACCAGGCTCTGTCATCCCTGGGATTCTCCAGGCAAGAACACTGGACTGGGTTGCCATTTCCTTCTCCAATGCGTGAAAGTGAAGTCGCTCAATTGTATCTGACTCTTAGCGACCCCATGGACTACAGCCTACCAGGCTCCTCCATCCATGCGATTTTCCAGGCAAGAGTACTGGAGTGGGGTGCCATTGCCTTCTCCATTATCACACAGTAAGTATTCAATAATGTATCTTTTATCCACATATATATGCAATAAAATTATGGATACACACACACACACATATACATATGACTGTATAATCTAGATGATAAATTTCCTAAGGACAGAGCCCATCTCTCTTCTTTTTCTTTCTTGTCTTGCCTGAGGCATCATAGCACAGATACTCCACGTGAATCTGTGACCATCTGATTCTAACACTTAGATTCTTATTTTGTCATCTCCCTAATGCTAATGTCATCATTAGCATGATGTCATGCTAATGAAAACAACTGCTGCATCATTATATACACTTTCAGAATTTCCCTCTGGTCATAGGGAAACAGCTGAAAGCACAAAACACAAACATATGCAGGTAGCTGGGCGCATGTGGATTCTTCCCAGAAGTCCTCCTTGTGGTCCTGGTCTATGAAGTTTTTGCAAACTAGTGTGAAGAAAAGGATTGGAGTCGGAAAAGGGAGTGACAGGGAGTCCAGGATCTTCTGGCAACTCTCTGATGAATAATTTTCCTTTCTTCCCTCTGTCATGGTGCTTGGAAAAATGACCATCTTCAGTTTTGTTAAAGAAATACAATGAAAGCTAATATGCCCCATTTCACTTTTAGTTTTCAAACTAAGGACATCAGAGTACAGGTAATTAGGCTAGCATGTAAGAATGCGAAGTTGCTTCAGTTGTGTTTGACTCTTTGCAACTCTATGGACAGTAGCTCACCAAGATCCTCTGTCCACGGGTTTCTCCAGGCAAGAAGACTAGAGTGAGTTGCCATTTCGTACTCCAGAGGATTTTCCTGACCCAGGAATTGAACCCATGTCTCTTACGTCTCCTGCACTGATTGGCAGGCAGGTTCTTTACCATCAGCGCTTCCTGGGAAACCCATTTCTGGTTAAGTATTTTCATGCTTTTATGAGTTACTGGGACACTGATAGTCTGGAAATTCCATAAGAGTTATCATCATAGTTTTATTTCTGAGTTGTTTCTGAACCAGGCAAGATATTTTATGGGCTACTAAATACTTTATACACCAAAGTTTACAAGAAAATTTCAGTACATACCATTTGAAAAATTCACCTTCTCAAGGGGAAGCTCCTCTTTAGTGAAGGACACTAGATAAAAGCAATTATGAAATTAGAAAATCACCATCTTGAAATGATCAATATAATAATTTTTCAGCCAAGAATCACCAGATGCTGCCAAAACAATTAGGTGGAAATATATTGGGAAACAAGATGTTTGCGTAACCTCAATGTGCACAGTTCATAGATCACTTATCAATTTTAAAGGGAGAAATAATTTCAAAGGGAGACATTCTTAAAGTATTCTAGCCAGGAGTTTAAATAAGTGATCAAACTTAATGTCATCTAATGGTGAAATAACTGACATTATGTAATCTTTTTTTTTTGAGTGGCCGTTAGTTGTGTAACTCTTGATGTGATGCAAATGCTATGAAAGACAAAAAAGGATGGTGGAACTCTTCTAGATTAAAAAGATAAGAGTTACTGAGCTAATGAGTAAGGCTAGTTTACTTCTCAATATCCACATTACAACAAATGACCATGCTGCCTAGTTAGCAGGGGCAGCCTAGATCTCCAAGCATTTATAGATTCCTACTGATTACAGAATGAGAGTCAGAGAACAGGGAGATAATGAACTGACAATGTCTCCCTGGAATCTTGTGTTCAGAGGGATTCTGAACTCGTATTTATAGAAAAATTCCATGACTGACTAATGAATAATTAAGAATGTCAGCACACATGCCTTATAAATATTAATACTTAAAACAGAAGGAGGGGGATTTTCTTCACCCTTAAATAAAGGCTGCATTAAAGGGATTTTGGGGAATGTGATCCCAGAGAGCAACTGTTGGGCAAAGAGAGTGAACAGGGAGGGTGGGAAAACCAATGCAAAATGCACTATTAAGTTGGCTATTGTGCTAAGTGATGCTGACTATACTTTATTCCAGAGTACCTTCTGGGGAACCCTAGGAAATGTAACCCACAATTACTTGCCTCGGGAATAAAACAAAGAACTATTAATATTTGCCTTCCAGGTGGCGCTAGTGGTAAAGAACATGCCTGCCAAAGCAGGAAGACATAAGAGACACGGGTTTGATCCCTGGGTCAGGAAGATCCCCCAGAGGAGGGCATGAAAGCCCACTCCAGTCTTCTTGCTTGGAGAATCCCATGGACAGAGGAGCCTGGCAGGCTATAGTCCATTGCGTCAAAAAGAGTCAGACATGACTGAAGCTATTTAGCACGCACCTGTCAGTCAAGGGAGTCTCAGAGACACTAACTCCATTGCATTTCCAAACTGCATACCTGAGTGCCGAGTGGGTCCTGGGGAAACCAGCTGCCAGTTTCAGAGGAGCCCCAGGGTAGGCGGCACGAACAGGCCTGGAGGTGAAGTGTTGTCAGGCTGTCAGGCTGCCCCTGTGCAAGGCTGATCAGTCACCACAGCAGTGACTAGAGGCAGAGGTGGCAACAGAAGGAGATGAAATCATGCTTAAAAGGTGTGTCAAATACAGTCAACCTTTTTTTCTCTCTTGCCCACACCATGCAGTTTGTGGGATCTTAGTTCCCCAACCAGGGACTGAACCCAAGGCCTCGGTAGTGAAAGCACAGAATCCTAACCACTGGACCACCAGGGAATTATCCAATACAGCTTCCCTATGTCTGCTCTTTTGGGTCTTAGTCTCATAATTCCATATGCTCAGTTGTGGAACAAAACTCCATAGAACATCACCCAATCAAGGAAGAATACATTCAAGCTCTGATCTCAGAAACCATATTGCCTGGATTCACATCTAATCACTTTCTTTAGATTTAAATTTATTCACTAAACACAGTGAATCATGCTGCTCAGCCTTAGAACACAGCTGCTATAGAGGTAACAATTTCAATGAGAAAAATTTATAGTGTAATATACTAAGAAAATAAGGAATTCTCATCATCCACCATACAATAGTAGCCTGGCCCATATTAATCGTTATTTCTGTGAAAATTAACATTCCCCACAAGCTTTTGAGAAACAGATTAACACTAGTGAAGCATAAAATTGATAGGTATTAAGAAATTTTGGTGCTCTACTGTGTATTTCTTTTTGTCCCTGTTCTGTGAGGAGCACAACAAGTTTTAGACTTTTAATTTTGAGAGGCATCATTTTTGATCACTCTCTTAGCTGTCTTATGGGGAATGGCTACAAATGCTAATATGCACCAGGGGATCACCTGCCCTTGCTCTAACTGTGGGAACAAGTTTCGTGAAAGCATGGCCTGTGAGCAGGCATTCGCAGACAGTCACACTATTGGGTCTTAGTCCAGGAAGGCAATGGGGTTGAAATTCATAAGTTGCAGTCTGTCTTCAGAGTCACAGTTTACTCCCCAAATTTTGTGTTTAAATTTCTTGGCAGATGAAAGCAACATCTTCATCTTCATTAGGAAACGTTTTTCTTACAAGAGGCAAAATATTCCAGGAGGAAAAAAAGTCTTAAAATTTAGTGGAGGAGAGTCAAGGGAAATAGTGCAGTGGGTCCTCCTGGAATGATAAACGTGGGTCCCTTTATTTTGTCATGGCAGAAACAGAGTCACGCTGAGACAGGTGTTAGCTTACCAACGCTTCCTGAGACTTGATTATCCAACAAGTACTTATTGAGTATCTGCTCTGTGCCTAGCTTGGTGCTTGATAGTTTGTATAAATGATCTGGAGATACTTACAATCACCCTACTATATAGTCATGTTAGGTGGTTCAGGTCAGTCCTTCCACAACACAATTGCTTTGAGAGATCACAAATGTTTGCCCTTGTTTATTGGTTTATTTGTAGAACATCACTGTCTCTCCAAAATGCAAAATAAATCTGAAGTCAGTACAAATTGTGAAATATTGTACAATATTGTGAAAAGAGCTCACACACTGTCTGGCTCTGAGGCCGCTGACTGTCTCTTGCTGGTAGAAGTCCTCACCTAACAATGCTGAGACTGCTGCCTATTTCTACAGCTCTATGAAGGCTTTCGTTCATATGCTTATGTTCTGTCCTTCAATAGTGAGCTTATGGTATTCTTTGTTTTTTTTCATCTTTCCCCCCTACTACCTGCATATTTTCAACTAAATGAGGCATGTGGGACTCTCAGTGCCCCCATCCGAATGTGTTTCTGTGTGATCTTAGACCACTTCATCATTGATTTGTTCATTTGCCCATGCATTTGACAACAAATGGCTAACTGAGCACCTATACCCACGGACTGTGGGGTGGGCAGTAGAGATAAGGTACAGAGAGAGGCACAGCCTTGACCTTAAAGACCTCAAGGCACAGCCTTGACCTTAAAGCCTAGACGGGGAGACAGATAAACAAATGGGTGATTACCATATAGTGTGGTATGTGCTTTAATGGGATAAATGTGGGGTTCTTCGTGAGTGCCTTATCAGGACCTTAGTGGGATGCCCAGGGAGATCATCCAATAGCAGTTTTTTCAAACATTCTACATCGTACTTAATATGTGCAGGGAAGCCTCTATCAGAAATGCTTGGGGGCTTCCCTGGTGGCTCGGTGGTAAAGAATCTACCTGCCAGTGCAGGAGACATGGGTTTGATCCCTGGTCTGGGAAGATCTCACATGCTGCAGAGCAACTAAGCCCGTGTGCCAGAACTATTGAGCCTGTGCTTTAGAGCCCGGGAACCACAACTATTGAGCCCACATGCCTCAACTACTGAAGCCCGCGTGCCCTAGAGCCTGTGCTCTGCAACAAGAGAAGCCACTGTGATAAGAGGCCTGGGCGCCGCAACTAGAGAAAAGCCCACACAGCAAAGAAGACCAGCACAGCCAAAAATAAATAAATAAAATTATAAAAAAAGAGAAACTCTCAGATTTTTGTTTTTGAAGAAATACAGATTCCAAGATCTAAAAGAATCACTGGGGTTAGGGCTGAATAATTTGCATTTTCACAAAGTACTCCTGGTGATCCTTATGGCCAGTGAAGTGTGAGAACCACTGACCTGGTTCAATGCTTGTTCCTTCTCCAACATCTATGTAATAACCAGGAAGCCATATCATAATTTAACAGCAAGAGTGCTGTCATAGAGAGAATCTTAACTCAAATGTAAACTACTGATTTTTGGTAAAAGCATTGTTAGTGTCCCTGGTGGCTCTGATAGTAAAGAATCTGCCTGCAATGCCAGAGAACTGGGTTCGATCCATGGGTCAAGAAGATCCCCTGGAGAAGAGAATGGCTACCCACTCCAGTATTCTTGCTTGCAGAATCCCCATGGACAGAGGAGCCTGGTGGGCTATAATTCATGGGGTCACAAAGAATTGGACATGACTGAATGACTAACCACAGAACTTGCAACCCACCTATTAACTGGCCAGACTTAATAAATTCATCTGCATAAAGTATTTAGAAAAGTCCCTGGCATATCCACTCTGTACCTCATCTGGACTCAGCCATCATTCTAGATCAGTTCCCATCCCTTTTCTTGTAGGTAACTGCCTTCTAATATTTTCTGGGTCATGCATGCGCAGTCATGTCTGACTCTTTGTGATTCCATAGACTGTAGCCCACAAGGCTCCTCTGTCCTTGGGATCTTCCAGGAAAGAATACTGGAGCAGGTTGTCATTTCCTCCTCCAGAGGATCTTCCCAACACGGGGATTGAACTTGTGTTTCTTGTGTCTCCTGCATTGGCAGGTGGATTCTTTACCACTGGTGCCATCTGGGAATCCCCTTTTCTTGGGCGGGGGGCGGGGGTGGATATTAAATTGTGAATTTTGTCCTAAAAAAGTACATGAGATGGAAGGAAATGATCTTCCTCTGAGGATCCACTGCAAACAAGTTGTTTTCTGGAGTGTTGTCACATCTTTGCTTTACACAGTATAATAGGCAGAAAAACGGCCCCCAAAGATGTCCCTGCCCTAATCTCCAGAACCTGTGACTCTTACCTTGCATGGCAAATGGGAGTTTTCCAGATGTAATTAAGTTAAGGGCCTTGAGATGGGGAGACTATCCTGGAACATCCAGGTAAACTCAATGTAGTCATGTGAGTCCTTTTAAGCGGAGAACCTTTTCAAGCTGAGGTCAGATGGAGATGTAATATTGCTAGTTTTGAAGATGGCATAAGAACTATGAGCTAGGAAATGAAGGCAGCCTATGGAGGCTGGAAAACGGAGCAAAATGGATCCTTACCTAGAAGTTCCAGGAGAGAACAGAGTCCTGCCAACATGTGGATTTCAGACCCATGAGATCCATGGCAGAATTCTGACTTATAAAACTGCAAGATAATAAATTTGCATTGTTTAAGCCATAGGGTTTGTGGCAATTTGTTACAGTGACAAGAGAAAATTAATATCCACAATCTTTAGACACCTATTTTTTTCCATAGAAATCCATATCTGACCTTTCAATTTTATCTTTTATATCAGAAAATAATTACTTCGCATTTTAGTGGCACACTCCCTAGTCCTTCAAAATGAAATTGTTGGATGTGAAGATTGGCCTCAAATTTAAGAATGTGAAGACGGATGTTTAACTTCAGCAGGTCATCCATCCTCCAGGCTGCTGTGTACAAATCAGAACTTCTCCTACCGCTCTCTATATCACACTCCCAACTTCTCTGTATTTAACTATATTTATGTCTCTTTCCTTAACCTTTAGGAACTTGTATCTGAGGAATTTTCATCAGGTAATTTCTTGAAGACTTTTGTTCTTGTTAAACTCTCTGTTATTTCAAAGATTCTTCTGATAATGTGCCTAGAAGTATGGTCTCGGTAATCAGCAATCACATCGTATGCCCCACCACTCTAAAACCCCATAAAATTATAGTTTAATTAGATGAGCCTAAAAGAAATAATGCAAGTGGAATAGTTAAAGACCCTGAGTAAGAGATTTTTTGCATGTATTTTTAAAATATGCCATCATTTTAAACTTTGGTTACATAGTGAAGATAATTTTAAAGTTACAATTAAAAAGATATTTAAATTAAAATGTAGTTAAAAGGTAGAATAGAATCACTTATAAAAATCTCAACTGACTGGAAAACCCCAGTGGAAGAAACTGTTTTCTGCACACTTGGATATGGTTTATGGCATCTATATTGTGCAGGAGGAACAATAACAAAGTTTGCAGCTCAGTGAGAACATGGAAATTGATTTAAGCTGCTTTTCATTGGAGCGTACATTTATGACAACCACCATCAGCAAGAAAGAGCTTAATTTTCTAACTTCGTTAAGCATTCACGAAGGAGACTTCCAAATAGTTTGCATTGACCACAACACGTTTTTCCTTGGGAAAGTTTGAAGCAACTGGAAATTGTTTAATTGGGGGTGGAAGGGCTGAGGATTATTTTGAATGAAAGAAAATTCTGTGTGATATGATCATCAGAAATGCTGATGGTATCTTTAAAAGAATGAAATGCATTCTCTGTTTTATTCTTTGGTGCTCTTCTAACCACATTTGGAGTGTTAATTTCAGGCCCCTTTTGATGAGGGGCTGAGATGTGTCAAATTGCACTTAGAAGACAGGACAAGAGTACCTCTATACCATCCAGGAAAGGAAGCATTGGAGGCATTAAGGCTACTTCATCTTGAGAAGAAAGATCTGGTGGATATAATGGCTGGATTCAAACATCTGACAGAAGGCATGCGGAGAAAGAATTTGACTTACTGCTATCTTTCAGAAAGGGGTAGATATGGGGTCAGAGGGCAGGATTTACATTGAGGTTGATCAAAGTTCTTTATGAGGAAGACATTTCTCAGGATCAGACCTCCTTGAAGATGAAGATGACGTATTCTCCATCCCTGGAGTTGCTCAAGCACAGTCAATAAACATATGACTGTGTCAAGATCTCTAATTTATTTTGCTCCATTGCACGTTCTGCCAGATGGAGAAAGATGGGTCATCTAATACTGCTGAGTCTCCAGAGACTGACATTCCAAAGATGTACTGGACAATTAGGTGGCTCTCGGTCAGAAATGGCAACTGTAAACCACCGGGCTCTCCTTCTGCCCATGGAAGATATTCTCAATGATCAAGACTTTCTTCTGTTGCATTAAGTATAACCTCAGAACCTTTCTCAACACAATATGCTGCCATTAATAGATAAAATCTATTTGTCACCTCTGCTTTAGAACAAACTTGGTGTGCTATTTATTATTCCCTTAGGTCCCAAGAACTGCGTTCCTCTTGATGATGCTTGTGTTGGGATTCTGCAGTTATGTTTTCCTTACCAGCTGGGACACTGTTAGTCTAGATGGACACTGAGAGGCTAGAAGAAGCTGGGACTTTCACGTATTCTGTGGCTTTCTGCTGCCTTTTCATGGTAGCAGCTGAATCCACTTGGCAGGTTTTCCATCACTCTTGGAAGCAGCCATGTGGTGTCTTCCTCAGGAACAGCTCTTTCCAGCCCAGTGCCTTCTGCAGAGGTCTGAATTTCAACTATCTGGGCCCCTCCTCCAGCTTCTTGGTGCTCAGTTGTGCATGCTTAGTTGTGTCTGACTTTTTGCAACCCCATGGACTGTAGCCAGCCAGACTCCTCTATCCATGGAATTTTCCAGGCAAAAATTCTGGAGTGGGTTGCTAGTTCCTTCTCCAGGGGAACTTCCCGACCCAGGGACTGAACCCATGCCTTTTGCCTCTCCTGCATTGGCTGGCAGATTCTTTACCACTGCACCACCTGAGAAGCCTCTAGCTTCTAAGTATTAATTATTCCACCCTTTCCTTTTATTCCCCATCACTAGGGGTGGCAGGTCTTCCTACAGTTGCCACTTCTGTGATACTTGTCTCTTTCTGCCTTTTTTATTACCTTCAATTTTATATCTAAGTAAAAATTCTTTAATTTCCCTCAGCAAATACCTGATTTTTGTCTCTCTTTTATTTGGCTATGTCGGGTCTTAATTTCAGCATGCGGGATCTAGTTCCCTGATGAGGGATTGAACCTGCCCCCCTGAATTGGGAGGGCAGTCTTAACCACTGGACCACCAGGGAAGTCCCTGATTTTTGTCTCTGGACTGTACCCTTTTGCTACATCTTGTCAGTACTACTGTCTATCTTCTTCCCTTCTCTCACCAGTGATACTGTAACTTTGCTAATTCTGGAGTGTGTGTGTGTGTGTGCGTGTGTGCACGCTTAGTCTCTCGGTCGTGTCTGGCTCTTTGCAACTCCATGGCATGTAGCCCAGCAGGCTCCTCTGTCCATGGAAATTCTCCAGGCAAGAATACTGGAGTGAGTTGCCATTTCCTTCTCCAGGGGATCTTCCCGACTCAGGGATAGAACCCAGGTCTTACATTGCAGGCAAATTCTTTACTGTCTGAACTACCAAGGAAGCCCAATTCTGATGTACACCTCAGCTAATAAATGGGATTTAGAACAGGCCACCATAGGTGGTTGCATAAGTTGTGAAAAACTCCAGGGGGCGCCATTTACATTTGTAATCAACATTGATCTATCCTTTCTGACCATTTTCTAGCAGTTCAGGAACAGAAGGCATTTTAAAATGTATATTAAGCTAGCAATGTTTTAGTCTGTAATGGATTAAGGGGTAATGGTGTTTAATTTTTGATTTGATTATAGAGTGGTAAGGGACTTTTATATCACCCAACTTCATTTTCTAAAATATTGAAGTCTATTGATTTACAGTATTATATTAATTTATAGTGACTCTAAAAAAATAAAACAAGTGAATGCATATGCAGAATAGAAACACTCACAGATATAGAAAATAAACTTGTGGTTACCAAAGGAAAAGGCAAGGGTGGAGGGGCAAATTAGAGGCATGGGATTAACAGATACAAACCAACATGTATAAAATGGGTAAGCAACAAGGATATACTGCCTAGCTCAGGGAATTCCCTCGTTTTTAAGCTAGGAAATGTAAGGCTCAGAAAAGATGGAAGGGTCTTCCTTGGTGGTACAGTGGATAAGAATCTTCCTGCCAATGTAGGGGACATGGGTTCGATCGTTAGGCCAGGAAGATTCCACATGCCCCGGAGCAACTAAGCTACCACTACTGAGCCTGCGTGCTGCAGCTGCTGAAGACTGTGCACCTCGAGCCGGTGGTGCACAAGAGAGGCCATTGCAATCCCACACCTGCGCAGCGTAACGGAGAGTAGCCCCCTGCGCACTGCAGTGAGATAAAGAAAGTGCAACCACAAATAAATAAATGAAAAGAAATGACGGAAGAACTGACACTGGCTCTCTGGGTAAACCTTGGCTGGAATTAGGATTTGAGGCATCAGACCCAGATAGCAAGGCTACAAAACAGAAATAACAGAAGAGCAAGGCCTCTTTTAATACAAGAGGCCAGTCCCAAGGGAGGTCCCAACAAAGCACTGTAGCTCTGCGGTCCCTTGTCCTCTTGGGCCTCCTTTGGTTGGACAGGTTAATAACGAGTCCAGACTGTTGGTAGGAGACAGACACAGAGACAGCTGTTTTCGAAAGAAGTCTCCAAAAGTACTGCTGATAGAATGGGACTTATAAACATCTTGGGTCATGAAAATGCCCTTTTGAAAGTATTAGAAAGATAAGAAAAATAAGAGAGGTAGGCGCCTAGAGGCCAGATAGAGCATGTGTTCATAACTGCATGTGATATCAGTGCCCTGTAATAGCAAGAAACAGTAAAATGCAGTATAAAGGTTAATATAGAAATTATAAAGTAACTATAATTAAATTTCAACAAGAAACTTTATGGATTAAAAAAAAATCTGTAGAAAATGAGATGCAAAATTCAGCAATGGAAATGTTGTGGAGGAATAACCAAAACTTCACAAACCAAGGTGTTTGTGAAAATGAGGTAGAAAGTGAGCTTGCAGCTTGGCAGCGAGAATCAGGTTTCAGTGTTCAACGTGTCCCCCTGCTCCACACGGAGATTCTCACTCACAGTTCACCCTGCAGGTCAGGGTGCGAGTTATAATAATTAAGAATACAGAAGCTGTTAACAAAGCTTGTAAATATTATTGAAATTATTCATTCTAATAAAAGATGCCATTGTTGGCATTTGCGTCCTGATGATTGGTTTGTCTGACTGAAATCTCTCAATATTGTTTTTTGCTTCACTCTTGAGACTGGCTAGGATCTTCCAAATGCATATGTGTGTGTGTGTATACATATATGTACATATATATACACACACACATATTTGTATATGTGTGTGTGTGTGTGTATATATATATATATATATATATATATATATATATATATGGGTTTCCCAGGTGGTGCTAAAGGTAAAGAATCTGCCTGCCAATGCAGGAGACATAAGAGATGTGGGTTTGATCCCTGGGTTGGAAAGATCCCCTGGAGGAGGGCATATATTCTAGCAATCCTGCCTGGAGAATTCCATGGACAGAAGAACCTGGTGGGCTACAGTCCACAGGGTTGCAAAGAGTTGGTCAAAACTGAGGCAATTTAGCACACACACACACATGCACACACACACACACATAAATACACACACACATAATTCTCATTTCCTGAGGTGTAACTGATCATTCTTGGGAGTGGTTCTGAATTGGGGATAATTTTTACCCCCTCCCCCCATCCCTTAGCCCTGGACACTTGGCCATGTCTGGAGGTCTTTTTAAATGTCACAACTGGCGTGGGAACCTGCTGGCATCTAACAAGTAAAGGGCTAATTGTGTATTTTCTTAATTTATTACCATTCTTTGCTACTTTCAAGAGCCAAAAACAAAAAACAAAAAACAAAACCAAAAAACAAAAACATTAATTAAAACAAAAACAACAAAAAAAATATTTTCACACAGGCTATGAGCTAAATTTTCCCTTTTATGTACTGAAGTAGGAGAAACCTGACGTTTCCTAGTGGCTCAGTGGTAAAGAATCCTCCTGCCAATGCAGGAGGCATGGGTTTGATCCCTGGGTCAGGAAGATCCCCTGGAGAAGGAAATGGAAACCCACTCCAATATTCTTGCCTGGGAAATCCCATGGACAGAGGAGCCTGGTGGGCTATAGTCCATGGGGTCACAAAGAGTTGGACACGATTGAATGACTAACACTTTTTTTCTTTCAGGAGAAACCGAGGATCTAGTGAATTAATATCCAAACTTCAGATTACTTAGGAAGAACCAGGATGCCAAAATAAAGTTCTAAGAGAGATTTTAAAATGGAGAACAACAGCAAGGAGCAAAACACCCTGATATAAATATAAATTTGGGTAAGAGTCCTCTAACGAGAGCCCTCCACTCAATTCCTGGAGCAGAAGTTGGGGCTTTTGTTTTCTCACAGGTATTAGAAAATGTCTCTGAAACAAACTTGAAACTATTATTTATCTTTTAAGTATGTGTCTCTTTCCCCCAGCTGGGTTAGACGTCCCTTGAGAGCAAGCATTCCACTTATTCTCTGATTATCTATCTTATTCCTAGTCTACACGGTGCCTTGAATTTTGTAAATTCTCAGCAAACAGCTGTTGTCAACTATGAGGCAAGTGAAATAGAACACAGCTTCTTTAATGAATGCTGACTCATTTGGCAAAAACTAGTGATTTTGGAGCTGTAAAGAAACAGAAAACAAATGTTAGTTATTTAGTATCTTTTTCATATATTCCATTAGAAACAGCCATATACTGAGAAGTAAATCATTAAGCACTTATTATAATCCAAGTGCTTACTTGGATTATAAGCAACACATTGCAAACAAAATGTTTTCTAGATTAATGATTTGGAAAAAAAGAGCTGAATGTTTTCTTTTGTTATTTCCCACCAGGCAGCAGCACCATCTTACTTTAAAATCAATCTTTATTTTGTTTTTTAATTGTTATTTTTAATTGGAGGATAATTGATCTATAATATTATGTTGGTTTCTGCCATACATCAGCAGGCATCAGCCATAGGTATATGTGTCCCCTCCCTCTTGAATCTCACTCCGACCTCCTCCCCATCCCATCCCTCTAGGTTGTCACAGGGCACCTGATTTGAGCTCCCTGCATCATACAGCAAATTCCCACTGCCTACCTGTCTTACATGTGGTAATGTGTATGTTTCAACGTTACTCTTTCGATTCATCCCTCCCTCTCCTTCCCTCACTGTGTCCTAAGTCTGTTCTCTATGTCTGTATCTCCATTGCTGCCCCACAAACAGGTTCATCAGTACCATCTTTCTAGATTCCATATATATGCATTAATAGATGATATTTATTTTTCTCTTTCTGACATTTCACTACATACAATAGGCTCTAAGTTCATCCACCTCTTAACCTTATTTTATAATGTGTACTTTCTGTTTAAAAGAAAACTGATTTTATGTAAACCACAGAGCAGTCATGGGTTCCCTGATAGCTCAGTTGGTAAAGAATCCACCTGCAATGCAGGAAACCCTGGTTCAGTTCCTGGATGGGGAAGATCCCCTGGAGAAGGGATAGGCTACCCACACCAGGGCTTCCCTGGTGGCTCAGTTGGTAAAGAATCTGTCTGTAATGCAGGAGACCTGGGTTTGATTCTTGGGTTGGGAAGATTCTCTGGAGAATAAAATGGTTACCTACTCTGATATTTTGGTCTGGAGAATTCCATGGACAGGGGAGCCTGCCAGGCTACAGTCCATGGTGTTGCAAAGAGTCGGACACCACTGAGCGACTTTCACTTTCTTTCACAAAGCAGTCATCACTGACATAAGACAAGTTCTGAACATTTCCTCTTAAAACAATCAATGTTAGTAAAACCACAGTGTCCTGTTACATTCAGTTTAAGATTATTGTTCACATGAAAAATTTTTAAACAATTAATAGTCCATTCAATTTTGCAATACAGGATTAGAATGAGGATTCTTTTCTATGATAATTTTGTAAAATAAATATTATGAAAAGCATCTTGAAAATAGGGCTGCATTAATTCCTGCCATGTAAACTCCCCTAGTAAACAGACAATAATGGCTTCTCTTAAAGGACTTCTTGGTAATTTGTGTGTGTGTGTGTGTGTGGGGGAGGTATTCAAATCTACTGTAAAATGGAACAAAATTATAAGAATAATTGTGAATTTTTTCTTCTGTACATTTTATAGGAACTTCTTTGTAGATCATCTTTGCTTTTAAATAAAATTCCAAGATAATTAAATTTTGCTTACAGACAATGAACTTTAGAGACATAAAAGTGTTTCAAAACAAATGTCCAATTATAAGATAAATAAGTGCTTAGATATAATGTACATGATTAATATAATTAACACTGCTGTATGTTATATGTGAAAGTTGTTATGAGAGTAAATCTTGAGTTCTCGTCACAAGGAAAATTTTTTCTTTTTCTTTTATTGTGTACCTAAGTGAGTTGGTGGATGTTCGTTAAACTTACTGTGGTAATCACTTTGTGATGTATGTATGTCAAATGCGAGGCTGTACTTCTTAAACGTATAGTGCTACATACGAATTACATCTCAATAAAACTGGAAGAAAAATGTGTGCCACATACCACACAGCAATAGACTGAGATACAACATTTGCCTTTCGATCAATTTTCATCAAATATTTGTTAAGTCTGCAGTATGTGCTAGGTACTATTC